>NC_133062.1:6139070-6462403 GCF_048771995.1 Taeniopygia guttata | reverse complement strand
GGTGGGTTGCTCTGTCACCTCAAAATTACTCAATCCCACCTCAAAATGGCTGGTTCCCACCTCAGTCCCATGCCAAAATTACTCAATTCCTCAGCCTGTTTGTGGGGCAGGGGGATGTGAGGGGCAGCAAGGACAAATGTCACAAACCTGTGTGACCCTGCAGATCCTCATGGAACCAAGGGGCCAGGGTGACACTGTGCTGCCTCATGGAATCAATAAAGACCATTGTGAACTCAGAGACCCCAAGGAACCAAGGGTCCGTGGTGACCTTGTGCAGCCGCAGTGTCACAGAGGAGCCGCTGTGACACAGCGAGGGCACACGGAGCCCAGGGGCCATTGTGACACATCAGGGCTCTGTGGAACCACGAAGCCATTGTGACATTGCAAGGCCTCATGGAAGCACGGGGCCATTGTGGCACTGCAGAAGCAAGGGGAACATTGTGACACTCCAGGGTCTGATGGAACCAAGGAGACCATTGTGACACTGTGGGGTGCCATGAAACCAAGGGAACATGGAACAGGTCTGGCTAGCTGGGGCTCCTGGGGACCACCTGACAGGTCTGGCTGACCTTGGCATGTCAAGGGATACTTCTCATCTGCGCCGAAAGCACTGGGGATCTGGGCTTTCCTTCCTATGGGAAAGAACTTTACAGCTTCTCCTAGTGCCCATGGCTGAGATTGGGGTTCTACCTCCAAAATTCCCTATATCCAAAGGCTGGTCCCAGAAAAATCTGCCATTACTGACAGTTCTGGCTGGCCTTGGCCTAGTGAGGCTCTCACCTCCCTTCAGAACACTGGGGCTCTGGGCTTTCCTTCCTATGGAAAAGAACTGTCCTTCTTGTCCAGGTGCCTATGGCCAGAATTGGGGTTCCACCTCCAACATTGCCTGTTGAGACACACTGGAGGAGATTGTTGGCTGGAAACATTTTTTTTGTGTTGGGAAGGAAGGGGCAGGTCCAGCCTTGCCCTGCCTTGTAACTCCAGCCCTGCCCTGCCCTGGAACCCCAATCCTCCCAGAGCCTCTATCCCAGCCCAGCAGTGTCTGCCAGTCCCTGGCACAGCACAGGCAATGCTCCACAGCCACCTCTGGAGCCCCAGCCCAGCTCCTGAGTTACCAAATGACCCCAAGTTCCAGCTGGGGAAGGGCCCAGGAAGATCAAGGGGTATTTAAGGCTGACCACAAGGCAAGCACACCTCTTGACCCTACCTCCTCTTGGAATTTCCATCTGAACCCCACTGGAATCCAGGAGCTGGTAGCTGTGTGCGTGCTTCCCTAAGTCTTATTTTTCCTCTCTTTCTGTGTCTACTTCTTCTATTTCTGTCCTCTTGCAAATTTTGAGTAACTTAAAATTGAACAGGCGTAGTGTTTGTGAAGTTGAATGGGCCAAGGTAATGCTTTGAGAAGTGTTTTCTGTAGATTGAATATCAAATTAAATCTTTTGCCAAAGTTTCTCTGATTTCCTAAAGTTCCCAGCAAAAGCTGTTGTGTTGTTTTGAGTTCCTGAGAATCTCTTATTGGTATTTCTCCAGTGCATCCAACTCAGAGGACACAAAAAATTTTAATTCCTTTTAAATGTCTCCTTGAGAGAGTTTTTTAGGGGATGGGGGTCAGGGCTTGTGTGTCCTGCTGGGCACAGCCCAGGCAGGGCTTTCACAGCCCCATCCCACACTCCATTTCCCAGCTGGAGCCGCTGGTGCCTCTGAGTTCTGCTGCCCCAGCCCCAGGGACCCTCTCCTTGTCTGCCCATTCCCCCAGGGTCTCTGGGCAGGGATGGCCTCAGTGGGGGCTGCTGACATCCTCAGCAACTTGGAGGCTGCTGCTGAATTTTACTGCTCCAGAGGCTTGTGCAGCCTTCAGCTCCTCAGTGCAGGAATTCAGTGCCCCAGGGCTCATTAACATTCAGAATACCTTAACAAGCCAAGCCCTGGGAATCATTTAAGTTTTCAAATCTCTTGTGGTTGATTACACTATATTTAAAAGGACAGTGAGAAAAGATTTCTTCAGGTCCTGTTTAGTTTTTTTTACTCCTAATAAATTGATGTGTGAAATCTCCAATTGACACTGAATCCAAGTGCCTCCTCATGCAGTTGGAATAGATATGAAAATCAAGACCCTTTGTGGCTGACAATCCATCAGACTCTGTCCCTGCCCCCACCCCACCATTTCCCCCATCCAAGCCCTGGCACTCAGAGCAGCCTTGTGCAAATCTGAGCTCCCTCCAGCCCAGGCTGCACCTGCGGGTTTCAGCTCCTTGGCTCCAACTCCCACCTGCTTTCCTTGGAGAAGGAGCTGCCCCAGACACAGAGGGAAGTTCATTTATTGCCAGCCAACAAAGCCAAGGGAAGGCACAGCTCCATCAAATGCAAAAGTCATTCCTCTGCTGGATATTAAATCCACTTTGCACAGCAGACAGTCTCAGAGCAATGGAAAACACCTTCTGTGCCCAGCACAGATCCCAAGGTCCCCCAAAACCTTCCCTGCCTCGATTCTGCCCAGATTTGCTCTTTGCACACACGAGTCACAGGCTGAAGGCAGGAGCTGCCTCCATGCCCAGAGGGAGGAAAAGAGGGAAAGTGGATGAAGAGCTCTCCTGTGCAGAGCCAAGGTCCAAGTGCCCCTGCAGTGGGAACCACAACTCATCAGGTTTGTGTCCTTTGGGCTCAGGGACTGGTGACACTCAGAGGCACAGAAAGGTTTCTTGCCAACAAACACAAGTTGAACATTTGAACAGTTTAAAAACAATCACAGCTCTTCCCTCAACTCTCTGTGATGTCCCAGCAGCATCTGACATGTCCCCTATGTCCCCTATCCCCAAGGAATTTCTGCACAGGAGCAGTTTTAGACAAAGACATAAAAGGTAATTCTGTGATAGATATAAATGTAAGTAAGGTGTTAAATAATGTGATATTTATTTGAATTTCAGAAAGACTGCACAACTCTGTGAAGCTCAAAGCATGAAGCCAGTCAGTTGAGAGGACCTTGAATGACGAGAGAGCACCTAAAAGAGGAAATCTGGGAGCAACAGGAAGGACATAGATTGAGCTGGTCTAGTGAACAGATTTCCTTAGACATGGCCATTTAAACAGGAGAGCTGGAAACACCTGAAGGAAGAGGGAGATGATGCAATAAACCGAATATTGGTGACTCAGGAGGATGGAAAGATCAATATTTCTTCTTCTCCCATCAATACACTTCCAATAAATTCCTGTTCCTAGAGGGAAAACATTGGTCTTTCTTAAAAGTAGTGTAAGTGACCCAGATAATAAATATGTCCCTGTATAATATGAAATGTACACGTATTAACACCTGTGCCCCTTTCCAGGCAGACATCAGCTGTGTGCCCATGACCAGGCAGTGCCACTTGTGCCCTGAGGTGCCGAGCTGGGCTTGGATCTCTCAGAGAGGAGCTGAGGGAGAGCAGAGCACCTTGCAAGCTGCAGGTCCCTGCCAGCCCTGCAGGGCTCCTGTGCCATCAACATCTGCCCTGCTCCAGTCTGGAACAGGGCCCAGCACGGTGCCAGGACCATCAGAGAGCTGAGGTGTGTGCTGGAATTCCATGCCCTCCCCATGGCACAGCAGCCCTGCATTTCCCTGCTCCAGCCTTGGTCTCCAGCACAGCCATGGAGGCTCTTTGGGCTCCTGAGTGTTCCTGCAGCCCCCAAGGGCAGCTGAGCTCTGCCTTTGGCACAGGCAGCCCTGGCCAGCGCAGGCCATGCTCAGCAATTCCTTGTCTGTGCCCGGCCTTGCTGCCAGCCCCAGCTCAGCAGCCAGGGCTGCCAAGGGCTGGCACAGACAGAGGCTGGTGCTGACAAATGTCCTGGGCCCCTCCCTGCTCTGTCCATGCCCCAAGGGCACAGAGCAGCCTCCTCTCTCGGGCTCTTGCCTGTTTTCAATGCCTTGCCCAGGCGCTGGCCCTGCCCCACAAGGCCTGGGCTGAGTCCTGCCCCTGCCCGCTCAGCCAGGCTGAGATGGACACTGATGGTTCCTGTGCCAGGCTCTCCCAGCCCAGCCCAGCTCCCTGCAAGCTCTGCCAGCTGCCCTGAGCTCTGGGCAGCACCAAGGGCCTCTCCCCAGCACAGCCCAGCCGGCTCTGGCCCCACAGCTCTGCTCAGGCCAGGCTGCTCTGGGCACTGCCCCACGGCCTCAGCCCTGCCAAGGGCACAGCAGCAGCTGCAGCTCAGCCAGGACTCAGCCCCACCATGGGGGAAGGGGCTTGGCCAAGGCCAAAGGAGCTCCCTGGCTGCCCTGCTCCCCTCTGGCTGAGGTGCTGAGAGCTCTGCAGCCCCTCCTGCCATCCCATCTGCCCAGGCCAGCACAAGAGCCCCGGCCTTGGGGCCCTGCAGAGCTGCTCCTGCTCCAGGCCCAGGGCCCATCCCAGAGCTGGGGCAGCCACAAAGCGGTGCCTATTTCTGCTCATTGCTGCTCTGATGGGGATGGATCCTCAGCCCTTTGGAGGTTGCTGATAAATTTTACTTCTCCAGAGGTCTCTTCTTCCTTGAGCTCTTCTTCTTCAGGAATTCAGAGAGAAAGCTCATAAACAGTTGTTCAAAACACCCAAACAAGACAAGCCCATGGGAATAATTAAACTCTTCAATTCTTCTGTGGTTAATTAGACAGTTTTCAAAAGTTTATTCAAGATGAATCTACTATATTGAAAACAATGCCAAGATAATAGTTTTCTCCTGTTAAATTTTCTTTTCCTGTTGATAGATTGAGATCAGCAATGTCCAGTTGCTATTGATCCCCAGCACCTCCTAATGCAGTCTGAATAGAGATGAAAATCAAAGCTTTTCACAGCTGACAATCAAAAACACTTCCTCCATATCCCCACCCCACCATTTCCCCCATCCAAGCCCTGCCACTCAGAGCAGCTGAGGAATGGAGTCACATCCAGGGGCATCCCCAGAACTGGAGACTTTGGCCCGGCCATTTACATCTCTTTATTTCTGATCTGGACAAGGGGATAGAGGGCAGCCTCAGTCAGTTCCCAGGTGACACCAAGCTGGTGGGAGTGTGGCTGTGCTGGAGGGCAGGAAGCTCTGCAGAGGGCAGCAACAAATCTTCTACACTGGAATTAGGAAGGGCAGACTTTGGCCTTTTTAGGATTCTGATTTAGGGAGTACTGAATCAGGTACTGATATTTTAAACAAAAGCTGCCCTTCAAAAGGAAGGTGTTTAGGAAGGATGAACATATTTCAAGAAAGCTGTCTTAATGGGGAAGGAGCTGCCTATCCCAGTGTGGCAAAAGATGGGCTAGTGATGAAAATTACTGTCCTGGCTGCCCATAGAGCTTTCCTGGGAACTCAGAGGAAAAAAGGAGTGGCAACACAGGAAATGTTTTACAATGCCCTTAGGCTATGCAGAAAGACAATTAGAGAGGTGAAAGCTCAAATAGAACTTAACCTGTTGATTTCTGTAAAAAAAAAAAAAAAGTTTTACATAAAATTTTGTAGCAAAGGCAGGGAGAAGGAGAATCTCTATTCTTTATCGGATGCAGTGGAGAATACAACTAAAGATAAAGGGGTCACAAGCTCAGCTCCTACACAGGGAACTAAAGATAAAGTTATTAAAGAGAAGGCAAAGGCTAAACGATTTTACACCTTGTTTGTCTCAATTTTCAACAAGTACACAGGTTGTCCTCAGGACAAGTGCTCTCCTGAGCTGGTAGATGGGGACAGGGAGCAGAACAGCCCCCTGTGATTCAGGAGGAAGCAGCTGGTGATGAGCGGAAGCACTCAGATTCTCACAGGTGCAAGGGATGGAATCTAGCCTAGGGGGGTGAGGGAGCAGGTGGATGAGTTCCCCAGGCTGCTCCCCATCATTTACCATCAGTCCTGGCTCACCAGGGAGGTCCCAGAGCACTGGAGGTGCCAGTGTGAGCCCATCCCCAAGAAGGGCTGGAAGGAGGAGCTGGGGAGCTCCAGGCCTGTCAGTCTGAGCACGGTGCCTGGCAAGGTTATGGAACAGATCACCTTGAGTGCCACCACAGGGCACCCACAGGATGGCTGAGGGGTCAGAGCCAGCCAGCATGGATTTCAGTATCTACACTGATGATCTGGATGAGGGGACTGAGTCCACCATCATCAAATTTGCAGATGACACCAAACTGGGTGTGAGTATGGATCTGCTGGAGGGCAGGAGGGCTCTACATGGAGACCTGGACAGGCTGGATCCAACAAGGTGAGGTTTTACAAGGCCAAGTGACACTGCACTGAACCAGGAGGTCAGTGTTACTCTCTGGGGCTTCGTGAACAACAAAGACCACTATGACATGAGGGCACCTTGCATAACCAAGAGGCCATTGTGACAATGCGAGTACTTGTTGAATGAAGGAAGCAATTTTGGGAACGGAGTGCTCCTTTGGACCAAGAGGCCATTGTGACACCGTGGAACCAAGGAGACCATTGCTGCACTGTGACACCTCCTGGAACCAAGGATCCACTGTGACACTGCAGGGCCCTGGGGGACCAAGGGGCCACTGTGACACTGCAGGGCCCAAGGATCCAAGGGACTTTGTGACACCAAGGGGTCCCATGGAACCAAAGGGACATTGTGACACTGGGAGGCCTCATGGAATCATGGAGACCATTGGGACACTCTGGGGCCACATGGAACCGTGGTGACACCAAGCTGGCTGGGAATGTTGATCTGGTGGAGGGTAGGAGGGCTCTGCACAGGGCCCTGGAAATGCTGGATCCAGGGCCCAAACCCAACAAGGTGAGGTTTAACAAGTCCAAGTGCCGGGTCCTGCACTTTGGCCACAACAACCCCTGCAGTGCTACAGGCTGGGGACAGAGGGGCTGGACAGCAGCCAGGCAGAAAGGGACCTGCATGGACTGATGGACAGCAGGCTGGACATGAGCCAGCCGTGTGCCCAGGTGGCCAAGAAGGCCAATGGCTCCTGGGCTGGATCAGGAATGGTGTGGCCAGCAGGACCAGGGCAGTGATTCTTCCCCTGTGCTCGGTACTGGTTGGGCAGCACCTCGAGTGCTGTGTCCAGTTCTTGGCCACCAATTTAGGAAGGACATGGAGGGGCTGGAGCATGTCCAGAGAAGGGCAACAAAGCTGGTGAGGTGTGTGGAGAAGAAATCCTGTGAGGAGCGGCTGAAGGAGCTGGGGTTGTTTATCTTGGAGAAGAGGAGGCTCAGGGGAGACAAGGTGTTGTCAGGGCACAGGTTGGACTTGATGATCTCCAGGGTCTTTTCCAACCTTGCTGATTCTGTGATTCTCTGAATCCACCCTTGGAGCAGTTGCAGGAGGAGCCCTGGGCCTCCTCTTCAGAAGCTCCAGCAGCCCCAGTCCCTCAGCTTCTCCTCACAGCCCCAAAGCCCATCCTGTCAGTCCTGCAGAGCCTCTGCAGCTCCTCCTCACTGCCCAGAACAGGGAGCCCCACAGCCAGACACAGCAGCCCAGATGTGCCCCCCTGGCCTGGGGTGCCTCTGGCAAGGGAGCAGCACCAGGCACTGCAGGAGCCTGCAGACAATTCCTGCAGCACTTGTGGGATGATCCTGCTCCCCAGGGGACATTCCCATGGTGCCAAGTCAGGAACTGCAATGGGGAGTGGGGCCAGAGAGGAAAGGGCAAACAGGGATGGGCTGTGTGCAGGGGAGGGAACAGGGGTGGGCAAGGGAAAGAAATCTGTAACAGGGGAAATAAAGAAAGCAAATGTGAAGCCAAGGAAATGCTCAGGGCAGTTTGGGGGTGGCTGCCAGGCAGCCCTGGCTCTGAGCAGCAGCGTCTGCAGTGGGACAGGAAACTCCCAGCTGATGGGAACAAACTTTCTGGCTGACTGCAGAGGCCAGGACAAAGCTGAGTGGTTTCCCTGGTGTCCCCCAGCCCTTCCTGGCCTCAGGGGCTGATGGCATTTGTGCTCCCCCAGGTTCATGTCCCCACAGCAGCAGCATGGGGGTGCTCCCGCCTGCTGTGTGCAATGCAAACAGGGGCTGCTGAGCCAGTGCTGCCGTGTCTGTGCCTGCAAGGATGCGGCACCTCTGTGAGCTGGGGGAGAGGCCAGGGCTGCAGAGGGGGGATGTTGTTGGCAGCTCCATGAGGACGCTCTGGGACGCTGCCCTGGGCTGTCCAGCGCACTGGGGATGGATCAGCTCCTGCTCTGCTGCTCCTTCCCGTCTCCCCAGGGCCCTTGCAGAGCACCAGCCGTGCTGTTTGCCCCCAGCCTGCCCACGGCCAGCATGGGGCTGCTCACGGGGGTTTTCTGTGCTGAGCATTGGCCTGGCCGTGTTCTTGAGAGAGCCTGGGCAAGGAGCCTGGAGCCCCCAGGCCCTGGCCTGAGGCGTCAGCGCTGCCCCAGCAGTGCCCATGGCCTGTCCCTGCTGCAGCCCCGGCACTGCCACCCCCAGGACTGTGTCTGGCCCCGAGAGCACTCAGGCCCTGCAGCAGCACCAGGGCCACCAGGGCAGCGGGGCAGGGCCACGGGAGCAGCACTGGCAGCACCAAGTGCTGCTGCTCCTGGGCACAGCTGCTGTGCCAGCACTGATCTGCCCCAGCTCTGCACACAGACATTGCTGCTGCAGCTCCAGAGAAGGCAACAAAAGGACATCTCTGCAGAAAACTGTGCTTGGGAGATCCTTTATTTTCTTTAAAGACACCAAGAACACAGCCCCTCATTGACACAGTCTGTGGGCACAGGGAAGGAGGAAAGAAACAAAATGAGAAATGGCACAAAAATTACATTTCTTTGAGTACAAAATTAAATGAGTGTTACAAAGAAATAGATCATCCCAAATGAAGCCAAGAAGTATCAAAGATGATGTTTATTGCAAGCGATTTGCAGAAATTGGCCGGCAGTTTAATGATCCCAAAACCATCCAGTCATCAGTCTCCTCACCGCAGCCTTGAGCTCCTGGTTCCTCAGGCTGTAGATGAGGGGGTTCAGGGCTGGAGGCACCACCGAGTACAGAACTGACAGGGCCAGATCCAGGGATGGGGAGGACATCGAGGGGGGCTTCAGATGAGCAAACATAATAGTGCTGAGGAACAAGGAGACCACGGCCAGGTGAGGGAGGCAGGTGGAAAAGGCTTTGTGCCGTCCCTGCTCAGAGGGGATCCTCAGCACAGCCCTGAAAATCTGCACATAGGAGAAAACAATGAACACAAAACAACCAAGTCCTAAACAGGCAGTAACTGCAATGAGCCCAAGTTCCCTGAGATAGGATTTGGAGCAGGAGAGTTTCAGGATCTGGGGGATTTCACAGAAGAACTGGCCCACGGCATTGCCATGGCACAGGGGCAGGGAAAATGTATTGGCTGTGTGCAGCAGAGCATTGAGAAAGGCACTGGCCCAGGCAGCTGCTGCCATGTGGGCACAAGCTCTGCTGCCCAGGAGGGTCCCGTAGTGCAGGGGTTTGCAGATGGACACGTAGCGGTCGTAGCACATGATGGTCAGGAGGGCAAGCTCTGTTCCAAGGAAGAAGATAATCAGAAAAAGCTGTGCAGCACATCCTGTGTAGGAGATGTCCCTGGTGTCCCAGAGGGAATTGTGCATGGCTTTGGGGACAGTGGTGCAGATGGAGCCGAGGTCGCTGAGGGCCAGGTTGAGCAGGAAGAAGAACATGGGCGTGTGCAGGTGGTGGCCGCAGGCTACGGCGCTGATGATGAGGCCGTTGCCCAGGAGGGCAGCCAGGGAGATGCCAGGAAGAGGCAGAAGTGCAGGAGCTGCAGCTGCCGCGTGTCTGCCAGTGCCAGCAGGAGGAAGTGGCTGATGGAGCTGCTGTTGGACATTTGCTGTGGCTGCACAAGGGCACCTGGTCATGGAGAAAGGACAGTGAAGAGTTAGAGGAGATACCTGTAACCAAAATAAAAGTAATTTCCCGTACACCCTGCCCTGGAACACACAGACATGGTTTAAGTGTTTTTGAGATCTAGGGTTTTCGTTTTTAAGCTTCCCCATGTCTCTGATGGTGGTCTTGTATATCAGAAACCCTCAGCATTTCTTCTGAACTAAGGGAGAACAGAGCAAGTTCTGTGAGGCAAAGTGATGAGAGGAGATTCAGGGGAGATGGTCTGACATTCTGACCTGTTTAGAATTTCTCTGGGTTTTAACCTTTCTCAGGTAGAGGGTGATCACCTTCCCACGCTTCCCCTAAAATGTCACCAGGTACTGCTGAGAGCAGATGGATCCACCCCAGCCCAGCTCCACATTTGGAGCCAAGGACTCACATTGCTCATTTCACCAACTCAGCAGCATTTTCAGTGTCAGAACACATCTGCGTTTCCCCATGAATCCTATAACTCAGAGATGCTCTAGGACAGGTTTGCACCCTGGATTGAAGCTCCCAGCTTGGACTGAAATCTCAGGGAGACTTCCAAGTGTCCTTCTGATGGCACTGGATGAAGGGAGATGCAGCTCCTTCCCTGGCTGCACTGCCAGCATTGCCCAGAGCCGGGCACTGGGGACAGCTGTGTCACCCTGACCCAGCTGTGCCCCCTGCCAGAGCCCCCAGTGCCGGGCAGCTGCTCCCAGCCCTGTGCTCTGCAGAGGGAACTGGGCCCGGGGCTGCAGAGCTGCCCCACGGCTCTGCTGCAGCTCTGCCTGCACAGGAGGGGCTGCACGCCTTGGAGCCCCGGCCCCGAGGGCAGAGGCTTGGCTGGGGGACAGGAGGGAGGGGGCTTGTGCAGAGGGAGGGGCTGCACTGGAGGGGATCCTCTGGGCATCTCTAAACTCTCCCTGCCTCAGCATTTCTGGGCTTTGTTTTCTCTCCTTCCCTGATCTGCTTCCTCTGCTTCCTGTAGATTTTCCTCCTGCAAGTGTTTCCCTGTGCCTGATCCCTCCCTGCCAGCACTCCCAGACCCCAAATCTCTGTGCACTCTCCTTGGCCTGACAGAACCCTGTCTGTTTGCAGGGCACTGGCTGGGGGCAGGTTCTGTTTGCAGCTTGGAGCAAGGACAGCTCAGACTGAGCCTGATGGCTCCAGTAAAGGTGATGCTGCTGCTGTCCATGGGCAGAGTGGCTGAAAGCACATGAGGGATCACTTGTGAACCTATTGATCACTAAAAGTAACAGTTTGGATATCTCATGCACTTGTCAAAATTCATAAACCACCATTAATATTTACCCCCCTTCCCTGTCACTCTCCAATAATAGGAAACTGAATAAAAAGTCTTAGGAAATTTCCACCTTTTTATCAAGACCGTTGTCTTGGAAAAATTCTATGACTGATCAGAACCCCTCAGCATCTCAGAGCTTTATGAGCATTTCACCTGCCCTGCACCAGAAATACTCAGAGTTGTACTCACAGGGTCTGTGGGCATTGGGATGTTCCAGCTTTAGGAGATCACTCCAGGAGCTGCAGCTGCATTGTCCTGCAGCCAGAGGTTCCTGTGCCAAGGGCTGGCAGTGATTCTGCTCCAGGCACTTCTCAGCCCCTTCCCAGCCCTGACTGATTGAAGCTCTCTGTGCCCCTGTGCTGTGCCCGGGCTGGCTGCAGGCAGTGCCCCAGCCCTGCTGGGCTGGGAGAAGAGCTGCTCAGCAAGAGAAATGTGCTTTTGAAGCTCTGCTTGGTTACCAGGATCACCCTCTGTGCCAGGAGCCCGGCCCAGCTCAGCAGCACAGACACAGCACAAGGACTTTAATGACCCTCTGGGGCTTTGTGCTCAGGCCCTGAACATCAGGCCCTGAGAGGGAGCTGCAGAAACCTCTCCAGAACTCCAAGTCACAATCCAGCTCCAAAGTTTCTTGGACTTTTAATGGGTCCCACTGAGGGACACGACTGAGAAAGTGTCCCCAGGCCCCAGGCAAAGCAGAGAACTGGAGGCACTGATGAGAGGTGGGGACAAAGAGAAGCCAAGTCTTGCTGCCCTGGGGCACAGCAGGGTCTGTGCCACCAAGGGCTGTGAGGAGACACCTTGTCCTGAGGCCCTGGGGCCTCCTGGCACAGCCCCAGCCAGGCTGGGCACTGTCAGCCCCTGGTCCTGCCCTCAGCATCCCCCCCTAGCCCATATCCCAGTGGCCTCAAGGATCTGCTGGAAGGAGTCCCTGGGGAGCCTTGGTCAGGAATGGCCCTGGGGGTTCCTTCATGCTCCCAGGGACTGCAGGTTCTTCAAAGGACTTTGGGCTTTGCTTTTGCCTTGCAGTCTCTGAGAGGTTTGTGCAATCCTGGCCTCCAATTATCTGCTGTAATTAGTCCCTGGAGAGACTTTGTCGATAACAACACTCAGTGGGGCCCATTAATGCTTCAAGGTACTTCAGTTCTTTTAAGGTAGTTGGTGTTTCCCTTTTAAACCAGACTCTGTGTGAGGTTTGTGCAATCATGGCCCCAATTATCTGCTTTAATGAGTCCCTTGAGAGCTTTGTGCTGACACTCAGTGGAGCTCATTAATACTTTTAGATACTCAACTTTTTTCAGGTACTTTGGATTTTCCTTTGCACACTGAGAGTTTTTTGTGCCATTTTGAATCTCTGAGAGGATTTTGTGCCATCCTGGTCTCCAGTGCTCTCCTCCAAAGAGTCCATAAGGAGCCTTTGTTGGGGATGGACCTCAGTGGGACCCATTAATGCATTGAGACATTTTGGGTGTTTGCTCTTGATTTTAACTCCTGGGCAGTTTTGTGCAATCTCCTCTCAGGCCCCGAGGTTCCAGGGCTCAGCTCCAAATGTAACCACGGGGCTCATTAGGATCAAGCAAGTCCTGACAAACCATGGCTCTGCCTTGATTTCCCTCTGCTCTCGTGCCTTTCATCAGGAAGTTTCTGTAGTGGTTTTGGTTCATCAATTTTGAGATTTCTTGGGCAATGCATCAATTAGTGTGGTGGGTTCAGTGCTGTCTAATTACCAGTGCACTCACTAGAATATAGTTACTCATTTCCTGCTGTGAGGTAGGATAAGGAGAAAGGGAAAGTGGAATCAAAACTTTAAAACAGCATAAAGAAAAGTTTATTAGCAGTAACTAAAAGAAAGAGTAATAAGAATCAGCACGAAACTTTCAGAACACTCTTCTTCTCGCCACAACTTTTTCTTCCTTATTGACAACATAAGGAGACAAAACCTAAAATTTTCAGCCGGTCTATCACCTCTAGAATAGTCCTTCTTCACTTCACTTAGGGAGAGGAGTCTCTTTTTCTTGCTATGGAGGCTTCTCCATAAGGAAACAGTTCTCTTGTGCCTCTTCAAGTTCCATGAATAGCAGCCACTTGGAAAAAGTGAAATAGTGAAATCCCTGCCATTTTTTCACAGCTTTTTCCACAGCTGTGTTTATGGGCCATGTCAGCTTCTGGAGTATTAGTTTAAAGATGAGCTGTTCAAGACCAGAGGTTCTCTTCAACTGCTTCTGAAATCATCTCTGGGAACAGAGGTCTTCTTCTCTCCCTGGTGCACAGGGTCTCATCACTCTGCTCTCTTTCTCTGTTCAAACTTCTCATGGGATCTCAGCTACTTCAAACTTTGCTTACTTTTACATGGAGGCCTTTGCTGAAACAAGTCATCTCCCCATATTTTTCAATGCCTTATAGGGAAAAAGAGAGTCTGATGTATCAATTAAATCCTTCTCCATAGCTTTACCAGAGGATTTCAGCCCCAAGATCAAGGCATCTCCTCATCCCTCCCATCTGGGACTCAACTTCCTCTGCACTGACCTCGGTGTCTTCTGTGTGCATGTCCTTTGTCATTTTCTCTCACTGCAGGGAGGATGGCAGCACTGCCAGAGTCAATATCTGCCCGGGGCTGCAGATGGTTCCGTGAGCCCGGCCGGGTTCAGTGGCCAATTCTAATTTTGGCCATGGTTCCTGGACATGAAGACCAGTTCTTTTCCATAGGAATGAAGGAACAGAGCCCCACTGTTTTAGGGGCAAATGAGAGGTCACCACCAGAGGACAAGGCCAGCCAGAGCTGCCAGATTCTGTTCTTAGAGATACTCTTGAATATAGGAAATTTTTTAGGCAGAGTGTCAGTTTTGGCAATGGGCATCAGAAAAGACAGACGGTTCTTTTCCATACAAAGGAGAGCACGGAGCCCCATTGCTCCAGGAGCTGATGAGAGGCAGGCATTGACATCCCAAGATCAGCCAGACCTGTCAGGTGAACTCTGGGAGGCCAAGCCAGCCAGACCTATTCCATGTTCCCTCGATTCCATGGGGCCCCATAGTGTCCCAATGGTCCCTTGCTTCCAGGAGGCCCTGAGGTGTCACAATGCCCCCTTGGTGACACCAGGCCCTGAAGGGTCCCAATGGTCTCCATGGTTCCATCAGGCCCCACAGAGTCATAATGGTCTCTGGGTCCATGAAGCCCCGCGGTGTCACCATGGCCCCTTGGTTCCATGGGCTCCAGTGGTGCCACAATGATCCCCTTGGTTCCATGAGGTGCCCACAGTGTCACAGTGATCTCCATGGGAAGGAAAGAACCGAGCCCCAGTGTGGCAGGGGCAGCCACCAGAGGCCAAGGCCAGCCAGGCTTGATGGTACTGGCAGATTTTGCCTGGGAGCAATCCTTCAATGTACTGAGTTTTAGAGTTGGAATCCCAATTTCAGACAAGGACATCCGGAGGAGCAGGACGGTTCTTTTCCAAAGGAAGGAAAGGACGGAACACCAGTGTTTTAGGGGCAGATAAATGGCGGCCACCAGAGGCCTAAGCCAGCCAGACGTCTCTGTCCTGGCATCATTTTTCTGGGAGCTATTCTTGTATATAGGGAATTTGGGAGGCAGATCCCAAATTTTGGCCATGGGTGCCTGGTCAAGATGGATGCTTTTTAAGCAAGAAAAGCACATGGACCCAGTGTCTGAAAGGCAGATGAGAGGTGGCCCCTGGGTGGCCAAGGCAGCCAGACCTGTTTCTATTGGCAAGTTTCATCAGGGAACAATCTTTGCATATAAGAAAATTTGGGGAAGGAATCCCAGTTTTTGGCCATAGGCCCTGGGAGAAGGACAGTTCTCTCCCATAGGATGACGAAGCAAGGAGTCAATTGTGACCCTGGGGTCCCACGTAACCAAGGGGCCATGGTGACACAGCAGGGCCACGTGGATCCAGTGGTCCATTGTGACGCTGTGGATCCAAGGAGACCATGGAGACACCCCCAGAACCTCATGGAACCAAGGAGTCCATGGTGACCCAGCGGGGCTGCATGGAGCCAATGGTCCATGGTGACACTGCCCATCCAAGGAGGCCATTTGGACACTGCGGAAGCTCATGGAGCAAGGTGGCCATTGTGACACTGAAGAACTTCATGCCACCAAATATCCATGGGGACACAGCAGAGCATCATGGAACCCAGGAACCGCTGTTGGCAGTGCGGAAACTCATGGAACCAGGGGCTGTTGTGGCACTGCAGCACCAACACAGCTGCTGCACCTTGTCCCCTGCCCTGCACAGCTCCTTGGGAGGCACGGCAGGAGCAGCACCCTGGGAGCCTTGGGAATGCCCCTCTGGGATCCATGGCACACACTCCCAGGGGCTGGAATTCCAGTTCCCAGCCAGGAAAAGATGTTCCTGTCCTTGAAGGCAAAGCTCTTATGGAAGAGCCAAAAGCCAAGTGCAGCAAGATCCTACAGGGACATTTCACTGCCAGCCTTCATAACTTCACCCATGGTTGTCGTAGCTCATGGATTGGGAATTAAATCAGGACAGGGCCTGTGGTGGGAGCTGCCCTGGGTCAAGGGAGACACAGAGAGAGAAACAGAGCAGGCAAAGGAAGGCAGGAGAGTAAGGAGGTGTTTTGGTTTGGAATGACAGGTGTCTGCTAAGGAAGGCAGGAGCCTCTCCTGAAATGGAAAACTGTAGACTCTTTATTTCTGAATTGTTAAAAATTTGAAATTAAGGGGGCCTCTCTAGTAAAAATATGGGAGCAGGAATAGCAGTATTTTATCAGGGAAGAAAATAAAAAGATAAAATAAACAATGCAGTAAACGAAAACAACACTGACGGAGTCAGAATACATCCTGACAGTCTGTTGGACAGGGTGTTGGCTGCAGTCCAATTGAAATGGTGGCTGCAGTCCTCCTGCAGTGTCAGGTGTGGTTCTGTTGGAGAAGTGATCCTGTAGAAAAGGGTGTCTTCTTCTGAAGAGGAAGAGGCAGCTGTTCCTCTGAGAAATCCAGCCCAGAAAAAGCTGTGTTTGTGGGCCAGAATCTCAAGATTAGATGCAGGTAGGAATGCTTGGCTCCTCCCTCTGGGCAGAGCATCTCACAATGGGATGTTACAGTTCTTATCAGTCATGCAGTGACATTCTGTGAGAACCCCGGGATTGATTTGGGGCTCTCGTGTGGTGGTAAAGTCTCTCCTCCAACCCGTGCTTCCAAAGAAAAACTCCACAGCCTCTTGTTGTCCGGTCTCAAGGTAGTTTATTGTTAGCTATCTAAAAGATTGTCCTCGCCCGCTGCGGCTGCTTTGGTCTGCGGCCCAGGCAGAGGTACACACTCTCCTGACACCCTCACTGTCCGGTGTCTTCGTCGTCTCTCTCCCCGCCCAAAGCTGCTGCTATCTTTTATATGATATATTACGTACTATATGTTTATAGATTTTCCCCAATACCTACTATCTACGTTACAATGTGCTTTTCTACTCTAAACCAATCTGTGAATGCCAACATCACCAAGAACATGGAGGTAAGGAAGAAGAAGGAGGAAGAATAAGATAAGGACCACTTTCCTCCATCTTAGAACTCCTGACCCCCCTGTACAAAGTGAAAACCCCCCTGTACAGGTACTAAAACCCCCCTGTACAACACTAAAAAATTTTACCCTCTAATTTGTGACTACTTTTACTATACCATCTAACATTCTGTGACTGCTTGTTCCACCCTCAAAGTTGGTAATTCATTCCATGGTTCAAACTCAAAATCACAGCTGTTTTCAGCTGCTTGCCAGGGTCTAAAATGCTTCTGACCAAGGCCTGGAACCTCTAAAAATGTCTGAGGGACATTTTGGGTTCCGACAACATTCAATAGCCCATTATCAGCAGTTGTCTCCCCTGAGGGAGGATTGATTGTGGAAGAGATAAGGAAAAACTGCCCACTTAACACAGGACAACTGCCAAACAGATGGCAAATAGAACACATCTTGCTTTTCAGTCTGGGACAGGAGGTCACAAACAAAATCAGCTGAGAAGGCAGCACTCTGAAAAGCAAACCAGAACTGACAGAATATGAATAGGACATAAATCAATAATTCCGATAGTTTTATTAATTATCAAAATAAATCAGCCCCACACAATCCTGATCCCACAACCTCAAATTTGGATCTTACTTCTCCCAGTCACCTCCCAACCCCATCTCACCCTAGAGGCTGTGGAATTGAGTAATTTTGGCATGGGACTGAGGTGGGAACCAGCCATTTTGAGGTGGGATTGAGCAATTTTGGGGTAAGATTGAGGGGTTTCAAGTGAGATTGAATCATTTTGAAGTGACAGAGCAATCCACCTTGGCATTTGGAGTGCAAAGATATGGAGAATACTACCAGATATCCCCCAAGAACCCACAAATCCTCCAGAATATGTTCCCAAACCATAAATTCCACCTCAAATACCTGTTAAATGGTGGGACTTTTGATATCCCTAGTCAATACTCTTTTTAGTCATTTTTCAGGTGTTTTTAAGTGATTAAGATATATCAGAAGAAAATTAGGGCCAAACCAAAACCAGAGGGCCCTTGGGCATCCCCTGGGCACTGGACAAAACAAACTCAGCAGAAATCAAACTTAACCCTCCATAAAATGCCTTGAGGAAGATTTGCTCTTCCCACAAGTCACTTGTGATGGAAACGCAAACAAATCCCAAACATTACTAAGCCAACAACACCAATTCTGTGGCAATTCCAAATTTCACCAGTTCCAGCACAGCTCCAACTCAGATGCTGGCAGGTTCCAAAAAAAGAAAAATGGAAATTTGGCCTGATACAGATTATTAAAAGGAAGGGAAAGGTCTGTGTAGCTGTTACAAAGGTGACAGGGATGAAGAAAATAATGATTCTCATATTTGGAAAAGCCCCCAAGCCTGTGAATTCAGGAGTTACTTCAGAATTTAGCTACTTGAGTTGGGCTTCTTGTAGGACTTTAGTAGCCTTGTGTTCCTCACTGTGTGGTGAATGATCCTTGTCAGTCTCACTGGTATCATTTGGTCCCTTTCCTCCAGTGATTTTAACAAACATTTCAGGGAAGGACAGGAATATATTTTCTTTACACTGGCCATCCACAACAGCCATTTTCCTCATAAGTTCTCCCAAAAGTTGCTCAGAGGAAGCTGCATCCAAGTTTCCAAGAGTTCCTCCAGAAAGAGCCACAAGCTCATCAGAGGAGGGAACCATGCTGTTGTCAAAGGCACTTGGGGTCAGACACCAGTGCCCTGAACTCACAGTGCAAAATAATGTCTCAATCTGGCTAAAAAAATTGTTAGAGAGATGCCTCTGCCCCATTTAAGGTGCTAACGAGACCAAATCCAAAGTGGATTTTATTGAACAGTAAATATGAGGTAGAGAGAGACATGGAAAGGAAGATAAAATTGAGAGAAAGTAAGGGAGTGACAGGGACAGAGATCTCCCTCGGGGTGGGGCAAGTGTGACATTGTCCCCTGTGTGCGTGGCCTTCTCAGGGTGGGGGTTTTACACCTGAGCCAGTTTGGGTAAGGGGGGTGGTGTTCATCCCCCACCCCGAGCAGGGATTGCCTCACTGTTTCAGGTTACAGTGTCAGATGTAACCAAAAGTGTTTTCAGTCACCATCTCCATAAACGGTTATAAACAGGTGGGGCAGTGTTCTTTATCTCTTCCATGGCTCAGCCCTGATAACGCCCTCCAGGGGCCATCTTCTGTTAATGGGCCATTGAGTGTCACTGCAGGGCTGATAAAATTACATCATCCCATTGTGGGATGCTCCGCCCAGGGGGAGGAACCAAGCATTCCTACCTGGATATAATCTCACCCTTGCAACACCACGACCACCTTGCCTACTGGATTCCCAGAGGACAAGAGCTCCATAAGCACCACTGGACCTTCAGAGGAAGACCAGACCCTTCTACAGGATCACCGCTTTGACAGAATCACGTTCATCACTCCAGCCGGACTGCAGCCACCATTTCATCAGACTGCTACCACCACCCTGAGCAACGGGGTGTCAGGTTATATCCTGACTCTGTGAGTTTAAGCCAGGATTTCTCTATCATTGCCTTGATATTAATTTTCTTTTTCAATTGTACTTCTGGCATAAATTCTTCCCCTGGTTTGCTTTGAAACCAGTACAAAACTCAATGTGCTCATCCCCTGTTTTCCTCCCAAGACAGAATTTCCCATCCCTAACCCTTTGCCAGATGGAGGAGAAGGCTGCGAGGAAGAAGAAGGAGCCTTGGGACACTCAGGCAGGTGAGGATGAAGTCAGTGCCCCTTTCCCCCTCTCTCCTGCTCCATCTCCCAGCCCAGCCTGGCCCCCGGCTGCAGGACAGCCCCGCTGCTGGTGCCCTCCTGCCGGGGATGCACTGGGGGGATCTCCTTGCCCTTCCCTCAGGCACAGAGGCAAATCCCATCCTCTCCTTGACCTTCCTCCCCCAGAGCAGGATCTGAGGGTGGAAACCAGGGAGGACAAATCCCCACAGCAGAACATCATGGAAGAGGCCATTTTGCGCAGCTCCACAGCACAGGAATCCAACGTGGAGGAAAAGTCCCTGACCTCCTGCAGGAGGAAGGGCTGCAAACGCAGATTGCGAGGATCTGAGGAGGAAAGACCCAGACTGTGCCAGGGAGATGGGCAGAGTTTCAGCCAGAGCTCAGAGCTTGTGGTCCGTCAGCAGCTTCAAGACAGGGAGAGGCCCTATGAGTGCTTGGAGTGTGGCAAGAGCTTCAAGAGGATCTCCAGCCTGGTTCACCACCAGAGGATCCACACTGGGGAAGGGCCTTATGAGTGTGGGGAGTGTGGGAAGAGCTTCAGATTCAAGTCCAACCTGATTGCCCACCTGAGGTTCCACACCAGGGAGAGGCCTTACGAGTGTCCCAAGTGTCAGAAGAGGTTTCACACCAACTCCTGTCTCCTCCACCACTATGGGGTCCACACAGAGGAGAGGCCCTTCTGCTGCCCCGACTGCGGGAAGGGCTTCAAGCACAACTCCCACCTCACCGTGCACCGGCGCATCCACACCGGGGAGAGGCCCTACGAGTGTGGGGAGTGTGGGAAGAGCTTCTCACAGAGCTCTCACTTGACCCAGCACCAACGGAGGCACCGGTGAGTGAAGCCTTGCAAATGCCCCTGCTGCAGGAAGAGCTTTTTGCCCTGTTCCAACTCCATCACCCAGGGGAGCACCCATGTTGGGAGGAGCCCTGGTGACCCACATTCCACGTGATCCCTGCTGAGAAGACACCTGTAAAGTGGTCTCCACGTTCTCCTAGTTTCCCATAGGCGCCTGGAGGAACACAGAGGCAGGAACATCCATCAGGACTCTGATCTAAACCAGAAATTCATTGGGAGGAAGTGATTTATTGACTTTACAATCCCAAAAAATTTCACCTGCTCTATCCAGTTATTCTGGTGGCATTAAGCAGCGCTGCATGATCTTGGGGGTCATTTCCCTCTGAATAATTTCATTCTTCACCCAGTCTAAACAACCAAAACTGGAGTGAAAATAAAGAAGTTAAACTAAGATATCTTAACCTGCACCATTTACCAGGATTTGGGGGTCAGTTTGGGATTGATTGAAGGCCATATTTGGGAGAATTTGGGTGTTCTGAGGTTGTCAAAGCCAGAAGACATGGCCATAATCACAGAGGTGTGCTGGCAGAACATGTCCACCTGAGCCCACCTGTTCTCCAGGAATTCTGGTTGTCCCAGTCCCTGGCCTGTGTCTCCCCATTTGGGATGTTCTCCCAAAGAGCCCAAATTGCTGCTGAAGTGCCCGAGCTGATCCTGGCTGTAAATGTTCCTGTCCACCAACCTCTCCTGGTCAGTGCCATGGGAGGTGGAAGTTTAGGGGCTCCTGAGGGGACTGGGAAGGGCTTCTGTCAATCTTGTGGGCATTTGTGGTGCTGGGAGGAGGCATGGAGGGGTCTGTGAGGGAGGTTTGGGTCCCTGACAGAGCTGTGTGGCTTGCAGGGAATTTGGGTGGGTCTTGGGGGAGATGGAGAAGGGGTTTGGTGGTTCTTGAGGACATTTATCTTGTAGGGAGTAGCTGGGGAGTCCTGGCTGGGAGCTGTGGGGTGGTCTGAAGAGTCTGGGAGTGGCTGTGGGGCTGGGAGGGGGTTTTTGGGTAGTCACGATCCCCCAGAACCCCAAAGCAGCCACCAGGTCCCACTCCCCAAGATGCTGCTGGGGGTTGGTGGCTCCATGTTGGGGTTCATCCTCCTGGCTCTGAGGAGGGGTCCCCAGGGTCCATGTGTGTCCCCCCAGAGCGTGTGTAACCCCCATCCTGGTGTCACCCCCTTGTCCCCCCCCAGAGGGCTCCTGCCCCAGCTCCTGCTCCCCCAGAGGGAATTTGAGGAGAGGGCGGAGGAGGTGCACAGCCGCCGCTAGGGGATGACCCCGGCCCAGCCCCTTTGTTCAGCACCAAGCTGGGCTCGGGGCTGCAGGAGGAAGAGGCCGGTGGGAAGCAGATCCTGGAGCTGGGACAGTGCTTGGGGTCAGGGCAAGGTCCTGCCCTGCACACCTGGCTCAGGTGTGACCCTGCCCAGGCAAGGGAGTGGCACATTCCCATTCCCTTGGATCAGGGCTGGGAGCAGCATTTGGAGCAGGGACATGGAAATCCTGGAATGACTGGGAGCACACTGAGGGGGGGAATTATTCCCCCCTCCCCTTCTCAGGCCGCCCTGCCAGGTGAGAAATGCTCGCTGGGCCTCGGCCTTGGCCAGCAGCCCCTGGGCTCAGCTCCTCTGGAGCTCATCACAAACCCTGTCTGCTCCAGGCACTGCTGCTGCCCAACCAGCTCCTGGCTGCTTTAGGAGCAGCCCTGGGAACTGTTTGTGTTCCCTCAGGGGCACAACATCCCTGTTCTCACCCTGCCAAAGAAAGCTGCTGATGCCAAGTGTGGCCAGGGTGAAACATGGCTGGGACTGAAGCACCTCTCTTGGGGCCCTACAAACAGCGCTCCAAAAGGAGCCCTTGGAGCTCTCCTGGCCAGTGACTCCCTCTGAGTGGGGCCTCTCCGAGCCGGGAACTCTCCCGTTTGCTGCACTCGGGGGATCCCGAACAACAAGGGAGCCTGGGCCGATCCCCCCACTCCTCCAGGCTCAACCCTTCCCCGCTGGGGAGATGCCAAAGCATCCACAGGGAGCATTTCCCTGCCCTCAGGGGAATTTCTCACAGGTGCCCTGCACTGACTCTCTGTGTCTGTGTGCACACAGGAGTGCCTGTGCTGGGGAAATGTGGCAGAAATGCTGCTCTCTGAGGGGTCTGAGTGCCTTGGGTAACTGAGCCAGTCAGGCCTGTAAGTAAGGTTAAATCAAATGGTCTAAGTGACACTGTAGTCCCCTTGATTCCATGAGGCCCTGCCATGCTCTAATGGCCCCTTGGTTCCAGTGGGTCCCAAAGTGTCAGAACAGTCTCCATTGTTCCATGAGGCCCCACAAAGTCACTGTGGTCCCCTTGGTGCCACAGGGCCCCACAGTGTAACAATGGACTCTTGGCTCCATGAGGTGCCACACTGTGTCACAATGGCTCATGGTTCCATGAGGCCACACAGTTTAACAATGGTCCCTTGGCTCCATGAGGCCTTGCTGTGTCACAATGGACTTGGGGTTCCATGAGCTTTCCTACTGCCATAAACAGTCTCCCTGGTTCCACAGTGTCACCATGGTCCCTTTGTTCCATGAGGTTCCATAGCAGAACCTTGGTTCCATGGCCACCTTGGTTCTGTGTGACCTTGCAGTGTCACAATGGACCTGTGGTTCCACGAGGCCTTGCTGTGTCACAATGGCCCCTTGGTTCCAAGAGGTTTCTCAGGGTCACAATGGTCTCCTTGGATCCATGGTGTCACAATGGGCCATTGGTTCAATGTGGTCCCAGTGTGCCAAAATGGATTTTGGTTCCATGGGGTTCCGCTGTGTCACCATGGACCCTTTGTTCCATGAGTTTGGACAGAGTCACAGCTGACTCCTGGGTTCTGTGAGACCCATGGTCAACAAATCTCTGAAATATCAGAACAAGGCTCCTTAATACTAAATTGCTATTTAAGAGGGGATCATTTATTCAGGCCTGAGGTCTAGTGAGGGATAACTCCTAACCTTATGTGGACATGTAACTCTACCAGTGTGTTGCTTATACACAGTCACTAAATGTGAATTACAATTTACCCATTTCCATAAAACCCACCCCAAGTTCCCAGGTTCAGTCCTTGCTTTTTCTATCACTGCACACTTGAGCCAGATGTCTTCTACACTTCCAACTGTCCATGCTGGAAAAGCAGCTCCTGCACGCCTTGTTCCTGTGTTAAAAGTTCACAGGCACGGTAAAAATGGAATTAACCCTTTTGGTATCAAGGCCAAGGCTTTGTGTGGCCAGGCAGGGGCAGCAGGAGGCAGAGCTGTCAGCAAAGGAAGGGCCAGCGAGGTGGGGCAGCCGGGGGATGAGGACAGCCTGCAGGGACAGAGGCGCAGGGCAGGGACACCGTGGGACAGCCTGGGCTGCAGAGGGCACAGGGATGTGCAGCAGCTGCAAGGCCCTGACAGAGCCAACCTGTGCAGCCCTTTGGCCATGGCTGCTGGCCCTGGGCCTGAGGCCACGAGGGGACAAGTGACCCTTGCAGCCCTGGGGCCTCAGTGCCTCCTTGTCCCTGCTCAGCAGCCTGGCAGGGGCCGCCCCATGGTCCTGCCCTTGGCATTGCCCATCCCCACATCCCAGTGCCCATCCCGGGAAGAGCCCTGAGCAATGAGGGAGGGACAGGATCTGCCTTGCCAGGGGCTGGGGCTCAGGCCTGGGCCCTTTGCATTCCTGAAACACATCCAGGTTTGCTCAGCACCAGAGACACCTTTCCCTTGCTTGTCCCCAGCTCCCATAAGTGCCTCCAGTGTTCTGCTCTGACTGGGGATACTTTCTCATTGTGTCCCTCAGTGGGATCCATTAAAACTTTGGAGTTTGACTCTGACTTCTAATTCTTGAGAAGTTTTTTGAACACTCTCTCAGGGACTGAGTTTTATGTAAACAACACCAAAGCCCCGAGAGAGTCATTAAATCTGGGTGCTGTGTCTGTGCTGCTGAGCTGGGCCAGGCTCCTGGCACAGAGGCAGGTCCTGCCAATCCAAGAAGAGCCTCAGAAAGACATTTCTCCTGAGGAGCAGCTCCTCTCCCAACACAGCAGGGCTGAGGGCTTTGCCTGTAGGTACCTGAGAGCAGTGAAGCCGACAGAGGCCCAGAGCAGCTGGAAGGACGGACAATTCTGAGCTCATTCATGGAAAATCTTCACCACTTCTGACACAGTCAGTCTCTGGCTGCAGGGACCTCCTGAAGCTGACCCAGGACAGGACTGATGTGACTGTAAGGAGGGCTCTGCTGCCGTTTCTGGTTTGGGGGAGGATGTGCTCCAGAGTGGGGCTGTCCTGGGCACTGTCAGAGGGACAGGGCAGGACGGCTCCTGCTGCCAGGGATGGCTGCAGGGGGTGAAGCTGGTGCTGCAGCCAGGGCTGCCCAGGGCTGTCCTGCAGAGCAGCTCCTGCAGCCCTCAGGGCTCTTGGCCAGCCCAGGGGATGTGCCACCTGCCACGGGCAGCTCTCAGCCTGCCTGGCAGCTCTCCATGGACTGTGCAGGGGAGAAGCTGGAGCTGGAAGGAGTGACCCCCATCAGGGAGGTTCCTCCTCTGGTGGAGATGGTACAGCATGGCCAGGGCTGCTCTCAACTTTCTCCTAAAGGGAAGGGAAAGGGGCTGTCAGCTTTGTCTGTGTCACTGAGACTCCTGCACTGTCACCCTGGGCATCAGCAGACTGCCTCAGATCTCCCTCAGAAAGTGCCTCCTCACCCTCCTCTACCTACAGAGAGCAGCAGCAGCACCTTGGCTTGCAGCATCTCTGTTTTTCTGCCCTGCCTTTAAGGCCCAGGGAGAGGCCCCTGGGCAGTGCCCTGTGCTGGGAGGGGTCTAAAGGGCAGAGCTGAGCCCCCAGGGCAGGGCTGGGCTCTGGCAACACTGGCAGGGACAAGGCTTGGATAGAGAGAAACAGCTCCCAGTAGGTACAGCTCCAGGCAGCAGAGAGCCAGAGGAACCCTGAATATCCCTTCCTGTTCAGCAACTAAGGAAAAAAAGGAGAGAAGGGATTAGGGAAATTTATTTTGAAATTGGTGCCATCAAAATGTCACTGTATTTTTCAGGGATGTTTTAAGTTCAATCACACTGAAATAAAGGAGATGAATCACACTGAAATAAAAGAGATGAAATGAGCAAAGGGCAGCTGTGTGGGGACACGCAGGTCTGATGGCACTGGAGCACAGGGAGCCCTGTTTTCCCTCTGGACTTCTCAGCATGCAGGCTGAGAGCAATGCTGAAGATAATATGAGGCAGTAACTCAGCAGCAGAAAGACCAAGTCAAAAAAAAAAAAAAAAGTTTAGTGAAGTTCCCTCAGAGGAAGAGAAGTAATTTTGGAAATATTCCAAATAGAAAACATAGGATGGATTAGAAGAAATTTGCCCTACCTTGTAAAGTTTTTTTTTTTTTTTTTTTAAATTCCCAGAGGGAAGAAATGTCCAACAGCAGCTCCATCAGCCACTTCCTCCTGCTGGCACTGGTAGACACGCGGCAGCTGCAGCTCCTGCACTTCTGCCTCTTCCTGGGCATCTCCCTGGCTGCCCTCCTGGGCAACGGCCTCATCATCAGCGCCGTAGCCTGCGGCCACCACCTGCACACGCCCATGTTCTTCTTCCTGCTCAACCTGGCCCTCAGCGACCTGGGCTCCATCTGCACCACTGTCCCCAAAGCCATGCACAATTCCCTCTGGGACACCAGGGACATCTCCTACAAAGGATGTGCTGCACAGCTCTTTTTTTTTACTTTCTTCATATCAGGAGAGTTTTGCCTCCTGACTGTCATGTGACCGCTACGTGTCCATCTGCAAACCCCTGCACTATGGGACCCTCCTGGGCAGCAGAGCTTGTGCCCACATGGCAGCAGCTGCCTGGGCCAGTGCCTTTCTCAATGCTCTGCTGCACACAGCCAATACATTTTCCCTGCCCCTGTGCCATGGCAATGCCCTGGGCCAGTTCTTCTGTGAAATCCCACAGATCCTCAAGATCTCCTGCTCACACTCCAAACTCAGGGAACTTGGGCTTATGGTGCTAAGTGCTCTTCTATATTTTGGCTGTTTTGTGTTCATTGTTTTCTCCTATGTGCAGATCTTCAGGGCTGTGCTGAGGATCCCCTCTGAGCAGGGACGGCACAAAGCCTTTTCCACCTGCCTCCCTCACCTGGCTGTGGTCTCTCTGTTCCTCAGCACTGGCACATTTGCTCACCTGAAGCCCCCCTCTATGTCCTCCCCATCCCTGGATCTGTCAGTGTCAGTTCTGTACTCGGTGGTGCCTCCAGCCCTGAACCCCCTCATCTACAGCCTGAGGAACCAGGAGCTCAAGGCTGCAGTGTGGAGACTGATGACTGGATGCTTTCAGGAACATTAAACTGCTGGCCCAATTTCTGCAAAACACTTGTAATACAAGCAAACTTTGATACTTCTTGTTGTTTTCCTTTTGGAGGATCTTTTTCTTTCTTTTACATTTTAATGTTGTCCACATAGAAACGTCAGGGGCCCCTGTTTGCATTGCACACAGCAGGCGGGAGCACCCCCATGCTGGTGCTGTGGGGACATGAACCTGGGGGAGCACAAATGCCATCAGCCCCTGGGGCCAGGAAGAGCTGGGGGACACCAGGGAAACCACTCAGCTTTGTCCTGGCCTCTGCAGTCCGCCAGAAAGTTTCTTCCCATCAGCTGGGAGTTTCTGTCCCACTGCAGACGCTGCTGCTCAGAGCCAGGGCTGCCTGGCAGCCACCCCCAAACTGCCCTGAGCATTTCCTTGGCTTCATCTTTGCTTTCTTTACTCTTCCTGTTACAGATTTCTTTCCCTTGCCCACCCCTGTTCCCTCCCTGCACACAGCCCATCCCTGTTTGCCCTTTCCTCTCTGGCCCCGCTCCCCATTGCAGTTCCTGACTTGGCACCATGGGAAGATCCCTTGGGGAGCAGGATCATCCCACAAGTGCTGCAGGAATTGTCTGCAGGCTCCTGCAGTTCTCCCTGGTGCTCCCTTGCCAGAGGCACCCCAGGCCAGGGGGGCACATCTGGGCTGCTGTGTCTGGCTGTGGGGCTCCCTGTTCTGGGCAGTGAGGAGGAGCTGCAGAGGCTCTGCAGGACTGACAGGATGGGCTTTGGGGCTGTGAGGAGAAGCTGAGGGACCTGGGCTGCTGGAGCTTCTGAAGAGGAGGCCCAGTGCTCCTCCTGCAACTGCTCCAAGGGTGGATTCAGAGAATCACAGAGTCAGCAAGGTTGGAGAAGACCTTGGAGATCATCAAGTCCAACCTGTGCCCTGACACTGTCTTGTCTCCCCTGAGCCTCCTCTTCTCCAGGATCAACAACCCCAGCTCCCTCAGCCGCTCCTCACAGGATTTGTGCTCCAGACCCCTCACCAGCCGTGTTGCCCTTCTCTGGACACGCTCCAGCCCCTCCATGTCCGCCCTAAGTTGGGGGGCCCAGAACTGGACACAGCACTCGAGGTGCTGCCCAACCAGTGCCCAGCACAGGGGAAGAATCACTGCCCTGCTCCTGCTGGCCACACCATTCCTGATCCAGGCCAGGAGCCATTGGCCTTCTTGGCCACCTGGGCACACGGCTGGCTCATGTCCAGCCTGCTGTCCATCAGTCCCTGCAGGTCCCTTTCTGCCTGGCTGCTGTCCAGCCCCTCTGTCTCCAGCCTGTAGCGCTGCAGGGGTTGTTGTGGCCAAAGTGCAGGACCTGGCACTTGGACTTGTTAAACCTCACCTTGTTGGGTTTGGGCCCTGGATCCAGCCTGTCCAGGGCCCTGTGCAGAGCCCTCCTACCCTCCAGCAGATCCACACTCACATCCAGCTTGGTGTCATCTGCAAAGATGTCCTTGGTTCCAAGGGGCCCCTCAGTGTCACAATGTACCTTTGGTTACACCAGGCCCTCCCAGACAACTTGGTGTCACCACGGTTCCATGAGGCCCCAGAGTGTCCCAATGGTCTCCATGACTCCATGAGGCCTCCCAGTGTCACAATGTCCCTTTGGTTCCATGGGACCCCTTGGTGTCACAAAGTCCCTTGGATCCTTGTACCCTGCAGTGTCACAATGTCACCGTGGTCCCCAAGGCCCTGCAGTGTCACAGTGGATCCTTGGTTCCATGAGGCCTGGCAGGGCAGCAATGCTCTCCTTGGTCCCACAGTGTCACAGTGGCCTCTTGGTCCCCAGGGACACTGTCAGTCTGTGGTGGTGGCGGCACAACTTTCCCTGGGAGTGTTTTGTGCTAACGGGCAGAGCCACGGGAGCCCAGCACACACACACACACACGGAGCAGCTCGGCAGTGAGGACACGGGAGGGCCCAGGCATGGAGCTCCAACGAGGGTTTATCAGGGTCTGACGCTCCAGGGCTCTGGGGGTTAAAGACAAAGACAAAGGAGGGTTTAGGGTGTAAATACGGGAAAAGAGGGGCTGGAGGAGAGCGTCAGGGATCTCAGGGTTTAGGGGTGGTACACAGGGAAGGGACTAATAGGGAATGGCAGGGTTGATAGGCGGGGACATAAACCAATGGGAAAATAGGGAAGGGAGAACTTGCTAGAACATGAACATATCAGGGTAAAAGGGGTAGGAAAGGCCAATGGGTCAATGGGGACAGAACTGGGACAAATTAACACAGTGCTGCCGAGCTCCATGGGGGAAGCTTCTGTCCTCACCCTGATCTGTGAGGAATGCCCAGAGCCTACGGTGCATTTCTCCAGGGGATCACTTTTGCCCTCTCCCCAGTAAGCTCACAGGCCTCCACACACACACACTGGAGATGTCTGGGGCCATTCATCATTTCTCTGCTCTCAGCACTGAGGCAATGGACTCTGGCACTGCTCTGAGCTCAGGCCCGTGGCAACCACCCCTGGCCATGGGGCTCCATGGAGCTGCTCTCAGGAAACCCCCCAAGAGCTGGGGAGTGCCCCAAAACTGCCTCAGGAATGTGAGACACCCCAGCAGCTTCTCATGTATGTAAACTATTCAAACACTCACCCAGTAATGGGCTCCCCCTATCTTAATCATCCCCAAACTTTGGCTGTCTCATTCCAGACCCCACCCCACCTCCCAAATGCCAGCCTCTACCCATGTGACCCCTCCTGGACATCAAGATCCCTTCTCAAACTGTACTTCCCCCATTTAACACCTCCCAATGCCCATCCCACACATCCCGCCCCACCCAATGCTCATCTCACCCTCCTGATTTGCATCCCTCATTGCCCAATCCCCTTCCAATCCAATTTCACCCTCAGAGGCGGTGGAATCGAGTAATTTTGGGGTGCGATTCAGCAGGTTTTAGTGGCACTGAGTGGATTTGAGCAGACAGATCAGTCCCTCTCATCTTTTGGAGTGCCAAGAAATAAAGACAACTAAAGCAAATAGCCCCCGAACTCCCCTATATCCTCACAGATATCTCCTGGAACCCAAGATTCCTCAAAACACAAGTAAAATGTGAGGCTTTAGATACTTTTGATGAATTTGTTGATTTTAACCCCAATTTTCTGTGTTTTGAAGGGAGGAAGATAAAAGATAATAAGAGGCAAAATAAAAGGAACAGCAGCCACTTCCCTCTGTGTATCACAGGGCATGTGGGTCACCAGGACTCTGACCAGGGTGGGTCCTCTGATGGGGATGGAGCTGGAGCAGCGCACGAAGCTCTTCCTGCAGGCGGGGTTCTCGCAGGGCTTCCCTTACCGGTGCCTCCGCTGGTGCCGGGTAAAGAATGAGCGGTCTGAGAAGCTCTTCCCACACCGGGGACACTCGTAGGGCCTCTCCCCGGTGTGGATGCGCTGGTGGGTGACGAGGGTGGAGTTGTGCTTGAAGCCCTTCCCACAGTCAGGGCAGCGGAAGGGCCTCTCCTGTCTGTGAATCCGCTGATGTACAAGGAGATGGGAGCTGGTGTGAAACTTCTTCCCACACTCAGGACACTCGTAAGGCCTCTCCCCTGTGTGGATCATTTGGTGGATGATCAGCTGGGACCACTGGCTGAAGGTCATCCCACACTCCTCACACTTGTATGGCCTTTCCCCAGTGTGGATCCTCTGGTGGCAGATGAAGTGGGAGCTTGTGCTGAAGCTCTTTCTACATTCCCCACACTCGTAGGGCCTCTCCCCAGTGTGGATCATCTGGTGGCGGATCAGGGTGTTGCTGTGCCTGAAGCTCTTCCCGCACTCCAAGCACTTGTAGGGCTTCTCCCCATCATGAAGCTTCTCATGGACCATCAGCTTTGAGCTCTGGCTGAAGCTCTGCCCACCTTCCTGACCCAGAGTGGGCCTTTCCTCCTCAGAGCACCCTGGGCTGGGATTGCAGCCCCTCCTCCTGTGGGATCTCCGGGGCTTTTCCTCCCTGTTGGATTCTTGCGCTGTGGAGCTGCTCAAAATGGCCTCTTCCACTATGTTCTGCTGGGGGGATTTGTCCTCCCTGGTCTCCATCCTCAGCTCCTGCTCTGGGGGAGGAAGGACAAGGAGAGGATGGGATTTGCCTCCGTGCCACAGGGAAGGACAAGGAGATCCCCCCAGTGCATCCCCGGCAGGAGGGCACCGGCAGCGGGGCTGTCCTGCAGCCGGGGGCTGTGCTGGGCTGGGAGGTGGAGCAGGAGAGTGGGAGAAAGGGGCACTGACTTCCTCCTCACCTGCCTGGGTGTCCCTGGGCATTTTCCTCACAGCCTCCTCCTCCATGCAGCCAAAGTTTGGGAGTGGGAAATCCTGGTGTGGGAAAAAACAAGGTGGGAATGCCTTGGGTCGGGGATTCCTCCTGCCCAAATCCATTTCCAGAAGTCTCCAGGTGTCCATAAAAAACTCCAAAAATCACGAGTTAATAAAAAAAAAGCCACCAGGATTGTCCCATTTCCAGTCTCATTTCTCTGGGGTTCTGGTGTCCCCTGTCTCAGGGCTGCTGGGGATCCTCGAGGGTCCTGGGGATCCCCCTTCTCCAGGGTCCTGCTTAGGGATGCTGGGGGGGTTTTGCAGTACAAGGGTCCCCCTGTCCAGTCTCCCCCCAGTCCAGGCATTTGGGGGTCCCCCCTCTCCCCACCACCAGGACTTATTGCCCTTTAATGGACATGCGTCCACAGTGCTATGAATAAACATACCCATTCCCTACAAATCTTTATTAAAATTGTAGGGTTTCATTTTTCATCCGCGTTTCATTATGGCGAGCCAGGCAGGAGATTTTCTGTCCTCGCAGGGGCAGGGGGTAGAACAGACCTCCTTGGCACACCCGGGGAATTTCCCTGGAGGGGCTCTGCTCTGCCTCGCTTGCCACCTGCGGAGACAGCCAAGGAGCGCTGGTGTGCGATAAAGGGCCGGACTGAGAGGGCCCTGGGGTGCCAGAGCAGCACTGCTGGGCAGTCCCTCAGAGCCGGCAGGGCCCGGCCTCGCTCCTGGGCCTGAGTGCCCGCGGGGAAGGGAAACCAGCGGAGAAACGGGGCTGAGGACGTGCACTGTGTTTACAGGCGGTGATTTGTGTGCATTTGCACAGTGGCTAGCCGAACTGCGGGGGTTCCTCTGCCCCAGTGGTTCGGACTTGGATTCCTGGAATTTTACTGTGTGCTGTTATGCTGTGTTGTGTTGAGAAAAGGGGACACTTTAAGAGATACCACCAGTGAGTTTCCCAGTGAGTTTGTGTGATTGTCCCCCACATTATAGTATTTTAATTCTCGAGATTATATAGTTGCATTTATAGAGATTTTAAGATATTTTTTGCAACAAGTGTAGCATTTTATGCAGAAGAGCTACACTATAATGATTTAACTGTAGTAAAACAAATTAAAGGAATTCCAAGAATTCCTCCCTCACAACAACTTAAGCCCTGACTGTCCTTGAATTTGAGATAAGGACAGGGTTCTGTGTTTGTGAGCATATCAGAGTTTTTGCTGTAACAGGCACAGCCTTTTGCAGGGCAACGAAATAAGTGTCAGTAGAAACAATGCTTTAATTAGATTGTGTGAGAAGAGAACTAGAAAAGACTGAGATTTTGTAAAAGAGGGGTTAAATAAAGGAAAAATGCCGAAGTGATAAATGGAATAGCCTGCAGGCAATTCCTGGGAGTTTTTGGTGCATTAAGAGGCTAGCACCTTGTATGAGTACTATTATAATGCAGAATTTGTGAGTTCTATGTCCCAAGTGTAAATTGAAGGCTCCTAATCAAGCCAATTCAGAACCTGAGATCTTAAAGCTTATGTGTAAATGATCGTATCTGATACCTGCGACCTAGAAAGTCTGTGTGTGAGAAAAACTGAAAAAAGACCATGAGGCTTGGGTAGAAACAAAATAGTATAAGCAATAAAAACTAACCAAAGCAAAGAGATTCCCAGAAAGCCTCCAATAAGGGCAGCTCAGAAAACTAAAGGATTTATAACACCTTATTGCAACCAATGCTGTTTTAAGACAGGAAAGCAAATAAGGTGAGGTCTTGTATGCTAATATGTTTTTTCACCTCCAAGAATCACCCAAAATGTCAGAGTAACTGGGTTCAGAGTTCCTTCTGACGCACTGGTGTTAGCTCTTAAAAAAAAAAAACCAAAAAACAGAGCAAAGAGAAAGCAAATCAAATGTGTTGCTCAGCATGCAGTATAAGACCTGTGCAGGTGAGGGCTGCGAGGGGCCGGGACCCGCCCCCGCCGGGATTCGGGCAGCTCTGGGCGAAATTCCCGAATTTTTGTGCGCAACTCTGGTGGGTATGGTTGAAATTTTCGTTTGTAAACTAGGATTTTCTTTCTCCTGCAATCTGTGGTTTTGCAATCTTTTCCCGGCTGCAGCTTGTGGTCTTTTAAACCTTTAAGAACCTTTTTGTACGACCACAACTTATTAATGTATATTTTACATAATCACGAATAATTCCATAACTTATAACAATGGGGCTGCAGAGATCCCCCTGCAGGTTCACGGGTGTGAAAAACACCAATCACTTGGTTTTTAAAATTTTAAAATTTGATAATAATAAAATGGTTATAAAAATAATAAAGTAATAAAGTTTAGAGTTAGGGCAATTACAAGACAATAAAAAGCAAAGAATTATGGACTCCGGATGCTCTTGGACACTAAGTCACGGAAAGCATGACTTGTGAACAAAGGAATCACCCTTAAACCAATACACTTGTTGCATATTCATACATCCTTCATGGTTATGCATACATTCTATTCTAAACAAAAAACTCTGTCTGTTGTATGTCAGCTGTTTCCTTTAATCCCCTGGCGTCTTGGAGTCTGAGCAAGGCCTGAAGAAATTAGCTTCTTCTGATAAGAAGCCATAAATTCCTCTCCTTTGGAAGACTGAGGTGTTCCTCCAAGGGAGTATCTCATTCCTAAAAAGAAAACTCCCCCCACGTACATAGTCTCTATTTTAATATTATGTTGTAACCTAAAACTGCACTTAACAAAATATGTAAGAGAATTAATACAGCATAAACTTTCTAACATGACACATATAATATTCATTGTAACACTTGCGAAAAGCCAATCATAAATATGCATTTATCACAATCCCTCCTCTTATTCTTTATAAATCATTTGGCTTGAGCAATATGTCTTATCCTCTTGCATTCTTTGGACTCTGTTGGTAATCAAATAAAACATGGGATTAAACAAAGAAGAAATATCAAAACAATTGTAACACATGAAAGGAAGAATCCTAATTTCTTCCACCATCCCATTCTCAATACATTACCCCACCTGTTAGTTTTTAACATTATTTTCCCTTTGGTTATTTTTGGACTGATACCAGGGTCATAATTTTTTTCTGATATCCTTTGTTTTTTCCAGGATGACACCCTCATTGCCATCTATTTTCAACAATCTGTACACCCCATTCTTTAGCCAATAAATAGCGTAAAGCCAACCTATTTTAATACACTGCAGTTATAGTTTGGCTTTGCTGACTCAATATTAATTCCAGTGCCTGAACAGCTTTGTTTGTTATCTCCTCTATAACTGCTTGGAGTCCTATAATGCGATGCAGTATGCAATTTGGGGTTAATACAGAGCTAGATTGTTGTGCTGGTTTCACCTTTTTGTTTATTAATTGCCTTTTTACCGAATCTTGGACTATATCTCTAAGATCAAATGTAAAACAAATCCATCTCTCTCCTTTTGGACATTCCATGCCCCAAGCATTACTACTTTTTCCTAAGTTCCTTGTAATCCAATATTTTCCCCCATTTTGCCTGCAGGTACTCAATTTGGGTGGGTCTGTGGCTGTTGACATGGGTGTGTGTAACAAAAAGGAACTTTGGTTCCTTTCCGTGTAATACTTTCTGTAGCATTTGGGACACGATCTTGCTGGTATCTCAGAAGGGAAAAGACAACAAATGAGAGACAGAAACAGGAATGACAGAGGTCTGGCATGGCTTATACCCCCACCTCCCCTGCCTATGGGGTTGCTTCCCACAGCAGGTACGTGTGATCTCGGTGGTGAGTACAGTGCTCAGTCCAGGCTTGCCCTCTGTTTCCCTTGTCACTCCTTTTTACTCATTTTTTTAGGCAAGTCCTTTTCTTGGCTCTTTTAGACACTCCTTAACTGTGGCTTCCCACCGTTCCTCAGGTATCTCTCAGTCAACAGGCACTAATAATTCCCATCCACAAAACAAAGTTATTACTTCAGTTATTTTGGGTTCTATCTGCATAGGGAATTGATTCAGTACTCGATACCTCTTGCAACAAGAACATAGATTTTGTGAGCTACAACATCAATTATTCCCATAATTTGAACATTCACTTGTAACCCAGCTAGTGTGTCCAGTATTGGGATGAATCAAATAAAGTAGACAGTACAGTACTGATGGCAATTTCCCTTCTTCCCTGTACAAGGCACAGGCTGAGGCCAGGCTATAAGAACTCTTTGACTGAAACTCTCCCGATCCTCCTGTTTGAAGTGGCAGTGTTCCTCTGCCAAGGAGGTGTCAGAGGCGTCTCAGGGTTTATTCAGGCCGGGCTTAGAACCAGTGATGCAAGCTTTGCCTTATTTCTCAGTGAGGTGTTATTCTTTGTACCTGCCTTGGATCATTTGGGTCTTCCCAAACCATTACCACCCAGTCCTGGTTGGAAGTCAATTTGGTATCACCCGGTTTAGATGTGATAGTCCATTCCTCAAGTTTCTTCACAAGTCCTTTGGTTTTGCTGGCATGAATTCACTTTCCATGGTTTGGATTGCTGCTTTAATGGTACCTGGAAAGGATTTCTTAATAGCACAGTATTAAAAGAAAAACAATACTGCATTAACTTTTACCATTAGTTTTCTTTAAAACTTTCTGGGTTTAACGAAACTCTTTTTCTACAGCCACTTCTTCTTCTTGTATCCAGCTGTGTTAATAGCTACAGAGGCCAATTCTTCTTCCTGTGAGCTATAATTAGTTAAATAAAAAAGACCAGGCCAATTTTAACATGAGATGTATCACATCTCTTGCCTTTTACTTTTTGGGTAAGATTTAACTGTTTTAGTCTTACAGACTTTAAGTCTTCAGAACAAAAGCCTTCTCTTCTTAACAACAGCAATCAGAAAGAAAAAAGAAATCTTGCTTAAGACAATAAACCACTTTGTGAGAGTCACTATCTCTGCCTTGATCTTATCTCTACTGGTGGTCCTGTTCACAGCCTTGGGTTTAACTCTGTCCTTCCCCACTTCCCCCCCTTCTTGTTGTCACTCTGCCTAGCAGGAATGGGGGAGAACTTACAGATAGCTGTGGCTGAGGGGACCTTGGGGGTGTATTTCGCTCTCCCCTTCGCTCTCTTTCTCTCTCTCTCTCCCTTTCTCTCTCTTTCTCTTTCTTTTTCTCTCTTCACATTTCAGCAGCCACATTCCAATATCAGTCCACTTTCTAACATTAATCCTACATCCTGGAGAGGTGAGTCTGCCAATCACCTCTCCCCCCTTTTTCAACTTCCTTACAAAGTAAATTACTTTTGTTATGCGTGTTCTGCAGGCCTGTAATTCAGGGTACCCTCCACCAAGGCTACCAGCCACTCACAGCTGACAGTGCAAAAATAAAGACTTATTTTGCTATCACAACTTTTCCATTCACAAGCTTGAAAAGGTTGCAGGAACAAAGTAAACAACAACTTACTTCCAAAGTGACCCTGCCTGCACCAAAACAAATTTAAGGCAATGCTAGTTAGTGCAATGCAATTTGCAAGGAAGCCAAGGTTTGATTTGGGAAGGGCATCTGAGGACACAGAGCATGAGTTTTACAAATCTGTATTTTGAAGAGGGAATGGACAAAATATGAATAGAGTTGAGGGCAGGGGGAGGACAGCAAGTGAGGAATTTTTCTCTGCAATACTCTCTTTTCGACTGCCAGGAAACACTCTAACACTGTCTCCAAGGAGATAAAGAAAAGCTCATAAAAAACAATCTACATTACTTATGCTACCATTCATCTACATTTACCCACTTTTATTTTTCACTAACTCTCACATACAACAAGAAGATACTTTTTACTTTCAAACAGTCTACATTACGTATCTACACCCTGAGTGCTGTTGGAATGTTAATCCCTCAACCCAGCAGGTTTGAATCCTGGATGCTCTTGGGCACTCTTATCCCTCAATCCGGCACTCCACGGGGTTCCTCTTCTTCCTAAGATCCAGTCCCAGTTTCTCTGGGAGGGATTCTCTCTTTTTTATCACTCGCTTGGTCTCTTTACTGGCCGTTTTTCACATGAAAAAGACGAAAAGCAGCATGAGAGACTACAGCAATCACTTGGCAAGTCTGGGATACCCAGCAGCTTCTGTCACACACATTCATTCCCCCCTTATCCACCCCATCCCAACAAATACTCACCTATCCTTTGTCCTTGGGTCTTGGTTCTTCGTGTACACTTTAGTCTTGGGGCTAATTACTGTGGTTTTAGGGAATGCTTTCCCTTTTCTTTGTTTTATTGTCTCCTTTTGCCCATGGATCATAACCTGTGTCTGGTCACACACCAGGGGAACAGAGCGAGGCTGCCTAAATAGGGCAGGACCCGTCTTCCTCACCCTGACTCTCCAAGGCCCCGGCAGAGAGGTGTTAAAAACCATCCTTTGCTACCATAATTCTGAAAAACGCCAATCACTTGGCTGTTAATTTTTTAATAATAATAACATGGTTATTAAAATAGTAATACAATTAGAGTAATAAAAATTTAGAGTTAGGACAATTACAAGACAATAAAAAGCAAAGAATTAAGGATGTCCAAATGCTCTGGGGCACTTAAGCCAAAACAAGCATACCTTGTGAACAAAGGAATCACCCCTAAAACTACACTATTGCATATTCATATATCCTTCATGGTTATGCATACATTCTATTTAAAACAAGAAACTCTGTCTGTTATATGCCAACTGTTTCCTTTAATCCCCATGGCGTCTTCGAGTCTGAGCAAGACCTGAAGAAATTAGATTCTTCTGACAAGAAAACCATAAATTCCTCTTCTTTGGAAGATTTGGGTGTTCTGTGATGGTTATGTCAAAGCGAGTATGTCATTCCTTAAAAGAAAACCCAGATACATAGTTTCTATTTTAACTACTAAAGCTTCAATTTAACTACACAACTACATTTACAGTACTATTAAAATGTTAATACAGCACTACTATTCAAACTAACATATGTGCATTTTTCACCTTGGGCGTCTGGTGGAGTATCCCCGGAAAGTGCCCATCTCTGCAGGGAGCCACGTTTTTTCAATTGTAAATTAGGTCTTTCTTTCTCTGTCATCTGTGGTTTCCAGTCTTTCCCGGCTGGGTCTTCAGGTCTTTTAAAACTTTAAGAATCTTTTTCTACTAGCACAACTGACTTCATGTATATTTTACATAATCACGAATTATTCCATAATTTATATTACAATGGGGCTGCACAGATCCCCCTGCAGGTCCATGGGGATGCAGAGATCCCCCTGCAGATCCATGGGGATGCAGAGATCCCCCTGCAGCCCCTGGAGGAGCCAGGCTGGAGCTCGGCGATGCCTGAGAGGAGGCTGTGAGCCCGTGGGCAGAGGGGCCCCGCTGGAGCAGCCTGGCCTGGCAGGACCGAGCCCGTGGCACAGTGACCCACGCTGCAGCACTTGGAGGGGGCTGTGCCCCAGGGGATGGACTCGGCTCGGAGAAGTTCCTGGAGAAATCTCGGCTGGGAGAGCCCGCAGGGTGCAGCAGGGAACGACTCCTGTCCCTGAGTAGAGGGAGAAGCCGCGGGGGATGAGCTGAGCACGGCCCCATTCCCTGTCTCCTGCCCTGCCGGGGGAGGAGGTGCAGCTGGGAGCAGGGAGGCGTGGGGAAAGCTGCATTTAAGGCTCTGCACTGACTTCTCCTCATCCTGCTCTGAGTCTTTGGAGTTTTCTGCCAGAAATCTCTCCCCTCCCCCGCTCACCCACAGGGCTTTGGGCAGGATTCCCTTTTTGGGGGAAATCAAAGCGAAGCAGCGATGCACTAATGAGGGGCAGGAGAAGGGAGGCTCCCGGGCTTCCCGCAGAGCCGGAGGCATGGAAGGCGCAGGGCCGGGAAAGCCGTGGCGGGAGGTGCGGAGAAGTTTGTTTGTGTGGGCAGCTCAATCCCGCCTCGGGCCCGGGCCCGTGCCGGGGCTGTTCCTCATCTCCGGCTTTGCCCTCACGCAGCGCGGGGGGCCCTGAGAGCGCGGGGCGAGTCTGGGCCGTGCGCAGAGCCCGCCCCGAGCTCGCTGCCATTGGCCGCTGGTGCCGTCAGTCGCGGTTGCGGCGCGCTGATTGGTGGGAGCGGGGCGCAGCACGGCCCCGGCGGCGGGCTGAGGGCGGCCATGGTTGGGCAGCGGCGCCATTGGCGCCGGGAGCGTCTGTGCGGGCCCGGGAGCGGCGGCAGCGGCCGGAGCGCGGTGAGGCGGCGGCGGCGGAGCTCGGAGGCGGCCCCGGCGCAGGTGGGAGCCGCGCTGGGTTCTGCGGGGGCTCGGGGCTGGCTGCGGGCGGAGGGGGCGGCAGGGGGCTGCGGCGGGTCGGTGGTGCCGTGTCCGGCCCGTGCTGGCCCCGGGCTGAGGGCGCGGCGGGAGCGGCTGCCCGCGGTCTCCTTCCCGCCGGGGCCTGGGCAGGAGCCGCTGCCGGAGCAGCGCTGGCTCGGCCCGGCTGCTGTGGGTAGAACAGAGGGGGCTGCCCCGCGGCCGGGAGCGTGCGGGGAAATTCCCGTGGCCGGAGGTTTCTGTGGCCGGAGGAGAGCGAGGAGTCCTGTAAAAGTGACTTTATTGCCGAGCAGGGGGAGAGGCCGTGGGGCATTTGCCGTGCGCTCTCTGCCGTGGTTGTAGTCCGCAGCCTCACAGATAATCTGATCTTATCCCGTGGTGAAATGTGTTCCTCTTTCAGTGGATTGGTCAGCAGGAAGGTCAGGAGCTGGAGCTGTCTAGTTGCTTCTCTTTTGAGGACAGCTTTTAATCTAATGATGCCATTGAAATGATAAATGGGTTCTGTCTCCTGATATGAATTGGTTTGGGTTTCCAGGGGCTGGTCTGTGGTGTTGTAGGGTTTGTTCTGGTGGCCCTTCATCTTTTCCCCATTTCTGGGTGCTCCCTCAAGCTGGGGCTGCATGAATGACTGCATTTTTCTAATTACATCATCAAATACTTGAATTCCAACTAATTTCTCTGAACTTGTTCTAGCAAAAACCCCAGTGCTCTGATACACCCTGTACAGCAGAGACAGTGACAGCAGATGTTGGAGTGGGCAGAGGGATGATCCCCCCCTTATTTTAGTGAAGTTTTCACAACATTCTCCATTTGCTGTTTCCCTTTGCAGCTTCAGCGATTTCTGTTTCAGAGTCAGATCCTCACCATGGGCTCTGCCTTCAGCCGTGCAGATTCCATCTGTGCAAGCAGGCAGAGCTTGGGGTGAGGGGCAGAGGGAATCAGCCAATTCCTGCCCCAGGCCAGAAGAGCCAGGTACATTGTCCCCACTCTGGCCCAGCAGTGCTGATTTGCATTTCTAAAGCTCCTCCTGGGTGCCTGAAATGCAGCTTCTCTTCCAGAGCAGCTTCAGCAGCCTCACCTGTGGCCCCCCCCAACCTGCTGTTTTTTCTTTTTTTTTTTCTTTCAAATCTTCTATTTATTTTCTTTTCCTTCAAATCTTCTATTCATGAGTTAAAGGGTCACCTTTAAATCTCTTCTAGCTTCACAAAATGTTGCCTAAAGGTGAACGTCGAAAACCCCAGACAAAAATTTTTCTATCTCTAAGAGACACACACAAACATACACAAAAAATTTCCAAGTCAATGAAATTTTTTCTACTTCTCCTCTAGTAAAATCTCATTCTCTCATCCCTGACCCAAACCCAACCAACAATATAGAAGTAGGAGTAATGTAAAAATACTCTAATGCTTCAAACTTGGCACTGAAACTGCAGGAAAAAGAAAAACTCCACCAATATGTTTATTGTTAGAGTCAAGGAATTCCTTGGTTCTGGCCAGGATGTGCAACAGAAATCATTCCATCCCCACATAGCCCGGGTGTGCAGAGAAAATCGTTCCATGACACCTAAAGTATCAGTAAAATATATCGGAGTATATAATAAATAAAATACTATCAGAGTAAAAGCTCCGTGGCTTTCACTAGATTTTTCCCAAACTTGATACAGTCAGAACCAGTCTAAATCCACGGGTTTAATGTTCCAAAGTTTCAAGTTGTGCAGTTTTTAGTATATGGTTTCCTATTGGACCCGGATTTCTTTGCTTCTGCTGTTAATGAGGTGGGAAGTGCTGGATTTCCTTCTCAGCCTTTTGCAGACCAGGTGTCTGCAGCCCTGGCAGTGTCTGGGGTAGGTGTTGGTTGCTGTTTGCTGCTGGGGTTGATGTTTTGCTGCAGGGCATTATCTTTGTGGGTATCTTTTGGGCCATTCCCAGTGTGTTGAGATGTTAAACTCATCTCCATTGAGTGGTGTAACATCCCTTAACAAAACCTTTAACATTTCTTTCCCCAGGGCCAAGGCAAAGCAAGCCAGAGTAGAGAAATGAAAGGTTAACAATGTTAAAGTCTATGAGCTGGTGTATTTTGCATCAATGCCATGGCAGGCAGGGCAGTGTGTGAGTGTAAGTGAGAGCCAGAATGGAATTGTCCCGTGCTCTTGCCCAGCAGCTGTGGCAGGGCAGGCCAGAGAGCGCTGAAGCTGCAGCAGTGGCAGCAAGGGCTGTCCCCGGTGGCTGGAGCTGCCAAAGGAGGGTGGCCAGGCCGAGGATTTCAGCAGAGGATGTGTGGGCCGATGTCCTGCTGGGATGTTTGCAACAGCAAAGTGCCAAGGCAGCTCTGTGCCAGCCCAGCTTCCTGGGGGAGAGATTGTACCAGAGACAGGATTCTGGCCACAGACTGCTTTAAATGTGCATCCCTTATCTCCACCCTGCACTAGGTGGAGAATTCCCAGGGTAAGGAATTCCCGAGATCAATTGCAAGGGGAAATGATTGAATATCTGCCCTGGGTCTGGCTCTTCTTCTTGCCCAAGCCAATGGCAAAAGCCGTACCCATGGCATCTTGGTTTCTATCCCCAGCTTCCAAAGGTGTTTCTTTCCATCCCCTTTCATTCTTTGTACCCAGCCTGAGCTCTGGGGGTGCCAGGGGTTCTGGAGGTCCCATTGTATTCCTAAAGCTGCCATAACCCCCTGGAGGATCTTTCCTGTTAAATGAGTTCTGCTGCCTGTGTCTGTTGCTTCCACAATGCCTTTTATATTAATTACTCATTTTAGAAATACCTTAATAAGTGATCCAGTGGCTGCTGAGCAATCAGAATTGCTTTTGCCCCCCTGTTAGGTGAGATGGTGTCACCAGAAGATATTGAAGCCTTCCTGCCCAGGGCATGTCAGTGCCAGGCTCTTACAAGCACACACAGCTGTGCCGGTTGAGCTGACCATGGGGGGGTAACCTGGGCTTTGTCTGATTCCCTTTCCTCAATAACAGCGTGTCTTGGAACTCTTTTCCCTTCTGCTGCCCTTGAAGAGCCATCCACAAAGACATTTTCTGCCTCAGGCCAGGCAATGTCTCCTGAATCTCCCCCAGGCTGGGTCTGGAGCTCTGTCACTTGAATGCAGTGCTGGGTTTCTTCCCAGCCCCTCTGGGGGCTGTTCAAACAGGAGGCTGGGTTAAACCCTTCCCCTGTCCTCAGTCCCGAATCCTCCTGTGCCACTGAACAAGTTTCACACTGTAATAACCGAGCACTGCTCATCCATTACAAGGCTCTTTTGGTTTATCAAAGCTTGAACTTGATGGCAGACTGGAACAGTTGGAGATCCTGTTGTCATCAGGTTTTGGGCCTCGGTTCCGGTTGAAGCTGTGGCTGCACAATTCTGCAGACAATGAGGCCACTGTTGCCACTGGGTGAAATGTTTTGGCCCAAGAATTCCTTCTGCATGGCCCTGTTGAATATTCACCTACAATTGCAATTTCTTTTCTGAGCCTGGAAAAGCCACAGCTGAGGCATCAATTTTTTTGGTTATTCATTTTCTCAAGTTTTATTCACTTTCTCCTGTCCATACCACAGCATGGAGGCTGTCTGGGGTTACAAAGTCCTACAATGTTCTGGCTGGAACAGAGAATCCTCAACACAGAATTGTCGCAGCTCCTTTTTAGTAATGGGTAATGTTACTCCTGAGATTGCCCAGACCCTCTCTGGGTGAATGCACAAGAAACCTTCAGTCCCAGTATGTCCCAAATATTTAACCTTTTTCTCCACCATTTGCCTTTTTTTTTTTTTTTTCAAATACTGAAAGATGTTTTTAGCCAGGAAATTCAGCCGTTTCACAGAGGCTTTGTCTACCACTTGTTCTTGTGCTCCTCATTGGAGCCATCAGATTCCCTGACTGGCAGGATAGGAGTGCTGTAGGGAGACATCCCTGGCTCCAAAAGCCCTGCCTTTAGCAGGGACTCCATACCAGGCTGTGAGCCCTTCCTTCCCTCCCCTGGAACAGGGTGTTGCTTTTAGCCCCCATTTGTCCTGGTTGCTTCCAAGGAATTTGGAGAGGATCCAAATTAAATTTTCCCTATGGGGCATCCCACACCTCTGGGTTCCCTTCAGCACAGGCCGTGCCAGACATTTGACACAAAGGTACAGCAGCAATAGCCTCTGTATCACCTTTTACAATATTACAATGCCACCATCAAATTCCTTCGTAGTTAATTTCCATCACAGTAGGAAGAGAAAGAAATCAGTTTAGTTCAAACCACCTTCCCGCAGCTCCTAATTGAACAAATGACACCAGCTCAGCTTTCCCAGTTATTCCGTTAATAATGAAAACATTCCTTTACAATGTTCCCCCCTTAGGTGCAAGATTCAGAGTGGATGGAGAGGCCCCTGTGTCCATCAGGAGAGGCCTCCTCTGGATGCAGACCCAGCCTGGATGTTCTCCAGGGCTGCAGTGTGGTGGGTCCCCGGTGGGATGGGAGCTCAGAGAGCCCTGACAATCCATGTCCATGCAGGGGTGGACTCGCTCCTCCTGAGGGTGCTGCTGTCTGTGCTTGCAGTGTCCTTGTGGGCTGCAGCTGGAGCCCTGACTCCTTCCCAGGGGCTGTTTGGGTGGGCTCTGCCCTGGCCAGGAGGGCAATGCCTCTGCCAGGTGCTTGTGGCCGAGGCCGTCCCCTGGGTGCTGGGGCCCCCTTGGGCCCTGGGGTTGGTCCCTCAGGGGCTGTGGGAACTCTGCCATGGCCTTTGCCTTCAGCTTGGCCTTTTGATCCTCCCTTCTTGCCTTCAGCTGCTGTGCCTTTGTGCCCAAGTGCTGCAGGGCCTTCTTGTGCCACTCCTGCAGCCGCGGTCACTGCCTGTGGGTGCTCATCCTCTGAGAGCTGCTGAGCTTTCTGCAAAATCTTTCCTTTCTGCAGGGACCCAAACCAAATCCTTCACAGAAAATCCTGATCCATCCATGTGCACTCTGCATTTCCCAGATGTTGCTTTGTTTTGCTCCTTGTGCTCAGGGTCCCCTGCACAGCCCGTGTGGCAGAGCCGGTGCCTGTCCTGCCGCAGTGTCCAAAGGCGGCCCCCCCGGCGGGCAGGGCCGGCAGCTCCCCGGGGCCGGGCAGCGGCCGGGGCGTCCCGCAGCCTCCTGGGGGCCGGGGGCCACTGCCGGCCCTGCCCGGGGCTGGTGGGGTCAGGCAGCGCCCGGCGCTGAGCCCCGGCTGCCCCACAGCCCCGGCCCGGCCCCGCAGCTCCCCACAGGCCCCCAGCCCTGCTCCCGGTCCCGCACCTCTGCGCCCGCTGCTGCCGCTGCCCACCACAGAGAAACCCCTGACATCCTGACCTCCTGCTTTTCCTCTCCTGGAAACTGGGAATTCAAAGTATCAGCTGGCAAATTGTCAGGATAAGACCCTGCTGAAAAACATCCCAATCCTGAGTATTTTTCTCTTCCTCCTCTTTTCCATCATCCTTTTTCTTACCACATAGATTCCTCCTGCTGCTTCTTGCCTGAACCATATTGCTGCACACTCCTCTTCCCCTGATCCCTTCCCAGCACACCAACACCATCCATCCCCTGTTGTCCGAATGCCTTCTCCACTTCCCTTATTGCCCCCCCTGGGTGTCCATGTCCTTAATTACCTCTGGGGGAATGTGCAAGCTACCTCAGCATTCTCCCAAGGGACCCTTCAGAGACATTTTGGGATCATCATCCCTTTGGCCAGGACCCCTCCCTGGCTTTCCCTTTTCTCCCCTCCATGGGTGCCCTGCCATGTTCACTCCCCGAAGATCCCAGGGCACTCACTGATGAGATTTTCAGTGCTCTCTCCCTGCTGACTCTTCACAGACCCCCCTGATGTGTCACTCGTCTGTCTCCTGGTCACTCCCGGGTCCCCAATCAATCCCCGGTGCCGCCGCCAGCCAAGGGAGCCGATCACCCAAAGTGGGTGAGGCACCTTCAGCTGCACTCCCTGCCCCAGGGTGTGCGGGAAAATTGACATCACCAGAGGATTCTGTCCACAAAGCAGACAGAGGAGTCCTGTGAAACTAATTTCATTCCTAAAAATGGGAGAGGCCATGGGACATTCCCCATGGGATCTCTCCAATTGTTGGAGGACACAGCCTCCATTTCATCCTAATTCTCCTGGCCACATCTCCCTCTGCTTTCCCCATTGGCTGAAGTACTTGACAGCTACAGACTTCCCAATCCACCTACTACATACTCCCTTAATATGCTTCCTGCTTTTATATAGCAAATGATATTCATGGCTCTGTTAAGTCTTTGTTGTTCTTCTGGAAGTTCATGAATAGAGCAGGACCTTGGCTGAGCAGCAGTCTGTGTCATCAGTTAATAACATTTTCTGAAACTGATTCCTTCTCCTGTCACTCCCTTGTGTACATCTCCCTGGCCCTCTGAGCCTTCCCCAACTGGACTCCCCGCCTCGGCCCCATCGCCCCCGCGAGGGGAATTTGGGGAGGTGGGAGTGGGGCAGCGCCAAGGCCGGGCCCCCCCGCGCTGTCCTGGCGGGAGCGGCTGCAGTGGGGACCGAGTGCGGGCGGGAGCGGCCAAGAGCCCAGCGCTGCCCCAGCCCGACCTGCCCCAGCTCCATCCCTGCCCCTCGGCTGGGATGCTGTGGGTCTGGGGGGAAGAGGGAGCCGGCAGTGGGTGCTGGGCCTGGGGGCAGGAGGAGAAGGGAAGGAGAAGCAGGCTTGAGGAACACAATGGTCAAACGATGCAGGTGGCAGGAGAAGGTGGGATTGTGCAGGGGGAGGAATGGCCGGAGGAAGAGGAGTGTGAGGAAGAGTAGAGACACAGGAGGAGGAGGAGCAGAAAGAGGAAGCAGCAGAAGGTTCCACCCCTCCCTGTATCTGCAGCCTCCCCCCAGCCCCAGGAGCGTTTCTCCACCCACATGCAGCAGGTGACTGTGGAGGGGGTTCCACTATTTTCCCAGGGTGAATCTTGGTGTTTCTGAGCTTTCTTGGGCTAAATGTTGGTCCTTTGGTTTTATGTGGCAGCTGAATCTTCATGTTTTGGAGGAGGTTTTTGCTGAGTTGTGATGTTTGGGGAGTTTTTGATCTGTATCTTAACGTTTGTGGGATTTTTGGGCTAAATCTTGGTGTTTTGGAGGTTCTTACAGACACAAGATTCTCAATGACTTCCTGAGATAAACTGGAGCAAGGAGGAACCTCCAGTCCAAGGTGCTCTCCTCTTGTTTTTTTCCCCAAACCAGGATTTTTCATTCGTTGGGTGTGTCTGGATGGAGGAGGAGGAAAAGCCCCGGAGATGCTGCAGGAGGAGGAGCTGCAAACCCAGCCCAGGGAGCTGCGGGGAGGAAAGAGCCCCCCTGAGCCAGGAAGGCGGGCGGAGATCCAGCCAGAGCTCGAAGCTGGTGGAGAAGTCTCATGGCAGCGAGAGGCCCCACAAGTGCTTGGAATGTGGGAAGGGTTTCAGTCGGAGCTCCAGCCTGATTGTGCACCAGAGGATCCACAGTGGGGAGAGGCCCTACGAGTGTGGGGAGTGTGGGAAGAGGTTTCGGACCAGCTCTGATCTCCTCGTACATGAGCGGATTCACACAGAGGAGAGGCCCTTCTGCTGCCCCGACTGCGGGAAGGGCTTCAACCGCAACATCCACCTCACCGTGCACCGGCGCATCCACACCGGGGAGAGGCCCTACGAGTGTGGGAAGTGTGGGAAGGGTTTCAGAGACAAGTCTGGCCTGATCAAGCACCAGGTGATCCACACTGGGGAACGGCCCTACGAGTGCTTGGAATGTGGGAAGAGCTTTGGGTGGAGCTCACACCTGAGAACACACCAGCGCATCCACACCAGGGAGAGGCCCTACGAGTGCCCCCAGTGTGGGAAGAGGTTTCACACCAGCTCCACTCTCCTCAGACATGAGCGGATTCACACAGAGGAGAGGCCCTTCCGCTGCCCCGACTGTGGGAAGGGCTTCAACCGCAACTCCCACCTCACCGTGCACCGGCGCATCCACACTGGGGAGAGGCCCTACGAGTGTGGGGAGTGTGGGAAGAGCTTCTCACAGAGCTCTCACTTGACTGAGCACCAACGGAGGCACCAGTAAGGGAAGCCCTGTGAGTGCCTCGAGTAAGGGAAGAGCTTGGAGTGAGGGAAGAGAGTGAGGGAAGAGCTTGTTGCGCTGCTGTAGCTCCATCCCCCATGGGAGGATCCGGGCTGGATGATCCCCAGTGACCCCCGTTGTGCAGAGCTCTGGTGATCCGTGGTCCTGGTGATCGATGCTGGGTGTGGGGAAGGTGTTGGCTTCTTCTCCTTGTGCTGCTGTGATTTGGGTGGGTTCCCATGGATGGGGGATGGGAGGTGAGTGGGGGGTCCTGGCGCACTGCGGGGGGCTCATGGCTCGGGGGGTCCCAGCGCTTTGGGGTGTCAGAGAAGGGGGGAAGCAGTGAATGGAGGGGGTCCCAGTAAATTGGGATGGGGCACTGATGATAACAGGGGTTCCTGGGAGACAACGGGGGGGAAAGGACCAAACCCTAAGGGACTCCCCTAGTGCTGGTGAACCCCCCCTGTCCCCCCCCAGCCCTTGGGGTCCCCCACAGTTGTCCATGAACCTGTCCAGCACACGCCTGGCGCTGGCCAGGGCTCTCACACAGGCCCAGGTGGTCCCTGGGGTGTCCCCGAGGTTGGCCAGGGTCCAGCCCAGGGAGGGGACAGGGCGGTGGCCCAGGGAGGGGACACGGTAGTGGCGCAGGGCGTCCTGGAGGTGAAAGATCAAGGTCCCCACAGCCACCCACAGGAACTCTGGGGACACGGCCAGCAGCACGTCCCTGTGCGGCCTGGCCACGGTGGCCATCAGTTCTCTCAGGGTGGCCACTAGCTTGCCCAGTGTGGCCACCACGGCCACCATCGCCTCCAGCACCTGGTGGGCGGACGGCTGGGGAGGGGACAGGAGAGGTGTCAGGGGCCTGGTGGCACTTGTGGCCTCCTACAGTGCCCCCTGTGCCCTCCTGTGGTCACGTTTGTCCCCTCCCTGGAGGGCTCTGCTGTCCCCTCTGTCCCTTTTGTCAACCCCTATCCCCCACATTCCCCCCCGTCCCCTCCTGCCACCCTCCGTCCCCTGTGTTCCCCTCTGCCACCCCCGTGTCCCCTCTGCCACCCCCGTGTCCCCCCTGTCCCCTCCCACCCCCCCGCTGGGATTGTCGCACCCCATGGGGCTCCATGGCCGCTGGGGACACTCTGGGGAGGGGACACAGCCGGGGACAGTTGGGGACATGCGGGAACGGGGCGCGGCTGGAGAGGGGAAACAGGAAGAGGTGACGTCATCGCCCCGGCCCCGCCCCACCTTTGGCCGCTTTTGGGGGATCCTGAGGAGATTTTGGGGGGTCCTAGGTGAGCTTTGGGGGGTCCCAGATGAGGGTTTGGGGTGTCCCAGGTGAGCTTTGGGGGGTCCTAGGTGAGCTTTGGGGGTCCCAGGTGAGGGTTTGGGCTGTCCCAGGTGAGGTTTGGGGGGTCCCAGGTGAGCTTTGGGGGGGTCCCAGGTGAGGTTTGGGGGTCCCAGGTGAGGCTTTGGGGGGTCCCAGGTGAAGGTTGGGGGGTCCCAGGTGAAATTTTGGGGTCCCAGGTGAAGTCTGGGGGGTCCCAGATGAGAATTCCCAAGGATTTGGGGTTTCCCAGCTGCCCAGGTGAGGTCTGGGGGTCCTAGGAGAAGTTTGGGGGTCTCAGGTGAGAGTTTGGGGGGTTCCAGGTGAGGTTTGGGAGTCCCAGGTGAGGTTTGTGGGGTCCTGAGGAGATTTTGGAGGGGTGCAGGGGAGCTTTAGGAGGTCCCAGGTGAGAATTCCCAAAGATTTGGGGGTCGCCAGGTGAAAACAGCTCGGGGGGGCCGAAGGGTAAAGCCAGGGAACCTCAGGAAAACGGGAAACTGGACAAGAGAAACGCACATCCAATCAATATGATTAATGCAACGTTCTCCCTTTATTCAAAATCAGGCGGTAGTTTATATAAGCTTCTACATAGTTTACAGAAACAAAGACTCTCTAATTGGTAGGCTAATATTGTTTACCTTTTCCTTAAAACGGTCTACACTTTACACCATAAAACCTATACTAGTTCACACCCGGTGGTCCCCACAACACCTTAAGACTATTTTCTATCTGCGCCACAAACCCTGAATTTCTAACTGCGTCAGAGGCTTTGAAGGCCACACCAGGCCTCAATCTGAGGCCTAGCCTGGAGTAGCTCAACCTTCACAATTCAGGCCCTCTTTCTCTCAAAAATGCTGAAACAATTCCCTCTTTTTCTTTTGAGCTACTCAGGCTGGAGTGAAGGCGCAATAAACTAATTTTTGCACACACTGTAAAAACACGGTATAACAATTTAAATAACTATAAAGATAAAAAAAAGTGCAATACCCTTTGACCCAGCTAACATGAAAGAAACAATCTTAATTTTAAACATAAACTATAACTTCTAATAAACTAACTTCTGATAAATCTAACTTCACACTTATAATATTTCAACTTATTTTTCTGTACTCTACAAAATTAATTTTCATCAGAACTGGATTCATCAGGGATGTTCCAGGCAAACTGTTGTTGTTCACGTTGTTATCACTGCGGGTTGATATCTTTTTCATCTATTTTTAAAATTCTGTTTCTGCCTTTTCGTATCAATGCAGCGAGAGCATCTGTCCTGTCCATCACACGACTTCTTGGTTGGATGGGTAAAAACACTCACTCAAGTAGAATTTCTGCTGATCCACGTTGGGACCTCCCTCTTTTTCTTTTGCCATTGAAAGACAATGGCAAGATGAACAGAAAAATCACAGGCATTACTAAAACTTATTAAAACTTAGCAAAAAAATTCTATAACATCATTAAAAACACACTTATAAAAAAAACCTCAAAGCCCACGATCTTCTGTGGGTGAAACACAAATCTTTGCACAATCCACTTTTGCTGTGCATCCTCTGATCCACTTGTGGAGAGATCAGTGCCCTCTTGCAATTGATAAGTTCCACATTCTTCACTGAAATCCATTTAGATTCTGCACCTGTTAAAACACAAACAAACCCAACACCCCCACAGGGACTGGAGGGTCCTCTCTCAATTCTGTTCCCTAAAACTTGCATGAAGAAATGGAAATATCAACATCTTTGTTATAAACATGAAAAACATTAAGAACAAAACAATGCATATAGTAAAGAAATTAACAACAAATAAAAATCAATCAAATAATACACAATGAATATTACATATAAAATCACAGTTACCAAGTGCTACACTATCAAATTGTCATCCCAGAGTCTGCAGCAGCTGAAAAACCTTAAAACAACAGAGATTTGGATAAAACATGTCCGGATCATGTCTCTCCAAAACCTCCTTTGAGGCTCAGCTGTCCTGTATGGTCAAATTGTCAAGCCAAAAGGACTTGAATACCTTTTTGATGCAGAAAACATCTGGATCAATCACACCATCCACGTAGAGCCAGAGCCTGGCCAGAGCTCGAACTCTAATTGGAGGATATGTTTAAAACAAAAGTCTTAAAAATAACAGTTATAAGTAAAAAACCTTATTATTAACAATTTATCAAAACATCAAATAATTGAACCTGTCTAAAATTTCCTTCAAGACAAAAATTCTCTAAATACAACAAACCTTTTCTTCAAAAATCTGAAAATTTGAAGTCTGAAATCTTGAACCAGAACTTGGACTATAAATTTTTAAAAGAAGATGAACTGCAGCTGCATAGAAAATTGAATAAAGAAAACACATGAGTAGTTAAAAAATCAAACACACAGGATTCTGAAAAACACATCTTACAATCAATCACCTAAAAAAACCCATAAAACCTATGAAAACTGACTGTAAATATTAAAACAACACCTCAATACCTTAACATCTTAATAATAATTCTTATCACAAAAATCAGACAACTTACATTATATGATCAACCTATTAACAAGAAATGTTTAAAATAGTTTAAAACAATCTTGTCAAAGCATTCATATAACATTAGTAACAATCACTACTTATCATTACCTATAAAAACTTGACAATTATCATTTATCTTTTTATCTATAAAAACTCAAAAACAGAAATTGTGAACTCAATACCAACATTCCATCTGACTGACTTTTCTCAAATCTTTTTTTTCAAAGACGTTTTTAGCAATTAAATCATTATTAACATTTCTATCTTTTTTTTTTTTTTTTTTTACAGTAATTTTCATCCACATTGTATTTGAAATAACTTTGATTTGCATAATGTCCATCCTTCTTGGTATCATGGAAAACACTCAGTATTGCTATACTTTTTCATTACGTCTTTTGTCTCCTTGTGTAGTTGCTTGATAAAGCAGCTGCAATGATGTGTCCTTGTTGTTGAATTGCATCCTGGATGGTTGCGGTGAATGCTGCAGCTTTGTTGCTCTGTTCTGCGCGTGTGGCTCTGACAAGCATCTCATCGACTGGACAGCCCTGAGGAAGGGTGGCTAGGATGGTTCTGGTGGGTGGGTTAGCATTCTCAAAAGCAAGGGATCGGAATAAATGTTCCTGAACGTCTGGTGGCACGTCAGGTGCATCCTTTAAAGCAGCTGACAGCCTATCAATAAATTGTCCAAATGGTTCAGTGGCTCCTTGCTTTATGGTGGCATAGGATGCTGACTTTTTCTTGTCTGGTACCAAAAGCAAAGCTTGATGGGCCAATTGCTGTGACAATTTATGTATTTCAACAGGAAAGGTAAGTTGCACCTGATTGGTTGCATATGGTCCTCGCCCAGTCAGCATATCTGGCTGGACTCCATAAAAGGGGTCCCCCACATTTGTGTGTTTGTTGGCCTCTTCAATTGCCAACCGCTTCCATTCCCTTTCAAACATGAGGAATTGAGAAGGTGTCAGAAGCAGGGATGTAATGTTAGATGAATCACCAGGACAAAGCACATCTGCTGTGAATATATACTGAATGATGTTCCTGGCTGCTTCTGATCTGATCCCATAAGTGGTGACTGTCTGCTTAGCTGATTGTAGGATTTTCCAGTCATGGGGCTCCCAGATGGCATTCCCATTAGACACTATAACAGGACAAGCCAGGGAGCTGACAGCCTTCCAGTCACCGTCTAAAAGAGCATCCTTCACAACTGATGCCCATCGGGACTGCAAGGGATTTTTTAAAACTGCTGGCGATGCCAATTGCTGGCCAGTGGAAGGTTCCACTGGTTGAGCCTGACGATTTGAGAGGGTGGCAAGGCGGGCTATTTTTTTCTGTAACATATTTGGTCTTTGTATCTTGTTCTGTGATCGCGTGTCCCTGCTGCAATTGACAACAGGAAAGGTCTGGCTCTGAGTTGTCAGAATCTGAACTCGGTGGGAGGGGGCAACGCATAGCTACCGTGGTGGAGTGGGAACTGGCATTTTCAGGGCTCTGCTCTGGTGTTGTTTGGGTGGCTGCTTCTGCCACTCCGCTAGCATTGCGGTGCCCAGCCCCTCCAAACCGCGCCAGGCTGCTGGCCGCCACCGCCGCCGCCGACGGGTACCGGCGAGCCGCACCTCTGTGCATGCACGCACCCGCGGCAGCCGCCGCCGCGGCCGCTGCGGGGGGGCGAGGGGCCAGCGCCTCCTCGCTCCCTTCTCCGCCCTGGTCTCCACCCCCGAGTTCCTCCTCCTGACTCAGCCCTGTTTCGTCACCAACTCCGCCTGCCTCCTCAGGTGTCTCCCCGCCTCCCAACAGACCCGGGAGGGCCACTTCCTGGTCTGCCTCACTCCGCGAAACCGCCGAGCTGCTAACATCCGCCGCTTGCGAGCACACTTCCGCTCCGGGCGCGGCCACATCCTTGCTTTGTCTCGCGCCGGCCGGCCCTGCGCCGCCTGGCTCTGCACTTTCCTCCCAACGAGCGACATCTCTGACAGAGGGGCTGACTGGAGCTTTCTGCTCTCGCACTGGCCGCATATTACAAACATTAAAAAATTTTTCAACCCGAGATGGCTTTCGAGCTTCTATCTGTTCTGATGTGGACTGCTCAAATGCCTGAATTGCAGCTTCCGCTGCTTTTTTCTCCGCGGCCATGCTCTGTAAGGTATGTAAAACTTTCTTCCAAACACCTCCAAGCTCCAATAGTGTTTTCTTGTCTTTTCCGCCCTCTATGACTGCATCCCAAAGCAGCTGCCCCAACTCTTGCCATTCGGTTTCACTAAAAATCAGCTAAGGTTTTTGCAGCTTGCCTTTGCTTCTTGCCCACAGGACCAACTGCTCTAAATCGGCTTCTTTAACTTTTTCAGCTCTCTTTGAGAGAATATGAAAGAGCAGCCGCACTGAAGCCTGTAAATCTCCATCCATGGTGAACTTTTCACCGTCTCTCTGTCTCCACGGCTTACCTCACCCTCCGCGGGTTGCTCCGCTCTCGCTTTTCTTCGGCAAGGCAGCACCCCGCTCCAGCTTCCCGGCCTCGGCCAGGTCCACACCCGCCGTTCGGGTCTCTTGTAAACGCCGAGGTCTTCCCACTGCTCCACGGACTCTCGCAAACAAACAACAATGCGACGAGTCTTTTTCCTCCCGTTGGGAACGGCCCAATTCGGAGTTTGGAGAATTCTGCTCCGTTCCACCTGATCCCTGTTCACAAAAAGTGAATTTGGGATCCCGGTCCCGTTACCATGAGGCGATTTGGACCTGAATTTCTGTCGCGCGACTCAAACCCGACTGCCCTTTACTCTAAAAGTAATTTGGCAGCCTTTTCGGAGCCTCCTGAGTCCCTGTTCGGGCGCCACTTAAAGCCAGGGAATCTCAGAAAAACGGGAAACTGGACAAGACAAACGCACATCCAATCAATATGATTAATGCAACGTTCTCCGTTTATTCAAGATCAGGCAGTAATTTATATAAGCTTCCACATAGTTTACAGAAACAAGGACACTCTAATTGGTAGGCTAACATTGTTTACCTTTTCCTTAAAACGGCCTACACTTTACACCATAAAACCTATTCTAACTCACACCCAGACAACCCGGTGGTCCCCACAACACCTTAAGACTATTTTCTATCTGCGCCACAAGCCCTGAATTTCTAACTGCGTCAGAGGCTTTGAAGGCCCCACCAGGCCTCAATCTGAGGCCTAGACTGGAGTAGCTCAACTTTCACAATTCATGCCCTCTTTCTCTCAAAAATGCTGCAACAACCTACCATGAGGAAATGACACCAGGGGAAGTTTTCTCCCAACTCCTCAGCCAGCTCTTTGGGTCTACAGTGGTTGGTGTTCCTGCTATGCCTGTTAAGCCTATTCTGTTCAGCATTCAGAGGTAGGGGAAGAATGACTTAGATAACTATCGTAGCAGGGCGTCCCCAGCCTGTAATAATTAGCACTGACTCCATGATTCCAGAAGGTTGATCAATCACTTTATTACATTATCCTATACTATACTGCTAAGAAACACTCATCGCTCTTGCAGACAGTCCGATACAGACAGACCAGACTGGTGAATTGAAATCCAAACACCATCACCATTGGCCAATTTAGAAATCACCCTTTGATAAACAAATCTCCATAACACATTCCACATGTGCACAACAACAGGTGCAGCAGGTGAAGATAAGAATTGTTTCTCATTCTTTTCTCTGAGCTTTCTCACAGCTTCTCACAGCTTCCCAGGAAAATCCTGGGAGATCTCTCTCTCTGCTCAGAGGATATGTGATTACCACAGGTCAGTTGTGACAATGCGGGTCCAAGGACACCACAGTGACACTGGGGAACCTCATGGAACCAAGGGGCCATTGTGACACTGTGCTGCCTCATGGAATCAAGGAGACCAATGTGAAACTCAGAGACCCCAAGGAACCAAGGGTCCATGGTGACCTTGTGCAGCCGCAGTGTCACAGAGGAGCCGCTGTGACACAGCGAGGGCACACGGAGCCCAGGGGCCATTGTGACACATCAGGGCTTTGTGGAACCACGAAGCCATTGTGACATTGCAAGGCCTCATGGAAGCACGGGGCCATTGTGACACTGCAGAAGCAAGGGGAACATTGTGACACTCCAGGGCCTGATGGAACCAAAGAGACCATTGTGACACTGTGGGGTCCCACGGAACCAAGGGAACATGGAACAGGTCTGGCTGGCTGGAGCTCCTGGGGACCACCTGACAGGTCCGGCTGACCTTGGTATGTCAAGGGCTGCTTCTCATCTGCCCCTGAAGCCCTGGGGCTCGGGGCTTTTCTTCCTATGGGAGAGAACTGTCCTTCTCCTCCAGGGTTCCATGGCCAAAATTGGGATTCCTCCTCCAAAACTACGTACATCCAAGGAATGCTCCCAAGTGAAAGCTGCCAGGACAGACAGGTCTGGCTGCCCTTGGCCTCTTGAGAGATGCATCTCATCTGCTTTTGAAACACTGGGGCTTGGTGCTTTCCTTCCAATGTAAATAGTTGTCCTTCTCAAGGTCACCGTGGTCAAAATTGAGATTCCTCCTCCCAAATTCCATGTATCCAAAAATTCCTCCATTACAAAACATGCCAGGAAGAACAGGTCTGGTTGGCTGAGCCTTCCAGGAGCCACCTCTTTCTTCTTCTGCCTTTGAAACACATGGTCTCTGTGCTTTCCTTCCTATGGAAAAGAACTCTCCTTCTTATCTACACAGAAATGGCCAAAATTGGGGTTCCACCTCCCAAATTCCCTATATCCAAGGGTTGCTTTCAGACAAAAGCTACCAGGGCAAAGAGGTCTGGCTGGCCTAGACCTCTGACAGCAGCCTTTCATCTGTCACTCAAACACCGGTGTTCTGTGCTTTCCTTCCTTTGGAAAAAAAAACATCATTCAACTCCGAGTGTCCATGTCTGAAATTGGAATTCCACCTCTAAAATTCCCTATATCCAACGGTTGCTGCCAGACAAAATCTGCCAGTACCATCAAGCCTGGCTGGCCTTGGCCTCTGGTGGCTGCCCCTGAAACACTGGGGCTCGGTTCTTTCCTTCCCATGGAGATCACTGTGACACTGTGGGCACCTCATGGAACCAAGGGGATCATTGTGGCACCACTGGAGCCCATGGAACCAAGGGGCCATGGTGACACAGCGGGGCTTCAGGGACCCAGAGACCATTATGACTCTGTGGGGCCTGATGGAACCATGGAGACCATTCTGACCCTTCAGGGCCTGGTGTCACCAAGGGGGCATTGTGACACCTCAGGGTCTCCTGGAAGCAAGGGACCATTGGGACACTGTGGGGCCCCATGGAAATGAGGGAACATGGAATAGGTCTGGCTGGCTTGGCCTCCCAGGGGCCACCTGACAGGTCTGGCTGATCTTGGGATGTCAATGCCGACCTCTCATCAGCTCCTGGAGCACTGGGGCTCCGTGCTCTCCTTTGTATGGAAAAGAACTGTCTGTCTTTTCTGATGCCCCTTCCCAAAACTGACACTCTGCCTAAAAAATTTTCTGTATTCAAGGGTATCTCTAAGAACAGAATCTGGCAGCTCTGGCTGGCCTTGTCCTCTGGTGGTAACCTCTCATTTGCCCCTAAAACAGTGCAGCTCTGTTCCTTCATTCCTATGAAAAAGAACTGGTCTTCATGTCCAGGAACCATGGCCAAAATTAGAATTGGCCACTGAGCCCGGCCGGGCTCACGGAACCATCTGCAGCCCGGGCAGATATTGACTCTGCCAGTGTTGCCATCCTCCCTCCAGCGAGAGAAAAGGACACAGGGCAGGCACACAGAAGACACCGGGGTCAATGAAGAGGAAGTTGAGTCCCAGATGGGAGGGATGAGGAGATGCCTTGATCTTGGGGCTAAAATCCTCTGGCAAAGCGATGGAGAAGGATGTCATTGATACATCAGACTCTCTTTTTCCCTATAAGGCATTGAAAAGTATGGGGAGATGACTTGTTTCAGCAAAGGCCTCCATGTAAAAGTAAGCAAATGTTGAAGTAGCTGAGATCTCATGAGAAGTTTGAACAGAGAAAGAGAGAAGAGTGATGAGACCCTGTGCCCTCAGGGAGAGAAGAAGACCTCTTTTCCCAGAGATGATTTCAGAAGCAGTTGAAGAGAACCTCTGGTCTTGAACAGCTCATCTTTAAACTAATACCCCATAAGCTGACATGGCCCATAAACACAGCTGTGGGAAAAGCTGTGAAAAAATGGCAGGGATTTCACTATTACACTTTTTCCGAGTGGCTGCTATTCATGGAACTTGAGAGCCACAAGAGAACTGTTTCCTTATGGAGAAGTCTCCATAGCAAGAAAAAGATTGACTCCTCTCCCTAAGTGAAGTGAAGAAGGACTATTCTAGAGGTGGTAAACTGACTGAAATTTTAGGGTTTGTCTCCTTACATTGTCAATAAGGAAGAAAAAGTTGTGGCGAGAAGAAGAGTGTTCTGAAAGTTTTGTGCTGATTCTTATTACTCTTTCTTTTAGTTACTGCTAATAAACTTTTCTATATGCTGTTTTAAAGTTTTGATCCCACTTTCCCTTTCTCCTTATCCTACCTCACAGCAGGAAATTAGTAAGTATATTCTAGTGAGTGCACTGGTAATTAGACAGCACTGAACCCACCACACTAATTGATGCATTGCCCAAGAAATCTCAAAATGGTGAACCAAAACCACTACAGAAACTTCCTGATGAAAGGCACGAGAGCAGAGGGAAATCAAGGCAGAGCCATGGTTTGTCAGAACTTGTTGGTCCTAATGAGCCCCGTGGTGCATTTGGAGCTGAGCCCTAGAACATCAGGGCCTGAGAGGAGATTGCACAAAACTTTCCAGGAGATAAAATCAAGAGCAAACACCCAAAATGTCTCAATGCATTAATAGATCCTACTAAGGTCCATCCCCAACAAAGGCTCCTTATGGACTCCTTGGAGGAGAGAACTGGAGACCAGGATGGCACAAAAACCTCTCAGAGACTCAAAATGGCACAAAAACCTCTCAGTGTGGAAAAGAAAATCCAAAGTACTTGAAAAAAGTTGAGTATCTAAAAGTATTAATGAGCTCCACTGAGTGTCAGCACAAAGCTCTCAAGGGACTCGTTAAAGCAGATAATTGGGGCCATGATTGCACAAACCTCACACAGAGTCTGGTTTAAAAGGGAAACACCAACTACCTTAAAAGAACTGAAGTACCTTGAAGCATTAATGAGCCCCACTGAGTGTTGTTATCGACAAAGGCTCTCCAGGGACTAATTACAGCAGATAATTGGAGGCCATGATTGCAGAAACCTTGCAGAAACTCCAAGGCAAAAGCAAAGCCCAAAGTCCTTTGAAGAACCTGCAGTCCCTGGGAGCATGAAGGAACCCCCAGGGCCATTCCTGACCAAGGCTCCCCAGGGACTCCTTCCAGCAGATCCTTGAGGCCACTGGGATGTGGGTAGGGGGGGATGCTGAGGGCAGGACCAGGGGGTGACAGTGCCCAGCCTGGCTGGGGCTGTGCCAGGAGGCCCCAGGGCCTCAGGACAAGGCGTCTCCTCACAGCCCTTGGTGGCACAGACCCTGCTGTGCCCCAGGGCACCAAGACTTGGCTTCTCTTTGTCCCCACCTCTCATCAGTGCCTCCAGTTCTCTGCTCTGCCTGGGGCCTGGGGACACTTTCTCAGTCGTGTCCCTCAGTGGGACCCATTAAAAGTCCAAGAAACTTTGGAGTTGGATTCTGACTTGGAGTTCTGGAGAGGTTTCTGCAGCTCCCTCTCAGGGCCTGATGTTCAGGGCCTGAGCACAAAGCCCCAGAGGGTCATTAAAGTCCTTGTGCTGTGTCTGTGCTGCTGAGCTGGGCCGGGCTCCTGGCACAGAGGGTGATCCTGGCAACCAAGAAGAGCTTCAAAAGCACATTTCTCTTGCTGAGCAGCTCTTCTCCCAGCCCAGCAGGGCTGGGGCACTGCCTGCAGCCAGCCCGGGCACAGCACAGAGGCACAGAGAGCTTCAATCAGTCAGGGCTGGGAAGGGGCTGAGAAGTGCCTGGGGCAGAATCACTGCCAGCCCTTGCCACAGGAACCTCTGGCTGCAGGACAATGCAGCTGCAGCTCCTGGAGTGATCTCCTAAAGCTGGAACATCCCAATGCCCACAGACCCTGTGAGTACAACTCTGAGTATTTCTGGTGCAGATCAGGTGAAATGCTCATAAAGCTCTGAGATGCTGAGGGGTTCTGATCAGTCATAGAATTTTTCCAAGACAACGATTTTGATATAAAGGAGGATATTTCCTAAGACTTTTTATTCAGTTTCCTAGTATTGGAGAGTGACAGGAAAGGGGGTAAATATTAATGGTGGTTTATGAATTTTGACAAGTGCATGAGATATCCAAACTGTTATTTTAGTGATCAATAGGTTCACAGGAGATCCCTAATGTGCTTTCAGCCACTCTGCCCATGGACAGCACCAGCACCACCTTTGCTGGAGCCATCAGGCTCAGTCTGAGCTGTCCTTGCTCCAAGCTGCAAATAGAACCTGCCCCCAGCCAGTGCCCTGCAAACAGGCAGGGTTCTGTCAAGCCAAGGAGAGTGCACAGAGATTTGGGGTCTGGGAGTGCTGGCAGGGAGAGATCAGGCACAGGGAAACACCTGCAGGAGGAAAATCTCCAGGAAGCAGAGAGAAGATCAGGGAAGGAGAGAAAACAAAAGCCAGAAATGCTGAGGCAGGGAGAGTTTAGAGATGTCCAGAGGATCCCCTCCAGTGCAGCCCCTCCCTCTGCACAAACCCCCTCCCTCCTGTCCCCCAGCCAAGCCTCTGCCCTCAGGGCCGGGGCTCCAAGGCGTGCAGCCCCTCCTGTGCAGGCAGAGCTGCAGCAGAGCCGTGGGGCAGCTCTGCAGCCCCGGGCCCAGTTCCCTCTGCAGAGCACAGGGCTGGGAGCAGCTGCCCGGCACTGGGGGCTCTGGCAGGGGGCACAGCTGGCTCAGGGTGACACAGCTGTCCCCAGTGCCTGGCTCTGGGCAATGCTGGCAGTACAGCCAGGGAAGGAGCTGCATCTCCCTTCATCCAGTGCCATCAGAAGGACACATGGAAGTCTCCCTGAGATTTCAGTCCAAGCTGGGAGGTTCAATGCAGGGTGCAAACCTCTCCTAGAGCATCTCTGAGTAATAGGATTGATGGGGAAATCCAGATGTGTTCTGACACTGAAAATGCTGCTGGGTTGGTGAAATGAGCAATGTGAGTCCTTGGCTTCAAATGTGGAGCTGAGCTGTGGTGGATCCATCTGCTCTCAGCAGTACCGGTGAGCTTAACAGAGAACTTGGGAGTGTGAACATCCTCCACTTGAGATAAGTGAAAGCCCAGAGAAACTCCAAACAGAACGAGGTAACAGACCTTCTTCCCCCAATTTCTGCTCATAATTTTGCATCAGACAACCCACTCTGTTCTACCACAGGGCAGCAGAAATGCTGAGCATTTCTGATATCCAGGAACACCATCAGAGATAAGGGAGAGATTATAAAGAAGACCCCAAACATCCAAAACACTAAAGACAATGTCCACGTGTGTCACAGAGGAGGGCTTATGGGAAATGTCTTTGATTTCGTTACAGGTATCTCCTCTATCTCTTCACTGTCCTTTCTCCATGACCAGGTGCCCACGTGCAGCCACAGCAAATGTCCAACAGCAGCTCCATCAGCCACTTCCTCCTGCTGGCACTGGCAGACACGCGGCAGCTGCAGCTCCTGCACTTCTGCCTCTTCCTGGGCATCTCCCTGGCTGCCCTCCTGGGCAACGGCCTCATCATCAGCGCCGTAGCCTGCGGCCACCACCTGCACACGCCCATGTTCTTCTTCCTGCTCAACCTGGCCCTCAGCGACCTGGGCTCCATCTGCACCACTGTCCCCAAAGCCATGCACAATTCCCTCTGGGGCACCAGGAACATCTCCTACAAGGGATGTGCTGCACAGCTCTTTTTCTTTATGTTCTTCATGTCAGCAGAGCTTTCCATCCTGACCATCATGTGCTACGACCGCTACGTGTCCATCTGCAAACCCCTGCACTACGGGACCCTCCTGGGCAGCAGAGCTTGTGCCCACATGGCAGCAGCTGCCTGGGCCAGTGCCTTTCTCAATGCTCTGCTGCACACAGCCAATACATTTTCCCTGCCCCTGTGCCATGGCAATGCCCTGGGACAGTTCTTCTGTGAAATCCCACAGATGCTGAAACTCTCCTGCTCCAAATCCTATCTCAGGGAACTTGGACTCATTGCTGTTAGTGTCTGTTTCGGACTTGGCTGTTTTCTGTTCATTGTTTTCTCCTATGTGCAGATCTTCAGGGCTGTGCTGAGGATCCCCTCTGAGCAGGGACGGCACAAAGCCTTTTCCACCTGCCTCCCTCACCTGGCCATGGTCTCCTTGTACCTCAGCACTATTATGTTTGCTTACCTGAAGCCTCCCTCGATGTCCTCCCCATCCCTGGATCTGTCAGTGTCAGTTCTGTACTCGGTGGTGCCTCCAGCCCTGAACCCCCTCATCTACAGCCTGAGGAACCAGGAGCTCAAGGCTGCAGTGTGGAGACTGATGACTGGATGCTTTCAGAAACATTAACCTGCTGAATAATTTATCTAAATGACATGTAATAAAATTCATCTTTGATACTTCTTGTTGGTTTCATTTTGGAGGTTCTTTTTCATTCTTTTAGTTTTTTCATATTGTCCAAAAAGAAATGTCATTTTTTGTGCCATTTCTCATTTTGTTTCTCGCTACCTTCCCTGTACGCACAGACTGTGTCAATGAGGGGCTGGACTCTCAGTGGTGTTAAAGGAACTAAAGGATCTCCCAGCAGAGATTTCTGCAGAGATGCCCTTTTGTTGCCTTCTCTGGAGCTGCAGCAGCAATGTCTGTGCACAGAGCTGGGGCAGATCAGTGCTGGCACAGCAGCTGTGCCCAGGAGCAGCAGCACTTGGTGCTGCCAGTGCTGCTCCCGTGGCCCTGCCCCGCTGCCCTGGTGGCCCTGGTGTTGCTGCAGGGCCTGAGTGCTCTCGGGGCCGGACACAGTCCTGGGGGTGGCAGTGCCGGGGCTGCAGCAGGGACAGGCCATGGGCACTGCTGGGGCAGCGCTGACGCCTCAGGCCAGGGCCTGGGGGCTCCAGGCTCCTTGCCCAGGCTCTCTCAAGAACACGGCCAGGCCAATGCTCAGCACAGAAAACCCCCGTGAGCAGCCCCAGGCTGGCCATGGGCAGGCTGGGGGCAAACAGCACGGCTGGTGCTCTGCAAGGGCCCTGGGGGAGACGGGAAGGAGCAGCAGAGCAGGGGCTGATCCATCCCCAGTGCGCTGCACAGCCCAGGGCAGCGTCCCAGAGCGTCCTCATGGAGCTGCCAACAACATCCCCCCTCTGCAGCCCTGGCCTCTCCCCCAGCTCACAGAGGTGCCACATCCTTGCAGGCACAGACACGGCAGCACTGGCTCAGCAGCCCCTGTTTGCACTGCACACAGCAGGCGGGAGCACCCCCATGCTGCTGCTGTGGGGACATGAACCTGAGGGAGCACAAATGCCATCAGCCCCTGGGGCCAGGAAGGGCTGGGGGACACCAGGGAAACCACTCAGCTTTGTCCTGGCCTCTGCAGTCAGCCAGAAAGTTTGTTCCCATCAGCTGGGAGTTTCCTGTCCCACTGCACACGCTGCTGCTCATATCCATGGCCTGTCCCTGCTGCAGCCACAGCTCTGCCACCCCCAGAAGCTGGAGAGGTTCTGCAGGACTCACAGGATGGGCTTTGGTGCTGTGAGGAGAAGCTGAGGGACCTGGGCTGCTGGAGCTTCTGAAGAGGAGGTCCAGGACTCCTCCTGCAACTGCTCCAAGGGTGGTTTCAGAGAATCACAGAATCAGCAAGGTTGGAAAAGACCTAGGAGATCATCAAGTCCATCCTGTGCCCTGACACCGCCTTGTCTCCCCTGAGCCTCCTCTTCTCCTGGATAAACAACCCCAGCTCCCTCAGCTGCTCCTCACAGGATTTGTGCTCCAGACCCCTCACCAGCCTTGTTGCTCTTCTCTGGACACGCTCCAGCCCCTCCATGTCCTTCCTAAATTGGGTGTCCAGCACTGGACACAGCATTTGAGGTGCTGCCCAGTGCCCAGCACAGGGGAAGAATCACTGCCCTGGTCCTGCTGGCCACACCATTCCTGATCCAGGCCAGGAGCCATTGGCCTTCTTGGCCACCTGGGCACACGGCTGGCTCATGTCCAGCCTGCTGTCCATCAGTCCCTGCAGGTCCCTTTCTGCCTGGCTGCTGTCCAGCCCCTCTGTCCCCAGCCTGTAGCGCTGCAGGGGTTGTTGTGGCCAAAGTGCAGAACCCGGCACTTGGACTTCTTAAACCTCACCTTGGTGGGTTTGGGCCCTGGATCCAGCTTGTCCAGTCCCTGTGCAGAGCCCTTCTACCCTCCAGCAGATTCACACTCACATCCAGCTCTGTGTCATCTGCAAAGATGTCCTTGGTTCCAAGGGGCCCCTCAGTGTCACAATGTCCCTTTGGTTTCACCAGGCCCTCCCAGACAACTTGGTGTCACCACGGTTCCATGTGGCCCCAGAGTGTCCCAATGGTCTCCATGATTCCATGGGGCCTCCCAGTGTCACAATGTCCCTTTGGTTCCATGGGACCCCTTGGTGTCACAAAGTCCCTTGGATCCTTGGGCCCTGCAGTGTCACAATGTCACCGTGGTCCCCAAGGCCCTGCAGTGTCACAGTGGATCCTTGGTTCCATGAGGCCTGGCAGGGCAGCAATGCTCTCCTTGGTCCCACAGTGTCACAGTGGCCTCTTGGTCCCCAGGGACACTGTCAGTCTGTGGTGGTGGCGGCACAACTTTCCCTGGGAGTGTTTTGTGCTAACGGGCAGAGCCACGGGAGCCCAGCACACACACACACACACGGAGCAGCTCGGCAGTGAGGACACGGGAGGGCCCAGGCATGGAGCTCCAACGAGGGTTTATCAGGGTCTGACGCTCCAGGGCTCTGGGGGTTAAAGACAAAGACAAAGGAGGGTTTAGGGTGTAAATACGGGAAAAGAGGGGCTGGAGGAGAGCGTCAGGGATCTCAGGGTTTAGGGGTGGTACACAGGGAAAGGGACTAATAGGGAATGGCAGGGTTGATAGGTGGGCATATAAACCAATGGGAAAATAGGGAAGGGAGAACTTGCTAGAACATGAACATATCAGGGTAAAAGGGGTAGGAAAGGCCAACAGGCCAATGGGGACAGAACTGGGACAAATTAACACAGTGCTGCAGAGCTCCATGGGGGAAGCTTCTGTCCTCACCCTGAGCTGTGAGGAATGCCCAGAGCCTACGGTGCATTTCTCCAGGGGATCGCTTTTGCCCTCTCCCCAGTAAGCTCACAGGCCTCCACAAACACACACTGGAGATGTCTGGGGCCATTCATCATTTCTCTGCTCTCAGCACCAAGGCAATGGACTCTGGCACTGCTCTGAGTTCAGGCCCGTGGCAACCACCCCTGGCCATGGGGCTCCATGGAGCTGCTCTCAGGAAACCCCCCAAGAGCTGGGGAGTGCCCCAAAACTGCCTCAGGAATGTGAGACACCCCAGCATCTCCTCATGAATGTAGACTATTCAAACACTCACTCAGTAATGGGCTCCCCCTATCTTAATCATCCCCAAATTTGGCTGTCTCATTCCAGACCCAGCCCCACCGCCCCACCACCCCAGTCCCAACCCCAGCCCATCCCACCCCTCCTGCACATCAAGACCCCTTCCCAAGCTGTACTTCCCCCATTTCACACCGCCTAAACCCCATCCCACCCATCTCGCTCCACCCAATGCCCATCCTGACCTGCATCCTGCTTTGCCCAATCCCCTTCCAACCCAATTTCACCCTGAGAGGTGGTGGAATCGAGTAATTTTGTGGTAGGATTGAGGCGTTTTCAGTGGCATTGAGTGGTTTTGAGGTGACAGATCAATCCTTCTCATCATTTGGAGCACCAAGAAATAAAGACAACTAAACCAAACACCCCCCAACACCCCCCCCCCCCACCAATATACTCCCAGATATCTCCTGGAATCCAAGATTCCCCAAAAACACAAGTAAAATGTGAGGCTTTAGATGACTTTAATGCATTTGTTGATTTTAACCCCAATTTTCTGTGTTTTGGAGGGAGGAAGATAAAAGATAATAAGAGGCAAAATAAAAGGAACAGCAGCCACCTCCCTCTGTGTATCACAGGGCATGTGGGTCACCAGGGCTCTGACCAGGGTGGGTCCTCTGATGGGGATGGAGCTGGAGCAGCGCACGAAGCTCTTCCTGCAGGCGGGGTTCTCGCAGGGCTTCCCTTACCGGTGCCTCCGCTGGTGCCGGGTAAAGAATGAGCAGTCTGAGAAGCTCTTCCCACACCGGGGACACTCGTAGGGCCTCTCCCGGTGTGGATGCGCCGGTGGGTGACGAGGGTGGAGTTGTGCTTGAAGCCCATCCTGCAGTCGGGGCAGCGGAAGGGCCTCTCCTGTCTGTGAATCCGCTGATGCACAAGGAGATGGGAGCTGGTGTGAAACCTCTTCCCACACTCAGGACACTCGTAGGGCCTCTCCCCAGTGTGGAACCTCTGGTGGACAGTCAGGTCAGACCTGTGGCTGAAGCTGTTCCCACACTCCCCACATTCGTAAGGCCGTTCCCCAGTGTGGATCCTCTGGTGGCAGATCAGGTTGAAATTCTTCCTGAAGCTCTTCCCACACTCTGAGCACTCGTAGGGCCTCTCCCTGTCATGAGGCTGCTCAGGGACCACCAACTCTGATCCCTGGCTGAAACTCTGCCCACCTCCCCAGCACAGGGTGGGTCTTTCCTCCTCAGATCCCCGTGATCTGCGTTTGCAGCCCCTCCTCCTGTGGGATCTCTGGGGCTTTTCCTCCCTGTTGGATTCCTCTGCCATGGAGCCACTCAAAACAGCCTCTTCCACGATGTTCTGCCGTGGGGATTTGTCCTCCCTGCTCTCCATCCTCAGCTCCTGCTCTGGGGTAGGAAGGACAGGGAGAGGATGGGATTTGCCTCTGTGCCACAGGGAAGGGCAAGGAGATCCCCCAGAGCGTCCCCGGCAGGAGGGCACCGGCAGCGGGGCTGTCCTGCATTCAGGGCTGTGCTGGGCTGGGAGATGGAGCAGGAGAGTGGGAGAAAGGGGCACTGACTTCCTCCTCACCTGCCTGGGGGTCCTGAGGCATTTTCCTCACAGCCTCCTCCTCCATCCAGCCAAAGTTTGGGAGAGGGAAATCCTGGTGTGGGGAAAAACAAGGTGTGAATGCCTTGGGTCGGGGATTCCTCCTGCCCAAATCCATTTCCAGAAGTCTCCAGGTGTCCATAAAAAACTCCAAAAATCACGAGTTAATAAAAAAAAAGCCACCAGGAGTGTCCCATTTCCAGTCTCATCCCTCTGGGGTTCTGGTGTCCCCTGTCTCAGGGCTGCTGGGGATCCTCGAGGGTCCTGGGGATCCCCCTTCTCCAGGGTCCTGCTTAGGGATGCTGGGGGGGTTTTGCAGTACAAGGGTCCCCCTGTCCAGTCTCCCCCCAGTCCAGGCACTTGGGGGTCCCCCCTCTCCCCACCACCAGGACTTATTGCCCTTTAATGGACATGCGTCCACAGTGCTATAAATAAACATACCCATTCCCTACAAATCTTTATTAAAATTGTAGGGTTTGATTTTCATCCGTGTTTCATTATGGCGAGCCAGGCAGGAGATTTTCTGTCCTCGCAGGGGCAGGGGGTAGAACAGACCTCCTTGGCACACCCGGGGAATTTCCCTGGAGGGGCTCCGCTCTGCCTCGCTTGCCACCTGCGGAGACAGCCAAGGAGCGCTGGTGTGCGATAAAGGGCCGGACTGAGAGGGCCCTGGGGTGCCAGAGCAGCACTGCTGGGCAGTCCCTCAGAGCCGGCAGGGCCCGGCCTCGCTCCTGGGCCTGAGTGCCCGCGGGGAAGGGAAACAAGCGGAGAAACGGGGCTGAGGACGTGCACTGTGTTTAAAGGCGGTGATTTGTGTGCATTTGAACAGTGGCTAGACGAACTCCGGGGGCTCCTCTGCCCCAGTGGTTCGGACTTGGATTCCTGGAATTTTACTGTGTGCTGTTATGCTGTGCTGTGTTGAGAAAACGGGACACTTTAAGAGATACCACCAGTGAGTTTCCCAGTGAGTTTCCCAGTGAGTTTGTGTGATTCTTCCCCCACATGATAGTATTTTAATTCTCAAGATTATATAGTTGTATTTATAGAGGTTTTAAGATTTTTTTTGCAACAAGTGTAGCATTTTTTGCAGAAGAGCTACAGTATAATGATTTAGGTTTAACTGTAGTAAAACAAATTAAAGGAATTCCAAGAATTCCTCCCTCACAACAACTTAAGTCCTGACTGTCCTTGAATTTGAGATAAGGACAGGGTTCTGTGTTTGTGAGCATATCAGAATTTTTGCTGTAACAGGCACAGCCTTTTGCAGGGCAACGAAATAAGTGTCAGTAGAAACAATGCTTTAATTAGATTGTGTGAGAAGAGAACTAGAAAAGACTGAGATTTTGTAAAAGAGGGGTTAAATAAAGGAAAAATGCCAAAGTGATAAACGGAATAGCCTGCAGGCAATTCCTGGGAGTTTTTGGTGCATTAAGAGGCTGGCACCTTGTATGAGTCCTATTACAATGCAGAGTTTGTGAGAAGGGCTAGTATTGCTGTTCCATGCCCCAAGTGTAAATTGAAGGCTCCTAATCAAGCCACTTCAGAACCTGAGATCTTAAAGCTTATGTGTAAATGATCGCATCTGATACCTGCGACCTGGAAAGTCTGTGTGTGAGAAAAACTGAAAAAAGACCATGAGGCTTGGGTAGAAACAAAATAGTATAAGCAATAAAAACTAACCAAAGCAAAGAGATTCCCAGAAAGCCTCCAATAAGGGCAGCTCAGAAAACTAAAGGATTTATAACACCTTATTGCAACCAATGCTGTTTTAAGACAGGAAAGCAAATAAGGTGAGGTCTTGTATGCTAATATGTTTTTTTCACCTCCAAGAATCATCCAAAATGTCAGAGTAAAAAAAAAAACAGAGCAAAGAGAAAGCAAATCAAATGTGTTGCTCAGCATGCCGTGAAAAACGCCAATCACTAGGCTGTTAAATTTTTAATAATAATAACATGGTTATTAAAATAGTAATACAATTAGAGTAATAAAAATTTAGAGTTAGGACAATTACAAGACTATAAAAAGCAAAGACTTAAGGATGTCCAGATGCTCTCGGGCACTTAAGCCACAACAAGCATACCTTGTGAACAAAGGAATCACCCTTAAAACTACACTATTGCATATTCATATATCCTTCATGGTTATGCATACATTCTATTTAAAACAAGAAACTCTGTCTGTTATATGCCAACTGTTTCCTTTAATCCCCATGGCAAGGCCTGAAGAAATTAGCTTCTTCTGACAAGAAAGCCATAAATTCCTCTTCTCTGGAAGATTTAGGCGTTCTGTGATGGTTAAGTCAAAGCGAGTCTCTCATTCCTTAAAATAAAAAAACAAAACACATAAGGAGTTTCTATTTTAACTACTAAAGCTTCATTTTAACTACAAAACTACATTTACCATGCTATTAAAATGTTAATACAGCACTCCGAATCAAACTAACATAATACATACAGTAACTATGCGCAAAGAGCCATATATTATGCGTTTTTCACATTGGGTGCCTCCTGGATTGCCCCCGGAAAGAGCCCATCTCTGCACGGAGCAACGTTTTTTCATTTGTAAATGAGGTCTTTCTTTCTCTGTCATCTGTGGTTTCTGCAGCCCCGGCTGCTGCTTCTGGTCTTTTAAAACTTCAAGAATCATTTGTACAAGCACAACTGACTTGATGTATACTTTACATAAGCACGAATTATTCCAAAACATATATTACAATGGGGCTGCAGAGATTCCCCCTGCAGCTCCGTGGGGATGCAGAGATCCCCCCGCAGGTCCATGGGGATGCAGAGATCCCCCTGCAGGTCCGTGGGGATGCAGAGATCCCCCTGCAGGTCCATGGGGATGCAGAGATCCCCCTGCAGGTCCGTGGGGATGCAGAGATCCCCCCGCAGGTCCATGGGGATGCAGAGATCCCCCTGCAGGTCCGTGGGGATGCAGAGATCCTCCTGCAGGTCCATGGGGATGCAGAGATCCCCATGCAGGTCCATGGGGATGCAGAGATCCCCCCGCAGCTCCATGGGGATGCAGAGATCCCCCTGCAGGTCCGTGGGGATGCAGAGATCCCCCTGCAGCCCCTGCAGGAGCCAGGCTGGAGCTCGGGGATGCCTGAGAGGAGGCTGTGACCCCGTGGGCAGAGGGGCCCCGCTGGAGCAGCCTGGCCTGGCAGGACCGAGCCCGTGGCACAGTGACCCACGCTGCAGCACTTGGAGGGGGCTGTGCCCCAGGGGATGGACTCGGCTCGGAGAAGTTCCTGGAGAAGTCTCGGCTGGGAGAGAGCGCAGGGTGCAGCAGGGAACGACTCCTGTCCCTGAGCAGAGGGAGAAGCCGCGGGGGATGAGCTGAGCATGGCCCCATTCCCTGTCTCCTGCCCTGCCGGGGGAGGAGGTGCAGCTGGGAGCAGGGAGGCGTGGGGAAAGCTGCATTTAAGGCTCTGCACTGACTTCTCCTTATCCTGCTCTGAGTCTTTGGAGTTTTCTACCAGCAATCTCTCCCCTCCCCTGCTCGCCCACAGGGCTTTGGGCAGGTTTCCCTTTTTGGGGGAAATCAAAGCGAAGCACCGATGCACTAATGAGGGGCAGGAGAAGGGAGGCTCCCGGGCTTCCCGCAGAGGCGGAGGCACGGAAGGCGCAGGGCCGAGAAAGCCGTGGCGGGAGGTGCGGAGAAGTTTGTTTGTGTGGGCAGCTCAATCCCGCCTCGGGCCCGGGCCCGTCCCGGGGCTGTTGCTCATCTCCGGCTTTGCCCTCACGCAGCGCGGGGGGCCCTGAGAGCGCGGGGCGAGTCTGGGCCGTGCGCAGAGCCCGCCCCGAGCTCGCTGCCATTGGCCGCTGGTGCCGTCAGTCGCGGTTGCGGCGCGCTGATTGGTGGGAGCGGGGCGCAGCACGGCCCCGGCGGCGGGCTGAGGGCGGCCGTGGGCGGGCAGCGGCGCCATTGGCGCCGGGAGCGTCTGTGCGGGCCCGGGAGCGGCGGCAGCGGCCGGAGCGCGGTGAGGCGGCGTCGGCGGAGCTCGGAGGCGGCCCCGGCGCAGGTGGAGCCGCGCTGGGTTCTGCGGGGGCTCGGGGCTGGCTGCGGGCGGAGGGGGCGGCAGGGGGCTGCGGCGGGTCGGTGGTGCCGTGTCCGGCCCGTGCTGGCCCCGGGCTGAGGGCGCGGCGGGAGCGGCTGCCCGCGGTCTCCTTCCCGCCGGGGCCTGGGCAGGAGCCGCTGCCGGAGCAGCGCTGGCTCGGCCCGGCTGCTGTGGGTAGGACAGAGGGGGCTGCCCCGCGGCCGGGAGCGTGCGGGGAAATTCCCGGCGCCGGAGGTTTCTGTGGCCGGAGGAGAGCGAGGAGTCCTGTAAAAGTGACTTTATTGCCGAGCAGGGGGAGAGGCCGTGGGGCATTTGCCGTGCGCTCTCTGCCATGGTTGTAGTCCGCAGCCTCCTTTTTATCCTCATTTTCCCGGCCGCATCTCCCTCTGCCTTTGCCCACGGGCTGAGGTCCTTGGAAGGTTCAGACTTCCCGATGCGCCTGCTGCCTGTCCTCGTTAATATGCACCCTCCTTTTGTATACCAGCCGGTATTCATGGCTCTGTTAAGCCTTTGTTCTCCTGGAAGATCGGGAATTTAGCGGGACTTTGAGAAATTGTTTGGCTTAATTTGTGAAATTTATTGGAACTGATGGTTTCCCCCGTTACTTCCTTATCTACAAGTGCCTGGCCTTATCTCCAGGCAGATTCACTCCTCAACTCTGTTTTGTTCTTCCCGGGTCCTCTTTGGTTTTGGGATTATTCTCGGTGCCCTCATTCCCTTTCCATTTGTAGCCGTTTGTGGATCAGGAGGCCTGGCTGCCACCTGCATCCCCTGGCTCAGCTGCTGGATGAGCTGCACTGCCAAGGTGTGGAGCATGGTAAAAAGATGAGAGTTGCTGCAGCACAGAAGAGGAGAAGCAGCATTTGTTTAACCCCTGGTCTGCCCTGGAGCCACGAAAGTGTGTCCCATTCCCATCATTTCCATGTTTGGACCAACACATAAACTGTTCACCTTTATCTTTTTCACCACTTTACCTTTGTCATCTCTTTGCCAACAGCAGTTTGAATCATTTATTTTTCAACAAACTCCTCCTTTTTCTGCTAACAGATAATCTGATCCCATCCCCATGTGAAATGTTGTGTTCCTCTTTCAGTGGAAGGTCAGCAGGAAGGTCAGGAGCTGGAGCTGTCTGGTTGGTTCTTCTTTTGAGGACAGCTTTTAATCTAATGATGCCATTGAAATGATAAATAGGTTCTCTGCTTCCTGATATGAATTGGTTTGGATTCCCAGGGGCTGGTCCGTAGTGTTGTAGGATTTGTTCTGGTGGCCCTTCATCTTTTCCCCATTTCTGGGTGCTCCCTCAAGCTGAGGCTGCATCAATGACTGCAATTTTCTAAATACATCATCAAATACTTGAATTCCAACTAATTTCTCTGAACTTGTTCTAGCAAAAGCCCCATTGCTCTGATACACCCTGTACAGCACAGACAATGACAGCAGATGTTGGAGTGGGCAGAGGGATGATCCATCCCCCCCCCTTATTTTAGTGAAGTTTTCACAACATTCTCCATTTGCTGTTTCCCTTTGCAGCCTCAGCCATTTCTGTTTCAGAGTCAGATCCTCACCATGGGCTCTGCCTTCAGCCGTGCAGATTCCATCTGTGCAAGCAGGCAGAGCTTGGGGTGAGGGGCAGAGGGAATCAGCCAATTCCTGCCCCAGGCAAGAAGAGCTAAGGTACATTGTCCCCACTCTGCCCCATCAGTGTTAATTTGCATTTCTAAAGCTCCTCCTGGGTGCCTGGAATGCAGCTTCTCTTCCAGAGCAGCTTCAGCAGCCTCACATGTGCCCCCCCCAACCTGCTGCTTTTTCTTTTTTTTTTCTTTCAAATCTTCTATTTATTTTCTTTTCCTTCAAATCTCCTATTTATGAGTTAAAGGGTCACCTTTAAATCTCTTCTAGCTTCACAAAATGTTGCCTAAAAGTGAACGTCGAAAAACCCAGACCAAAATTTTTCTATCTCTAAGAGACACACACAAACACACACAAAAAATTTCCAAGTCAATGAAATTTTTTCTACTTCTCCTCTAAGTAAAAACTCATTCTCTCATCCCTTACCCAAACCTAACAGGCAATATAGAAGTAGGAGTAATTTAAAAATAGTCTAATGCTCTAAACTTAGCACTGAAACTGCAGGAAAAAGAAAAACTCCAACAATATGTTTATTGTTAGAGTCAAGGCATTACTTAATTCTGGCCAGGATGTGCAACAGAAATCATTCCATCCCCACATAGCCCGGGTGTGCAGAGAAAATCGTTCCATGACACGTAAAGTATCAGTAAAATATATCGGAGTATATAATAAATAAAATACTATCGGAGTAAAAGCTCCGTGGCTTTTACTAGATTTTTCCCAAACTTGATACAGTCAGAACCAGTCTAAATCCACTGGTTTAATGTTCCAAAGTTTCAAGTTGTGCAGTTTTTAGTATTTGGTTTCCTATTGGACCCGGATTTCTTTGCTTCAGCTGTTAATGAGGTGGGAAGTGCTGAGTTCCTTCTCAGCCTTTTGCAGACCAGGTGTCTGCAGCCCTGGCAGTGTCTGGGGTCGGTGTTGGTTGCTGTTTGCTGCTGGGGTTGATGTGTTGCTGCTGGGCGTTATCTTTGTGGGTATCTTTTGGGCCATTCCCAGTGTGTTGAGATGTTAATCTCATCTCCATTGAGTGGTGTAACATCCCTTAACAAAACCTTTAACATTTCTTTCCCCAGGGCCAAGGCAAAGCAAGCCTGAGTAGAGAAATGAAAGGTTAACAATGTTAAAGTCTATGAGCTGGTGTATTTTCCATCAATGCCATGGCAGGCAGGGCAGTGTGTGAGTGTAAGTGAGAGCCAGAGTGGAATTGTGCCGTGCTCTTGCCCAGCAGCTGTGGCAGGGCAGGCCCAGAGAGCGCTGAAGCTGCAGCAGTGGCAGCAAGGGCTGTCCCCGGTGGCTGGAGCTGCCAAAGGAGGGTGGCCAGGCCGAGGATTTCAGCAGAGGATGTGTGGGCAGGCCCAGGGCCTTGCCCCGCTGTGGAGCCCTGGCTGCTGCTGCGCTGCCTTCAGTGCAGCTCAGTGGGGGCCTCCCATCCTCCTGCTGCAGGCGGGAAGTGCAAATCTCCGGGGCTGCAGAGACCTGGAGCCGAGGCTGAGGGGTCCCCCCGTGCTCAGCTGTGCTGGCGGCTGTTTCTGGCCTCGGGGCCACTTGGCACGGGCCACGCCACTTGGCCACCAGTGGTGCTGCTCTGCACTCCTTAGGCAGGAGCCGATGTCCTGCTGGGATGTTGGCAACAGCAAAGTGCCAAGGCAGGCTCTGTGCCAGCCCAGCTTCCTGGGGGAGAGATGGCACCAGAGACAGGATTCTGGCCACAGACTGCTTTAAATGTGCATCCCTTATCTCCACCCTGCACTAGGTGGAGAATTCCCAGTGTAAGGAATTCCCAAGATCAATTGCAAGGGAGAGAATTGGATATCCGCCCTGGGTCTGGCTCTTTTTCTTGCCCAAGCCAATGGCAAAAGCTGTACCCATGGCATCTTGGTTTCTATCCCCAGCTTCCAAATGTGTTTCTTTCCATCCCCTTTCATTTTTTGCACCCAGCCTTAGCTCTGGGGGTGACAGGGGTTCTGGAGGTCCCATTGTATTCCTAAAGCTGCCATAACCCCCTGGAGGATCTTTCCTGTAAAATGAGCTCTGCTGTCTGAGTCTATGACTTCCACAATCCCTTTTATATGAATTATTTCTTTCAGTGGCTGCTGAGCAATCAGAATTGCTTTTGCCCCCCTGTTAGGTGAGATGGTGTCACCAGAAGATATTGAAGCCTTCCTGCTCAGGGCATGTCAGTTCCAGGCTCTTACAAGCACACACAGCTGTGCCGGTTGAGCTGACCATGGAGGGTAACCTGGGCTTTGTCTTATTCCCTTTCCTCAATAACAGCGTGTCTTGGAACTCTTTTCCCTTCTGCTGCCCTTGAAGAGCCATCCACAAAGACATTTTCTGCCTCAGGCCAGGCAATGTCTCCTGAATCTCCCCCAGGCTGGGTCTGGAGCTGTGTCATTTGAATGCAGTGCTGGGTTTCTTCCCAGCCCCTCTGGGGGCTGTTCAAACAGGAGGCTGGGTTAAACCCTTCCCCTGTCCTCAGTTCTGAATCCTCCTGTGCCACTGAACAAGTTTCACACTGTAATAACCGAGCACTGCTCATCCATTGCGAAGCTCTTTTGGTTATCAAAGCTTGAACTTGATGGCAGACTGGAACAGTTGCAGATCCTGTTGTCATCAGGTTTTGGGCCTCGGTTCCCGTTGAAGCTGTGGCTGCACAATTCTGCAGACAATGAGGCCACTGTGGCCACTGGGTGAAACTTGTTGGCCCAGGAATTCCTTTGGCATGGCCCTGTTGAACATCCACCTACAATTCCAATTTTTTTTCTGAGTCTGGAAAAGCTAGAGTTGAAGCATCAATATTTTTGGTTGTTCATTTTCCGAGGTTTTGCTCTCTTTCTCCTGTCCATATGACAGCATTGGAGGCTGTCTGGGGTTACAAAGTCCTACAATGTTCTGGCTGGAACAGAGAATCCTCAATACAGAATTGTCGCAGCTCCTTTTAAGTCATGGGTAATGTTACTCCTGAGATTGCCGAGACCCTCTCTGGGTCAATCCACAACAAACCTTCAGTCCCAATATGTCCCAAATATTTAACCTTTTTCTCCACTATTTGCCCTTTTTTTTTTTTTTTCAAATACTGAAAAGATGTTTTTAGCCAGGAAATTCAGCCATTTCACAGCAGCTGTGTCTACCACTTGTTCTTGTGCTCCTCATTGGAGCCATCTGATTCCCTGACTGGCAGGATAGGAGTGCTGTAGGGAGACATCCCTGGCTCCAAAAGCCCTGCCTTTAGCAGGGACTCCATACCAGGCTGTGAGCCCTTCCTTCCCTCCCCTGGAACAGGGTGTTGCTTTTAGCCCCCACTTGTTCTGGTTGCTTCCAAGTAATTTGGAGAGGCTCCACATCAAATTTTCCCTCTGGGGCACCCCACACCTCTGGGTTCCCTTCAGCATAGGCCTTGCCAGATATTTGACACAAAGGTGCAGCAGCAATAGCCTCTGTATCACCTTTTACAGTATTACAATGCCACCACCAAATTCCTTCCTAGTTAATTACAATAAGAGTAGGAAGAAAAGAAATTGGTTTATTTCAAACCTATCCCCCACAGCTCCTAATTGAACAAATGACACCAGCTCAGCTTTCCCATTTATTCCCTTAATAATGAAAACACTCCTTTACAATGTTCCCCCCTTAGGTGTAAGATTCAGAGTGGATGGAGAGGCCCCTGTGTCCATCAGGAGAGGCCTCCTCTGGATGCAGACCCAGCCTGGATGTTCTCCAGGGCTGCAGTGTGGTGGGTCCCCGGTGGGTTGGGAGCTCAGAGAGCCCTGACAATCCATGTCCATGCAGGGGTGGACTCGCTCCTCCTGAGGGTGCTGCTGTCTGTGCTTGCAGTGTCCTTGTGGGCTGCAGCTGGAGCCCTGACTCCTTCCCAGGGGCTGTTTGGGTGGGCTCTGCCCTGGCCAGGAGGGCAATGCCTCTGCCAGGTGCTTGTGGCCGACGCCGTCCCCTGGGTGCTGGGGCCCCCTTGGGCCCTGGGGTTGGTCCCTCAGGGGCTGTGGGAACTCTGCCATGGCCTTTGCCTTCAGCTTGGCCTTTTGCTCATCCCTCCTTGCCTTCAGCTGCTGTGCCTTTGTGCCCAAGTGCTGCAGGGCCTTCTGCCACTCCTGCAGCCCCGGTCACTGCCTGTGGGTGCTCATCCTCTGAGAGCTGCTGAGCTTTCTGCAAAATCTTTCCTTTCTGCAGGGACCCAAGCCAAATCCTTCACAGAAAATCCTGATCCATCCATGAGCACTCTGCATGTCCCAGATGTTGCTTTGTTTTGCTCCTTGTGCTCAGGGTCCCCTGCACAGCCCGTGTGGCAGAGCCGGTGCCTGTCCTGCCGCAGTGTCCAAAGGCGGCCCCCCCGGCGGGCAGGGCCGGCAGCTCCCCGGGGCCGGGCAGCGGCCGGGGCGTCCCGCAGCCTCCTGGGGGCCGGGGGCCACTGCCGGCCCTGCCCGGGGCTGGTGGGCTCAGGCAGCGCCCGGCGCTGAGCCCCGGCTGCCCCACAGCCCCGGCCCGGCCCCGCAGCTCCCCACAGGCCCCCAGCCCTGCTCCCGGTCCCGCACCTCTGCGCCCGCTGCTGCCGCTGCCCACTACAGAGAAACCCCTGACATCCTGACCTCCTGCTTTTCCTCTCCTGGAAACTGGGAATTCAAAGTATCAGCTGGCAAATTGTCAGGATAAGACCCTGCTGAAAAACATCCCCATCCTGAGTATTTTTCTGTTCCTCCTCTTTTTCATCACCCTTTTTCTTACCGCATAGATTCCTCCTGCTGCTTCTTGCCTGAACCATATTGCTGCACACTCCCCTTCACCTGATCCCTTCCCAGCACACCAACACCATCCATCCCCTGTTGTCCAAATCCCTTCTCCCCTTCCCTTATTGCCCCCCTGGGTGTCCATGTCCTTAATTACCTCTGGGGGAATGTGCAAACTACCTCAGCATTCTCCCAAGGGACCCTTCAGAGACATTTTGGGATCATGATCCCTTTGGCCAGGAGCCCTCCCTGGCTTTCCCTTTTCTCCCCTCCATGGGTCCCCTGCCATGTTCACTCCCCGAAGATCCCAGGGCACTCACTGATGAGATTTTCAGTGCTCTCTCCCTGCTGACTCTTCACAGACCCCCCTGATGTGTCACTCGTCTGTCTCCTGGTCACTCCCGGGTCCCCAATCAATCCCCGGTGCCGCCACCAGCCAAGGGAGCCGATCACCCAAAGTGGGTGAGGCACCTTCAGCTGCACTCCCTGCCCCAGGGTGTGCGGGAAAATTGACATCACCAGAGGATTCTGTCCACAAAGCAGACAGAGGAGTCCTGTGAAACTAATTTCATTCCTAAAAATGGGAGAGGCCATGGGACATTCCCCATGGGATCTCTCCAATTGTTGGAGGACAGAGCCTCCTTTTAATCCTAATTCTCCTGGCCACATCTCCCTCTGCTTTCCCCATTGGCTGAAGCACTCGAGAGCTACAGACTTCCCAATCCACCTACTACATACTCCCTTAATATGCTCCCTGCTTTTATATAGCAAATGATATTCATGGCTCTGTTAAGTCTTTGTTGTTCTTCTGGAAGTTCATGAATAGAGCAGGGCCTTGGCTGAGCAGCAGTCTGTGTCATCAATTAATAACATTTTCTGAAACCGATTCCTTCTCCTGTCACTCCCTTGTGTACAGCTCCCTGGCCCTCTGAGCCTTCCCCAACTGGACTCCCACCCTCGGCCCCATCGCCCCCGCGAGGGGAATTTGGGGAGGTGGGAGTGGGGCAGCGCCAAGGCCGGGCCCCCCCGCGCTGTCCTGGCGGGAGCGGCTGCAGTGGGGACCGAGTGCGGGCGGGAGCGGCCGAGAGCCCAGCGCTGCCCCAGCCCGACCTGCCCCAGCTCCATCCCTGCCCCTCGGCTGGGATGCTGTGGGTCTGGGGGGAAGAGGGAGCCGGCAGTGGGTGCTGGGCCTGGGGGCAGGAGGAGAAGGGAAGGAGAAGCAGGCTTGAGGAACAAAATGGTCAAACGATGCAGGTGGCAGGAGAGGGTGGGATTGTGCAGGAGAAGGAGGAATGGCTGGAGGAAGAGGAGTGTGAGGAAGAGGAGAGACAGCAGAGGAGGAGGAGGAGGAGCAGAAAGAGGAAGCAGCAGAAGGTTCCACCCCTCCCTGTATCTGCAGCCTCCCCCCAGCCCCAGGGCAGCAGGTGACTGTGGAGGGGGATCCAGGATTTTCAGGGGATGAATCTTGGTGTTTCTGAGCTTTCATGGGCTAAATTTTGGTGCTTTGGTTTTATGTGGCAGCTGAATCTTTATGTTTCTGAGGAGGTTTTTGCTGAATTGTGATGTTTGGGGAGTTTTTGATCTGTATCTTGAAGTTTGTGGGATTTTGTGGCTAAATCTTGGTGTTTTGGAGGTTCTTACAGACTCAAGATTCTCAATGACTTCCTGAGATGAACTTGGGCAAGGAGGAACTTTGAGTCCAATATGCTCTCCTCTTGTTTTTTTCCCCACACCAGGATTTTTCATTCCCTGGGCGTGGCTGGATGGAGGAGGAGGAAAAGCCCCGGAGATGCTGCAGGAGGAGGAGCTGCAAACCCAGCCCAGGGAGCTGCAGGGAGGAAAGAGCCCCCCTGAGCCAGGAAGGCGGGCGGAGATCCAGCCAGAGCTCGAAGCTGGTGGAGAAGTCACATGGCAGGGAGAAACCCCACAAGTGCTTGGAATGTGGGAAGGGTTTCAGCTGGAGATCCAACCTGATCGTGCACCAGAGGATCCACACCGGGGAGAGGCCCTACGAGTGTGGGGAGTGTGGGAAGAGGTTTCAGACCAGCTCCGATCTCCTCGTACATGAGCGGATTCACACAGAGGAGAGGCCCTTCCGCTGCCCCGACTGCGGGAAGGGCTTCAAGCACAACTCCCACCTCACCGTGCACCGGCGCATCCACACCGGGGAGAGGCCCTACGAGTGTGGAAAGTGTGGGAAGGGTTTCAAAGACAGTTCCCTCCTGATCAAACACCAGGTGATCCACACTGGGGAACGGCCCTATGAGTGCTTGGAATGTGGGAAGAGCTTTGGGTGGAGCTCAGACCTGAGAAAACACCAGCGCATCCACACTGGGGAGAGGCCCTACGAGTGTCCCCAGTGTGGGAAGAGGTTCCATACCAGCTCCAATCTCCTCCTACATCAGCGGATTCACACAGAGGAGAGGCCCTTCCGCTGCCCCGACTGCGGGAAGGGCTTCAACCGCAACTCCAGCCTTACCAGGCACCGGCGCATCCACACCGGGGAGAGGCCCTACGAGTCTGGGAAGTGTGGGAAGAGCTTCTCACAGAGCTCAAACTTGACCCAGCACCAACGGAGGCACCACTAAGGGAAGCCCTGTGAGTGCCTCGAGTGAGGGAGGAGCTTGGAGTGAGGGAAGAGAGTGAGGGAAGAGCTGGGAGTGAGGGAAGAGCTTGGAGTGAGGGAAGAGAGTGAGGGAAGAGCTTGGAGTGAGGGAAGAGAGTGAGGGAAGAGCTTGGTGTGCTGCTCCAGCTCCATCCCCCATGGGAGGATCCGGGCTGGATGATCCCCAGTGACCCCCGTTGGGCAGAGCCCTGGTGCCCCCGTATGGGGAATAAAACAGAGAGTAAAGCAATGGAGCTGATAAAGGGGCCCGATATCTGAGGCCTGACTGAGCAGAAACTGTGGGAGACCCCGACACAGTTTAAGTCTCCCTGGGCAAGAAGTGACCGAGCAACGTGGTGTGAGACTTTGTGATAAAATAATGTTGCCAGGTGATGTCATGTCATGAAGAACGTGTAACCAGTGAGAAATTGTACCAAAAACAGAGCCCTATATAAGCACCCTACAAGTAAATCCCTGTATAAACACCTGGTACACCCAATAAAATTGGCTTTGGTCTAAACTCGGATGTCCCCGTCTCTCCCTGGTGGATAACCCTGTTGTGGGTGATCCCCGTTGGGTGGGGGAAGGTGTTGGAGGGATTTCTTTCCCTTCTCCTCGTGCTGCCGTGGTTTGGTTGGTAATAAATTCCCTCCCTGTGCCCGGGCTGGGTCTGTTGTCCCCGTGCCGCTGCTCGGGGCGGGATCTCTCCCGTTCCTTCTCTGCACTCCCGGGCCTCTCCTCAGCCAATGAGAGAATGCGGTGGACAAGAGTCAGCCAATCAGCGAGAGCGGTGCTGATGACTCACCAGTTGCCGGGCAGACCCGCAGCAGGCAGTGTTCCCCACCCGGACCCCGCCCTCCCTGCCCAGTGCCGGCCCCGCCGTGGGGTCCCCCCAAGTCCCTCCCCAGTGCCCCCATAAACTGGGCTGGGTTTAACTGGGAAGCGTTACTGGGAACACTGGGAGCAGGCGGGCAGGGGCAGAGTGACAGCAGGGCTGGGGGTACACAGGACCCCCCCCAAAATCAGCGTGGGGATGGAGCGGGGGATCCCGGCTGGGCCCGAGGCCACAGGGAAGCTCTGCGGCCGCCGACGGCTCAGGAGCTCTGTGGGCAGAGAAACGGGTGACACCGGGTTTGGGGCCCCAAGTGGAGCACCCACAGTCTTGGGGAGAGGGGACATGACCCCCGGGACCCCCCTTGACCCACTTGCACAGGTAGAAGCCGAGCCCCAGCACCAGGAAGACAAAGCCCAACTCGTAGTCCCTGATCCCCATCTGCATCTTGCTGCCGGTGGCGTCCAGCGGCATCTCTGGGAGGCCTGCAGGCATCATGACCCCCCAAAACCTCTCACTGACACACCAAGCCTCTCCAAGCACCCTCCTGATTGCTCCCAGTCCACCCAGGACCCCCTGAAACTTGCCCTGATCCCTTCCTCACCTCCCCAGGACCCACCAAAGCGTCTCCCATCCCGTTTCAGAATCCCACAACCCCCTTCCAGTCATCTCCACCACCCCAGTACACCTAAACCCTCTCCCAGTCCCTTCTCAGCCCCACCAGGACTCACCCAAACGCCTCCCAGTCTCTTTCCAGCACAACCAACCTCATCCCAATCTCTGCTTTTCCATCCCCAATCTCCATCCAGCTCCTCCAGGCTCACTCTAGTCCCTCCCAGTCACACCCAGTACCCCCAAACTCCCTTCCAGTGCCCACCAGGACCCCCAGAACCTCATCCCACCAGCTTCTTCTCTGCTGAATTCCTAGAGGAAGAGCAGGCCCAGCTACTACCAGACCTTCAGAGAAAACTCCACCCTTCTAGAGATCACCACTTCAGCAGCATTTCATCTGCCACTCCAGGAGGAGCAGCCACCATTTTAACTGGACTACTTCCAACACCCTGACTCCTCAGGGTGTCAGGTTTCTGCCTCCATCACTAGTTTCATTTGTACTAATTGCATTTTTTAAATTATTATTTTTATTTAGTTTTTTTTCCTGGTAAAGAACTGTTATTCCCATTCCCATATCTTTGCCTGAGAGCCTTTTGTTAAATTGTGGTAATTCGGAGGGAGGGGGTTTACCTTTGTCGCTATAGGACACGAGAAAGCAAACGCGAGCCACTTACTACCTTGCAAGGCAAAAAAGAGAGCGTTTATTTTCTGACTCCAACTTTTATACTTCTCCAAAGGTGACAGTGGATTGGAGAGTGAACGGGCCACCTCTCCGAAGACATTGGACAAAGCACTAGTACATCAAGTCTCTCCACCCCCATGGAGGAATGCAAAACAATACGTTATTTACAGAAACTGTGTGGGAAAGTTTCCCAATAGAATGTAAACTCAGAAGGCTTAAGAAAACTCAAGAATCAGGGCGACATACCTTTTCCATTTCACAGGAGGCTTTTGCCTTCCTTCACAGACTCCTGTCTTTTCAAACCTAGACATGGGCCTTGTTTTTTTTCTATCCCTTGTGTGTGTGTTGTGGGCTCGGGTCTGGCTCTAGATTTTCTTGTGGGCAGGGCTGGCCCTGTTGGCCGTGCGGAGCCCCCGTGGTTTTCTGGGCTTGTGCCAGAACGTGTTGGGGTGTGTTGAAGGGCGCTGCTGAGGGGCTGCAGGTGCCCATGGCACACCGCCCTGAGAGCGCCCGGCCTCGTCTGATCTCGGAAGCAAAGCTGGGTCGGGCCCTGCTGCTGCTGGGGGCAGCGAGGATGACGTCGAGGATGACAACCTCTTGTTCCACCTGACCACCGGCAGGCTGAAGATGGTGGACTTTGATTCTGACATCTCCTTTAAAGCCAGGTTCCACAGGGAATTTGCAGATAACTCCACACACAGGGGATGCTCCCAGATTTGGGCATTGCACAGCCTGGCCGGGAACCAAAGGTTCCCCCTTTGCTGGGGCAGATGCAGCTGATCCTTCAGTCGGCTGCCAGGCTGCTTTTGGCAGGGCTGGGGGCATGAGCTGGGGTGGGTATGAAATGGGAGTGGGCTCCTGGCCCTGCCAACAGCCCCCAGCACCCACCGTGCCCCGGGTGGGGCTGGGCTGGGGCAGCCAGCCCGACACAAACAAACCCCCATGGTGGGAGCAGAGGTGGGACTGCAGAGCCTGTGCAGGGGCTGCTTTGCTTTGCAGGCAAGGAAGGGCTTGGGCTGCTCCACTGCCCTTGTTTGCTTTGGGATCACCATGGGGGCAGTGCAGGGGAAGGGAGAAAGCCTGGGATTCCCTCACCCATGGTGGGTTTTTCCCTGGCATGCAGGGGTTGGGCCTTCCCCAAGCCTCTGACAGAGATAAGATTTTTGACCTTTTTTCTTGTTGCCCTATTTGTCTGTAATCTATTTTCAATAATTTGTTGTTAGTTTTTATAGAGGAAGCGTTCCAGGTGGGGTCCAGTCTGGATCAGGAAGTGCGGGGCACCGCGGGCGGCTGGGACAAGGGGACAGGAGCCTTCAGCTGACGGGGATTTCTGGTTTCTCTCCTTGCAGCCGGGCTCTGCGGGTGCTGAGGCTGCTCTGGGCTCTGCCAGGGCCCTGCTGGAGCTCAGCACCGGGCCGCAATCAGCCAAAGGAGAAATGGGGTGCCCTGCAGCACAGACTTGCTTGAGCATTTCAGCAGCACAGCTCAAGTTTGCAGAGTGTACACCTCCAAGGGAAAACATGGCACCACTCAAAACATATACTTGTTCAATAACTTCTGAAATGAAATCAATCTGGGATGACCCCAAATGACGTTTTGCTGCTTGCTCAAGCTGTAGCTCAGCCCTTCTCTGAACTGTTCTCTCCCCACCTGCCTTTTACTTCCCAACTACTCCTTCTTTTCCCCCAGTGAGTTCCCAGCCCATTCCAGTCTCCATCACACTGTTGCCTTCCTTGGTGCCCCTCACCACGAGGAAGGCCGAGCCCCAGGCTGAGGGACTCATCCTGTCACTGGCTGAGGAGCAGCAATGTCTCAGAGGCCCGGTGGGATTTTAGTGTCATTCAGAGCTGCTCTCCAGCCCCCAGCTCTCCTCACTGCTGAATTCCCACTCCCTTTTCCTCATCCTTGCAGCAGGATGAGCTCTGTGAATCCCCTTGAGCCTCCCCACTCTTCCCAGCCCACGCACCCACCTCAGTTAGGCTGAAGCTGCAGCTTCTCTGTCTCCTGTGGCACACCAGTGCAGTCCCCTGTGCGGGGAGCCCCAGCCCCAGAGCACAGCACTCAGCAGTGCAGTCGGGGCTGGAGCAGCTGCCCTGCAGCCCTGGCTTGGCTCTTTGTGGCAGGGAATGCTCCCTGTGTGCAGCTGTCCCTGCAGGATGGCCCCAGGGCAGAGCCCAGCCGGGCTCCCCCTGCAGCCCCTGAAGCTTGGGGCAGACAGTGGTCCCAGAGCTGAGGGTCACGGGGAGCACCCGGAGCTGTGCCTCGCACTCTGGTGCCGTGTCACAGTCTCGTGTGCAGGGGCAGCTCCAGGGCCTTCTTCCTCTTCCTCCACCCAGGCCAGCTTGGGCACTCTTCGGGCTCTCTGCTCCATGTCAGTGACTGGATTTGTGGCTACTTGCAGGAGAGATGCCTCAGAAAACTCCGAGTCAGCAAGTCCTGCTTTCGTGCCTGGAAGGCACCTTCAAGAGAGAAGCCTCAGGAAGGCTCAGGACAGCAAGTCCTGCGCTCTGGTCTTGAGGGCTCCTGCCACAAGGACAGGAGACTCCTGTCAAGGATGGTGGTCTGGCCTCGAAGGCACCGGCAGCAGGGATGGGAGATGCCTCTGGGGCACCAAGTCCCACCCTCTGCCCTCGAGGGCACCTGCAGAAGAGAAGCCTCGGGAAGGCCACGGGTCAGCAAGTCCTGTGGTCTGGCCTCGAGGTCAGCTGCAGGAGTAACACCTCGGAAAAGCTCTGGGTCAGACACGAACGAGTGCGCTGTGCGGGGGCTCCTCACAGCACTGCTCTGTCCAGTCCTGTCCTGTCGCGTGCTCGGAGCACTGTGGTGTGCTCTTGTCACCACCAGCTCCTGTGTCACCACGTGTCACAAAGGGCCCTTGGACTCCCAGCTCCATTCCATGCTGCAGCGTGTCACAAAGGGCCCTTGGATACCCTGTCCCGTTCCATTCCACGGTGACCATGCTGCACCGTGTCACAAAGGGCCCTTGGATACCCTGTCCCGTTCCATTCCACGGTGACCATGCTGCACCGTGTCACAAAGGGCCCTTGGATACCCTGTCCCGTTCCATTCCACGGTGACCATGCTGCACTTTGTCACAAAGGGCCCCTGCACATTCTGCCACCTGCCCTGGGGCCACCCCCAGCCCCCCCAGAGTGCCCAGGTTGGAAGGAATCCCTGGCCCCAAGTGTGTCAGACAGCCCAACAGGATCTTTAGGAACGGCTCAGACCATCAGCAAACGCTGCCCTGCTCTGCGGGCTCAGAGCAGCAGGAGCCCCCGCAGCTGCCGACGCAGCCATGGTGGGAAGGGCACGGGACCCTCCACAGAAGCTGCCACGGCCTCCTTGGACACGTCCCACACGGTGGCCATCCTAAGCACGGCCGTGTGACACAGACCAGGAACGTGTGGGCCAGGGCAGGAATGCTGCTCTCACCCTGGGGCCCGGGGAGCGCTGACATCAGCCGCTGAGGCGCAGTCCCCGCCGAAGCAGAGTTCCCCCGAGCCCTGGCAGCACCGGTGCCCATCTGCTGCCCCAGAAACCTGTGCCCCAAAAGGGCTTCTCTGCCAGAGGGCAGCCAAAGCTGGTGTGTGTTGCAGCATTTTTGAGAGAAAGGGGACATGAGTCATGAGAGTTGAGCTACTCCAGTCTAGGCCTCAGATTTGGGCCTTGTGAGGCCTTCAAGCCTCTGACACAGTTAGAAATTCAGAGCTTGTGGCGCAGATAGAAATAGTATTAAGGTGTGACGGGGACCACTGGGCTGTCTGGGTGTGAATTAGTATACGTTTATAGTGTAAGGCTCAAGCCACTTTAAGGAAAAGGTGAACAATGTCAGCCTACCAATCAGAGTGCCTTTGTTTCTGTAAACGATGTAGAAGCTTATATAAACTACCATCTTATCTCGAATAAACGGAGAACATTTGATTAACCTCATTGGTTCAGATCTGCGTTTGTCTTATCCAGTTTCCCGTTTTCCTGAGATTCCCTGGCTTTTGGTGTGCACTGGGGGCTGTGCTCCGTCCTACAGGGGCTGTTGGTAGCAGCACCTGGAGCAACTGGTGGCAACACTTGGTGCGTGTCAGATGTTGTTGCTCCTTCCCGGAATGATTTTTTCATGGAAGGGATTAGCAGCAGCACAGAAACACCAACAGCTACTCAACTTCACAGGACAAAGAGAATCCACCGAAACACTGTCATGTTTCCTTGTGCTTTTGTGTCTTTCTTGCATTCGAAAAGAAAAAGAATTAGCCCAAGCCCTGCTATTCAAATCTTCAGCTGCTGTGTGTCTTCCTGTGGCAGCTCACGTGCAAACACAACTGGCTGCCTGCTCAGCTCGGCACTGGACGGCCACAAACAGGGAGGGCCCTGGTGAACATCTCTTTGGTCTGGTGGGGCAGCGAGGGCACAGGAGACAAAGACTGCTCCTCCCGTGTTCATGGGGCAACAGAGAGATTTTATTTCCCAAGCCCCCCCTCACACAGGGCTGCCTTAGTGCTCTCTTTTCCCCCCTTTTGTCCCAGCTAGCTCCGTGGGGGGAGGCGAGCGCGGGCAATTTCCGTCTTTTCCGGCGAGCCCTCGCGGGCATCGGCTGGTGCTACGTGGGTCTGGGAGCAAAAGGCGAGTCCTGCGGCGAATAAAAGGAGAGAGACTTTTCTCCCGGTGGCAGAATTCCGGTTTATTGCGGCTTGGTTGGGAAAGCAAAAACCAAAAAGGCTGCGGCGTGCCGCGCTGGAGTTTGTTCGTGCCGCCTTGCCGGTCAGGGGCGGGGCGGCGTGCTCCGGAGCTGGCCGCGAGCCAGGGGAGGCGGCGAGCGGGGCTGCGGCGCGGTGGCCGACTCACGCGAGTGCCGCGGCGGGGGCGGGCGCAGCGGCGGAGCGGAGCAGCCGCAGCAGGGTTGTCCGGAGCGGCGGCGGTGGCAGCGGTGGCGGCGGCGGCAGCAGCACGCGGGGGCCGGCAGAGAGAAAAGCCCGGGGCATCCCCAGCCCGCAGGTTAAGTACCGAACAGGAGAAACCCGGGGCAGCCAATGGGGTAACGCCACGGGCGGTCTGAGGGCAGTGGGGTGCAGGGGTACATCCAATGGGGGATGGACAGGTGGAGGGTCCCAGGGCGTCTGCCGACCCCGCCGCGTGACTGACAGATGGCCTGAGATGTAAACACAATGACTCTGCACTTTCCCGGGAAGGCAAACCGCGGGGACAGATGGGAAAACCCGGGGGGGTCGCTACGGAGCGCGGGGGGGGTACATGGAACGAAATTATACATAATAAAACATATAATAACACAATTCCACATCTCCCTCTTCTGTTTTTCAAAAGAAAAGAACGGAAAATAACTTAAATGGGAGATTTTACAGTCCTGTTCCCCATAGTTGAACCTGAAGTCTTCTGGGTGTTCTGCTCAGTTCTTTTCTGGCTGTTTACGTCGAGCGGTGTCAGCTCTGATGGGGCGGCGAAAACGGCGTGGCCGATGTGCACGGTGGAATTGATGGCCTTAACATTACTAAAACTTATAATAAGAACAATGAGTGCTCTGAAATGGATTGGATTTGACCTGTGAGGCTTCATCCTTCAAAGCAACCTTAGCCAGTCACTTGCGAGAGTGATGAAGCTTGCATCTGGAAAACAACTGGAACATTAATTAGCATTCCAGGGAGGGGAGGTTTAAATCAAAAGGGAAGAGTGAGTCCAGGGAACTGGATGGTGAAAGGGAAGGCTCTGAAAGAGAAGGTGTTAAGTCAAAAAGGAAGGGAGGAGACTTTCTCCGTCTGTGGAAGGCTGCATGCTTCACCTGAGGATCTTTTTTCTTATCAGTCTGGTGTTTGGGGACATATGGCCGGACAAATTTGGACAGGACCCATCTCAGGCCTGAGGGCGTGGAAACGCAAGCGTATCCCCGTCCCCAGGTGACTAACTCATGGGGACCTTCCAGTTGCCAAGTCTCTGGATTTTTGATGATCACTGGTGGTTTTTCCCTAACCTTGCTCAGCTCGTGGTTGTTAAAGTGCCTGGTGACTGGTGGGTTGAGATTTTCAAAAGAACAATATAGGAAATTCAGTGTAAAGGGGGCACGCGCAAGCTGAACTTGGGGGGACTCCACCTTCATAGTTGGTGTTTGATGTTTCAGCATACGTTTGAGACTCTGATGAGTCCGCTCCACCACGGCTTGACCTGTCGGGGAATATGCGATGCCAGTTTTGTGCTCTATTCCCCATTGCTGCAGGAAGCTGACAAATCCCTTGGATGTGTACCCGGGGGCATTATCTGTTTTTATCAATTTTGGGACGCCCAGCATAGCGAAGGCCTGTATCAGATGCTTTTCAATGTCTTTGGCCTTCTCCCCTGCGTGGGCAGAAGCAAAGACTGCCCCAGAGAAAGTGTCCACGGAGATATGGACGTACTTCATCTTCCCAAAGGAATAGATGTGAGTAACATCCATCTGCCATACCTCGCAGGACTTCAGACCCCTAGGGTTTGCCCCTGAGCTCACCGATGGTAGGGGGAGCGACTTGCAGGACGGACAGGTGGCCACAATGGCTCTGGCTTGGTCACGAGTGAGGTGGAATTGCCGGACCGGCCCGGGCGCATTCTGGTGGTAAAACTGGTGGCTGATCTTAGCCTGCTGGAACTTATCTGGGAGTGGTGCTACCTGAGCCGGGGCGGCAGCGAGAGAATTGGCACGCCGATTGCCCTCGGCCAAAAACCCTGGCAAGTTGGTATGTGACCTGATATGCATCACGTAAAAGGGTTGCTCTCGGTGGGAGACTAGCTGAATCAGTTTCGAGAGCAATTTGTGCAGGGCTTCGTTGGACACACCCTGCAGGACAGCATCCTGCGCTCTAGACGCTACGCCAGCTACATATGCCGAATCGGTTACCAAATTAAAAGGTTCAGAAAATCGCTCAAAGGCTCTGACGACAGCAGCCAACTCAGCTATTTGAGGGGAGCCTTCCACCTCCACAATATCTGCCTCCCACTGCTGCATCTGGGGGTCTTTCCAAGTTATCACAGACTTGTGAGAACTCCTGGACGTGTCTGTAAACACTGTCAAGGCTTTGAGTGGCTTTTTGCTCTGTATTCGTTTGATGGACAATGCGAATTGAATTTCTGATTCGAAAATTTTGTGGGCTGGTCTCAAAACTGAAATTTTGCCTTTGTAGCTGTCTAGAGAGAACTGCAGGGATTCATTTTCCTGTAACAGGTGTTCTAGCATGGCCTTGGTGAATTGGCCTGATTCCAATTTGATGGGAATGTGAATGCATTCAAAGTCACATCCAGCTAGCTCTCGGATCTGCGCTCTTGCTTTGCAGATCAGTTCCGCTACTAACTCCTGTGGCCTTGTCATTCTCTTGGACCGATGGCGACTTAGGAAGACCCATTCTATGATGGAGAGTGGGTCCCTTCGGTCTTGGCCCTCGCCCTTCCCTGGGGTGTCTGTCCATTGAAATATCACACCATGGAGGTGCGGCAGCCTGCCCAATATGATGAATTTAAAGGGCAGGTCCAGATCGTACAGGTGGGCCTGTCTGGCAGACATTGTCTCCTGGACCCTAATCAAAGCTGCCTGGGCCTCTGGGGTGAGTTCCCTGGGAGAACTCGGCTCCTCCCCTCCTTTCAATAAATCGAAAAGAGGGGCTAGGTCTCTGTTTGTAATGCCTAGCCATGGCCTCACCCAGTTCAAAGAACCGCACAGCTGCTGGACGTCTGCTAGGGTCCGAATTTTGTTTTTGATGGCCAATTTTTGTGGGGTGATAGACCGCTTGGTAATTTCCAAACCTAGGTACTTCCAGGGTGGCATCTTTTGAATTTTGTCCTCTCGCAGCTCGAACCCTGCAGCAACCAACGCATCGGTTGTCAGGTTAAGCGCGTGTGTAAGGAGATCGTCATTGGGAGCACAAATCAAGATATCATCCATATAATGTTCGATGATCACGCCCTCGGTGGCTGTACGGACTGGGGTCAGCAATGAAGCTACGTACCGCTGGCAGATGGTGGGTGAGCATTTGAGGCCCTGTGGCAACACTCGCCAATGGTACCGCTCCATTGGGGCTTCTCGGTTGACGGACGGAACCGAGAAGGCAAAACGTGGTGTGTCTTCAGGGTGGAGTGGGATATGAAAGAAGCAATTTTTGATGTCAATTACGGCCAATTCCCAATCTTTGGGTAACATTGTGGGGGACGGCATCCCTGGTTGGAGAGGACCCATATTTTCAATCACATTGTTGATGGCACGGAGGTCGTGGAGCAGCCGCCATTCGTCTTTTCCTGTTTTTTTCAGAACAAAGACAGGGGAATTCCAAGGAGATGTTGTTTCTTGGATATGTCCCTTGGCAAGTTGCTCTGCCACGAGCTTTTGGAGTGCTTTTAATTTTTGTTTATTGAGCGGCCACTGCTCTACCCAGATCGGAACATCAGAGAGCCAATTTAACTTTTGGGTAGGACGCTCCTCAGTGACTGCTGCCCGAAAAACCTGGGGGGTAGGAATGGTCAATGTGACCCCCCACTGGGCCATCAGGTCCCTTCCCCACAGGGGCTCTGTGTAATCTAGAACAAACGGACGCAGGTAAGCTGTTTGTCTGTTTGGCCCCTCAAATTTGATGATGTTTTTAGATTGTTTTGCCAATTGTGCCCCTCCAACACCTTGAATGTGTCCAGCCACGTCCTGTAACTCCCAGCGTGACGGCCAATCCCGTGAGGGAATGACTGTGACGTCTGCCCCTGTTTCCAAGAGGCCGTTAAGCCACTTGTGCTCACCGCCATTCCACATGTAACACGCAATTTTGGGTCTATCCTTCCCAATTACCTGGGCCTGACACACCTCGTAGATCTTCTCTGCGGTTTTCATCCATAGGTCTTCTGGGTAGATGGGGGCCCCAGATACAGGTATGGCTTGGGCGATGATTTGCCCTTTGGGAAGGTAGACTGGCGGGTGAGCACAGTGCAGCCACAGCACCAGATGTTTAGGGTTTGCAGATGTTAGATTGGGTGCGATAGTGATGTCGAGTGGCGTGTATTTTGTGTCCCCAAGGACAATGTACTTACTGTGGAGTTTCCTCCAGGTCCCTGGGTCCTGTGTGTCGACCGTGACAAAGTGCCAATTGCTGTCCCTGAGCAGTAGGGGTTCGGTTAGGGCCAACCTGTATGGAGAGAAGTTGGACAGGGTGTTAAGGATGGGCCTGGGATGGTCGGGGTCCCAACCAAGCCATGCCTGTGAGATTAAATTCCCGACTCCCCCAACGCAGGCTGGTTCACCAGCTCTTGTTCCCCTATTGTGCAATTCGGTAATGTCATGTGTGGTATTAGAGTTATTGTCCTCAGGTGGGTATGCTAATGTGTTGTCCCTCCTGCCCCCTGATGTTATGTTTCCCACCAAATTTGTGTCCTCACGCAGGGAGGGACTGCGCTGGGAAATTAGTTTTTTGATTGTCCCCCTGGGTTGAAGGCACCTTGCCCTTGCTGTTGGTTTTTAAAACGTAAGAAGTCCTCTTTGAGGGGGCAATGGGATGCCCAGTGTCCTTTCTTATTGCAGAGGTTGCAGGGCCTTCCTGGATGGTTACCTTTGGGTGGTGGCCCAGTGAAGCGGCGTGCAGGAGCTGGGGCCGCAGATGGCATGTGGGCTTTGACGAAGGAGACTCTCTGTGATGGCGTTTGGGGTGTCCCCTGAGGGTCCTTTGATGGCAGGGTGACCCTTCGAGCGCACACGTCCAGCATGTCTTGGAGTGTTGGCTCTGGGTCGAGGGGCAGGCTCAGCATTGCCTGTCTGCAGGCCTCATTGGCGTTCTGCAGGGCGATTTGCTTCACCATGCCTTGCCTCAATCCCTCCTCTGGAACCTGTGCTTCAGCTGCCCTGTACAACCTGTCTACGAAACTAACAAAAGATTCCTGTGTCTCCTGCTTGAGAGAAAAACAGTTAACAACAGGACCACTGGGTCTTAATTTAAAAAATGCTTTTTCTGCCGCCTTGGCAGTTGCTGCCAGTGCCCCTCTTGGAATCTTTTCTGCCTGTGTTGTTGCCACGTCCCACTCCCCCATCCCACACAGATGATCAATGTTTAACATGCCTCCATCGGTGTCAGAGGAGGTCTCGGCTTTTGCCCAAAGCTGGGGTAATGCATCTCGTACCTCCTGCCTCCATGCGGATTCCCATACCAAAAACTCAGCTTGAGTAAGCAAGCACAAAAACAGAGCGCAAATGTCAGCAGGGACGTACTCGTTGGAGGAAAGTGTGACTTTTAACAGCCCCCTAAAGTATTCACTTTCCCGGCCAAACTCCTTTTGGGCTTTGCAAACATCCCTAATCACAGCCTGTGGGATAGGGGCCCACTGTGCAAGGGGTCTGCCCCTCTGCAGCGGCGTGTAGGTGACCGGTGCAGCAGAAAAGGCAAGCGGGGGTTGCGGCAGATCGCGGCTTCCCCCCTCCCCCCCACTTCCTCCCTCTCTCCCCCCCCCCTCGGGAACCGAGGCGTGGGAACCAGAGGGCGGGTCGTGGGAACGGAGGGCGGAGGCAGGACCAGGGCTAGGGGGTGTGGCTGGTGTTACCTCACCCCTAGGGGCGGGGTCGGAGGGAGGACTGCTGAATGATTCATTAGGGGAGGTGCCAGAAGGGGGTGGAGGGGAGGGGTGGGTGGAGAAGTCTCGGGAGTGGGAGGGGTTGGCTGTAGGGCGAAGGGGGTTGTTGGGAGGCAAAGCATGGAGGGAGGGGGATGGGCATGCCATGCGGTCCCCTCCATCTTGTGCCCTGGGACAGGGAAGGGGATTATTTTGGGAAAGGTCCGAGGAAGGTTGTGGAGAGGGATCTGGGGTTTTAAAACTTACAACTTTACTACTATGGGGCAGGACTGTACAAAGAGAGCAACTTTGGGGAGGGGAAGGGTGCAGGGCGATGCCAGCATTGTCCTGTGATGGAACCTGGGGGTTGACAGAGAGGCCAGAATCTGCCTGCGGCTGGTTTTGCCGGGATGCCTGTCTGAGAATCCCCGGGCTAGGGAGAGAGGGATAGGAGAGTGAGTTTGGGGGATTTGGGGGGCTTGGGGGGCAGCGTTCGCCCTGGGGTGGCTCTGGCTTCCCATCGCAGTTATTTTTGACAATATTTCTCAATTGGATTGCCAGATGGATGAAAATTGAGAGGGACTGGTCGTCCTTTTGAGCAATTTCTTTTTCAACTCGGTCCCAGAATTGAATTTGGTACAAATTTTCCTGCGAGATGTCCTGGAAGGACTGTAGAAGCCACTGGGCAAAACGCTTAACGTCTGACTTTTTACATCTCTTTCCTCCCCCAACTAAAATTCCTAGGATTTGAACGTAAATTCTCTCGTGCGACACAGACAATTTTGCACCCATTATGTCGATGTTAAAGTGTGTTGCAAACCTCGTGGCTGGTAAAATAACAAAAGAATAAAAAATACCTCTATCGGAAAGCTAGGTAGCCTGCCCTTACACACTCCCTGCAGCGGGAGACAAAATGTGGGATCTTATCGCCCCCTTGTGGGAGAAAGAGAAACCCACCCCAAAAGGAGAAGGGCGTACCCAGCCCAGGGGGACCCCGGTAACTCACCACGGGTCCAGCGACGTCCAAAGGGGAAACGAAAAGTCCAGCTGCGAAGTTTTCACCGTGGGGGGACCGAACTTCAGCGGTTCAAGCCAAAGCTGCCGGTCCCACCCCTCTGGAAGCCCTGGCTCCTTAAAACGGAACCGCGGCTTGCGAGGGTGTTGTAACGTCCACGAGGTAAATCCACCAGCCTCTTGGGGCTTGGCGGTCCTCAGTCCGTGGCCTGGAGCTCCCAAGCCCCACATTGGGCGCCACAACTGCCGTAGTGCTCTCTTTTCCCCCCCTTTGTCCCAGCTAGCTCCGTGGGGGGAGGGGAGCATGGGCAGTGTCCGTCTTTTCCGGCGAGCCCTCGCGGGCGTCGGCTGGTGCTACGTGGATCTGAGAGCAGAGGTGTGTCCCGCGGCGAATAAAGGGAGAGAGACTTTTCTCTCGCAGGCAGAATTCCGGTTTATTGCAGTTTGGCTGGGAAAGCAAAAACCAAAAAGACTGCGGCGTGCCGCAGTGGAGTTTGTTTGTGCCGCCTTGCCGGTCAGGGGCGGGGCGGCGTGCTCCGGAGCTGGCCGCGAGCCAGGGGAGACGGCGCGCGGGGCTGCGGCGCTGTGGCCGACTCACGCGGGTGCCGTGGCGGGAGCGGCGGCAGCGGTCGCGGAGCGAAGCAGCCGCAGCAGGGTCGTCCGGAGCGGCGGCGGCGGCAGCAGCAGCACGCAGTGGCCGGGCGAGAGAAAAGCCCGTGGCGTCCCCAGCCCGCAGGTTAAGTACTGAACGGGGGAAACCCGGGGCAGCCAATGGGGTAACGCTACGGGGGGTCTGAGGGCAGTGGGGTGCAGGGGTGCATCCAATGGGGTATGGACAGGTGGAGGGTCCCAGGGTGTCTGCCGACCTCGCCACGTGACTGACAGATGGCCTGAGATGTAAACACAATAACTCTGCACTTTCCCGGGAAGGCAAACCGCGGGGACAGATGGGAAAACCCAGGGGGTCGCTACAGAGCGCGGGGGGGGGTACATGGAACGAAATTATACATAATAAAACATATAATAACACAATTCCACACCTGAGGGCCACCTGAGGGACACCTGAATGACACCTGGCACACCTGAGTGACACCTGGCACACCTGGCACACCTGGGCACAGGTACATCACACCTGAGTAACACCTGAGTGACACCTGAGTGACCCCTGGGCACAGGTAATGTTACACCTGGGGACATGTGGTAGGTAAGGGACAGGCGAAGTGGAAGACCACGGGATGTCATGGAAAGATAGACCCCTCCCCCTCTCTCTTCCCCACGTTATCTATTAACCCCAGAAGCCCCAGAAGAATGTAGCCACACCTGCTCTGGTAAATTTCCACTACCCAACTAACCCCTGAGACCCCCACAACCCCCCTCTGACGTAGCAAAAACCCCTAAAACTATTTAAACCCACGAGATAGGATAATAAACGCTTTTTGACCGTCTGCCATATTGGTGTATGCGTCTGTTGATTAGCCCGAGCAGTCTGGAGAGACCAGGCTGCCGTGCTGCCTTACCTGAACCGGGTCCCTGGTTGTCCTTTATAAAGGCAACATACTGGTGCCGAAACCCGGGACAAAAGAAGAAAAAAAAGGAAAAATTCCCCCGGCGGACGGGATACACCTGGACAGAAGCAGCGGCCGGAACGGTCAGACCGTATCTAGGCGTAGGGGAGACGTCCCTGGGATCCGCGAGCGTTATGGACGCAATCGCCAGGATCGTAAGTGCCATTCATTCGCAGTGGGGTATTGGGTGTAAGCTCAAGGATTTTCATCTTGCCATAGCGAGATTGCTTGAGCTAGGGGCAATTGAGCGCCCTGTGGATGTATTACATCCGGAAATATGGGAAAAATGCACAGCCACGCTGGCCGAGGACACAAAATCCTCAGGCAGCGGCAAAAATCTTAAAGCATGGGGCAAAGTAGAGAAAGCCCTACGCAAAGCGATAGAAGAGCAGGAGACATGGAGCGCGGCGCGCACGTGTTTATTAGTTACTCCCAAACCCGGTGTGGGGGCGGGAATGCAGACTGCCCCTGAGAGCGATTCGCCCGGCGGCGGGGACCCGGGGGGGCTCAGCGCGACACCCGCTCCCCCAGATCAGAGCCCACCCCCCCCGCAGAAACCCCCCGAGACACCCCCGCCGCGGAAAACCCCCAAAAACCCCCCACCGCTCGAACCCCCCGAGAGACCGCAAATTCCTCCGTCCCGCCGCCGCCACCGGCCCGCGATCCGCTGTCGGAGACGCAACGGCACGCGGAGCGCTTCTGGCAAGGGCTGGCGAAAGAAGCCCGAGCCGCCGAAACTGTGGCTCGGGAGAACGGGGCCGCCATGCCGCCCCCTTATCCCTTTGAAAATGGCGCCGGGAGTGGCAGAGAGGGGCGGGGCGCGGGCGGTCCCGGCGCGAAAACCCGGGAAGCGCGCGATCTCGGGAATGCGTGCGCGCGGGAGAAAGGGGCGGAGAGCGGCACAGAGCGGGGAACCAACCAGCGGCCCCGTCTGAAGCTGCCACCATATAAGGGAATAACCACCCCCCGCGGTAGGCGCGGCGAGCCGGGGGGACGGGAGCGGCCCCTCCCCCGCGGGGAGGAGCGAGCTCGGGGCCGAACAAAACGGCGCGGAGTCCCGGAAGTGCGCTGGCACTCGTCTTCCGGCTCGGAGACCAGCGACAGCTCTACCAGCTCAGGGGAGCTGACGGAGGCTGGCGATGGCTCCGAGACGGACGAAACGGAACCGGTACAGCTTGAAACAAAGCCGAGTAAAGCTCTAAGCCGCGCCGAAAAACAACTACAATACGAATCAGCCCAGTTTACTGACTGGGGGAAAATAAAGATAGCTTGTGCTGAATGGTCCCCAGCGGCCGCCATACAAGCCTTCCCGGTAAGGCTTGCCGGTCCGGAAGGGAACCAACAAAGGGTATATACCCCGATAAACCCAAAGGATATACAGTCAATTGTCAAAGCCATTGCAGAAAAAGGGATCAACTCGGCTATAGTCACTACGTTAATCGATGGTCTTTTTAGCAACGATGACTTGCTTCCCTTTGATATCGAACGGATAGGGCGCATGATACTTGACGGGGCGGGAATGATTGTTTTCAGACAGGAATGGGAGGATAATTGTAGGAAGCAGTTAGCCCAAGCGTCTGGCGCGAGGCAGCCCCTACACAGATCGAGCTTATCCAGACTGATAGGAAAGCATGATGATATGATCACGCCACAGCAACAAGCTGCACAGATGCAGGCTGAGGAGGTCAGGGCGACCACTCGGGCTGCCAGGGAGGCTATTCGCGCCGCCTCCCGAGTCGTGGCCAAGCCGGCGCCGTGGTCCACCGTGAGGCAGGCAGAGAGCGAAAGCTTCACACAGTTCGTAGATCGCCTGCAGGCAGTAATAGACTCCTCACCCTGCCGGCAGAGGCAAGGGGCCCCGTGGTGGCCGACTGCCTGCGCCAGCAGTGCAACTCTGTTACCAAGGATATTTTACGCTCCCTGCCAGCCGGAGCTAGCCTGGCTGACATGATCAGACACGTAGTTAGGGAGGAACACCTGACGCCCATTCAGGCAGCCGTCCACACCCTGACCAATGCCATGGCGTGTTTCAAGTGCGGGGAGGCGGGTCACATCGCGGTGAGCTGCCCCCAGCCGGCACAGCGGCCTGCCGCAGCGCCTCCGCCCCAAACACGCCCGCGGGGATCCTGCTGGGGCTGCGGGAGGAAGGGACATCTTGCTAGGGAATGCAGGTCCCGGCTCCAGGGAAACAGAAAGGGGAGGGGGCCCGCGGGCCGCACCCAGCCTCCTCCCGCTGCGAATATGAGGCGGCCCATCCATGCCAACCCCCAATGGAACGGGGAGCCCTCGTACCCCATTCTCCCACAGGAAGCAGCCAACTTCATACCCCTGCCAGCGAGTATCACGGCACAGCCTGCGGCGCCTTCGTACCCACCGCCACCGCAAGCAGCACCTGTGCCACAGGGTCAACAGGGGGCAGCCCAGGTCGGGACAACCCCTGGGTGGCCCTGGCCCTAAAAATAGGGAAGGAACCCCCGAAAATTTGGGGGACATGCCGCCTCTATGACAGTCAGGACCCCCATGTAATAGGGCTTCAGTTTTGGGCAGACACAGGAGCAGACTGCACAATCCTACCCCAAGCCCTATGGCCCCGAGACTGGCAGTACAAGGAGGTCCCCCCAGTGAACGGGGTGGGAGGGTTGTCCCGAGCTTGGAAAAGCACCCAATTGGTAGCTATAACGCTCCATACAAAGAAAGGACCAGAACAAACAGTAGCAATCCACCCCTACATCTTGCAAAACTCCCCACCCCTGATAGGAAGAGACATCCTTGCTATGCTAGGAGTCAGGATTACAAATTTATAATGAGGGCCACTGCTGTACACCCACTGCTGCCAATCAAACTGACTTGGAAATCACCAGACCCCGTATGGGTTGAGCAGTGGCCCCTGTCACAGCCTCGAATGACAGCCTTGCTGGAACTGGTCGACCGCGAGCTACAAAAGGGCCACATTGAACCCTCCACCAGCCCGTGGAACACCCCTGTGTTTGTAATCCCCAAGAGATCAGGAGAAGGCTACCGCCTCGTCCACGACCTGAGGGAAGTGAACAAGACAATTCAGCCCATGGGTCCAGTTCAGACACTACTGCCCGCGAACTCAGCCATCCCCAAAGGGCAGCCGTGCGCAGTGCTGGACATCAAAGACTGTTTCTTTTCAATACCCCTGCATGCTGAGGACAAAGAACGGTTCGCCTTCTCCATCGTGTTCCCGAACGGCGAGCGACCTAACCTCCACTTCCAATGGAAGGTGCTACCTCAAGGCCTTGTGGACAGCCTGACCATATGCCAGATTACCGTGGACAGGGCACTGATGCCAGTCCGACACTCCCACCCTGCTGCGACCATCATTCAGTACATGGACGACATCCTCGTCGCCGCACCATCGGCAGGCCAAGTGGATCACCTAGTGTCCACGATCACGGAAACCCTCCAGGCCAACGGTTTCAAGATCGCGAACACGAAGATCAAGAGAGGACCGTGCGTGACCTTCCTGGGAGTGGGGATCACAAACTCCTACGTGACCCCACCCAAGATAAAAGTCCGCCGAGACATCAAGACCCTCCACGACATGCAGCGACTCGTGGGATCTCTGCAGTGGCTCCGCAACATCATCCTAGTTCCCCCAGAGGTCATGGACCCCCTGTATGACCTCCTGAAAGGAAAACACCCTTGGGACCCCAAGGAGCTGACGCCGCAAGCAACGAAATCCCTCGACTTCATCGAACGTCAGATGTCCACTAGCCTGCTTGCCAGGTGGAACCCGAGCGTGCCACTGGACTTATACGTCCACTTCACGCAGAAGGGAGGAGTGGGAGCACTTGCCCAAGGACCTTCCGAAAAATCCCAGCCAATCCAGTGGGTGGTCCTCGGAAGACCAACTCACGCATTCTCCCCAGGAGTTGAGTGCATTGCTAACCTCATCACGAAAGGCAGGAGACTCGCCCTGAGACACCTGGGAATCGAGCCGGCAAGGATCCACCTCCCCTTCCGCAAGCGACCGACCACGGAGTCAACTGCAATATCGGAGCACTTGGCCCTCGCTCTCACTGGCTTCGGAGGAGAAATTTCCTACGCCACCAAACCACCTTGGACCCAGCTACTGACCATTGTCGACATAGATGTGCCACCGAAGGTCATGGACCGACCGCAACCAGGACCAACGGTCTTTACAGATGCCTCCTCCACGACTTCTACCGCAGCAGCGGTGTGGCAGGCAGGAGAAACATGGCATTGCGTCAAAACGTGTGACCCCACGCTGTCAGTGCAACAGCTGGAAGCGGCAGCAGTGGTCTTGGCGTGCGGACTTTTCCAGGATGAACACCTCAACATCGTGACAGACTCTATATTCGTGGCAAAGCTCTGCCTAGCCATGTCAAGACCAGGTGTGTCAACATCCACGACGGCCTCCATGCTTGAAGAGGCACTCTCCTCACGCCAGGGCATTGTGTCCGTCATCCACGTCAACAGCCATAACCCAGTCAAGGGCTTCTTCCAGACTGGCAATGACAAAGCAGATGCCGCAGCGAAGGGAGTGTGGACACTGCAGGAAGCTCGTCAGCTGCACGAGTCACTCCACATAGGGGCCAAAGCACTGGCGAAGAGATGCGGGATCTCGACAGCAGACGCGAGACACGTAGTGGCCACCTGCCCTCACTGCCAGAAGTCACCCCTATGGACCGGTGGAGTCAACCCGAGGGGCCTCAAGGCGTCAGAAATCTGGCAGTCAGACTTCACCCTCTGTGAACTGCTGAAGCCCCGAGCATGGCTTGCAGTGACAGTGGACACCTACAGCGGAGTGATCATAGCGACACAGCATCTCAAACCCAACTCCAAGGCCACGATCCAGCACTGGCTGACAGTTATGGCATGGCTTGGTATCCCCAAGCAAATTAAAACTGACAATGCTTCCAATTTTATCTCCAAATCAGTGCGGGAATTCGCCTCGGTGTGGGGTATCACCTTAGCGCAGGGAATCCCATATAACAGCACCGGACAGGCCATTGTTGAGCGAGCAAATCAGACCCTAAAAGCCAAGTTAGAAGTATTGGCAAAGGCAGAGGGCTTTGCCAATTCCATTCCCTCAGGAGACCAGACGCGCATGCTAGCAACCACATTACTAGCACTGAACCAATTCCCTAGGGGAGATGAAGCAAACAGTCCCATTCGAAAGCACTGGGCCACTCAGACCCTAGAGGAGGGCCCACAGGTCATGGTCAAAAACGAGCTGGGCGAGTGGGAACGGGGCTGGAGACTGGTGCTTACGGGACGAGGGTACGCGGCAGTTAAAAAAGAGGACAAGATCAGGTGGTGTCCACTCAGGTCAATCAAACCTGACCTTCAGAATGAAATTAATGGAAAACTGTGAGTTTTTGTTTGCAGGACACACTCGTGGACCGTCCCCGTGACACACACACCCCTGCTCCAGAGAGAGATGACGGACCACCAAGCCACCAGACAGAACCTGAACGTCCCACGGCGGTGAGACCCAGACATGTGCAGTGTCTCTGTGCAATCCTGCTGTTGGGGCTTGTGGCCGGGGGGCAAGCCGACCCAGGCCACTACCCTCACCAGCCGTTCAGATGGGTCATGCAACATCTTTAAAGTGACAAGGTGTTCAAAGAGGTCACCACAGCAAACACCCCATCCTTCGTATTCCACATAGCCGATCTGTTTCCAGGACAACCGAAACTACGGCCCTCAAGCCCACACATCATACTCATGTACATATCTTACTGGTGCCCAGCATCCAACCCAGGGAAAAGGTACTGTGACTACCCGGGATGGGGACATTGTGGGTATTGGGGTTGCGAAACCATTGTTACAGATGCCAGACCATGGGCAGACGGGTGGCAACCGCAGGAGCCCGACAAATTCTTACAGTTCACCTGGGCACCCTTTGGCTGCGGAGACCACAATGCACAGCCTAGACAACGGGCATGCGTAAGTTATAACATGACTGTCCTACAGCCAGATCACCCTAGCTGGGCCACGGGTAGAACATGGACAGTGGTCCTCAGAGGACCGAGGAGGTGGGTGAATGTGCGAATTATCAGGCTCCAGCCACCAGCACCTCGACCAGTGGGACCATACAAAATTATCAAGAATGTGCTGAGAGGGAAAAACACAACCCACCCCAAAACCCTGACCCCAAAAGCACTGACACCCCGACCAGCCTTGCAGATACCCCCCAGATAGGCCACAAGGCTGAGTCAGACCCAAACCCGATCTTTCGTATGCTAGAAGCTACCTTCCTAACCCTAAACCAAACCAAACCGAACCTAACTAACTCCTGTTGGCTTTGCTATGATGTTAAACCCCCTTTCTATGAAGGCATTGCTTTAGACACCCCCTTCAGTTACTCAGCAGCCAGTGCCCCCCACCAGTGCAGATGGGACACTCCCCGCAGAGGAATCACCCTGAGCCAAATCACAGGACAGGGCAGATGTTTTGGAAATGCAACCTTAGCAAAGCAGAAAGGCAACTTCTGCACTAAAGTTGTCAAGCCCAACAGAAAAACTAACAAGTGGGTGATCCCATCTGCGTCTGGGATGTGGGTTTGCCAAAGATCCGGAGTGAGTCCTTGTGTGTTCCTTGACAAATTTAATGACTCTACTGATTTCTGTGTCCAAGTTCTGATTGTTCCTAGGGTCCTGTACCACTCAGATGAAGAGATATACCACCTTCTCAAGGAACCTAACAGACTCCACAAAAGAGAAATTATCACAGGTATAACCATCGCGATGTTGCTTGGCCTGGGAGCAGCTGGCACAGCCACGGGTGTCTCAGCCATCGCAACCCAGCAGCACGGACTCTCTCAGCTGCAAATGACCATCGACGAAGACCTGCAGAGGATCGAGAAATCCATCTCCTATCTAGAGAAATCAGTCTCTTCGCTTTCAGAAGTAGTTTTAGAAAATAGGCGAGGACTGGACCTCTTGTTCATGCAGCAAGGAGGACTGTGTGCAGCCTTGAAAGAGGAGTGCTGCTTTTATGCAGATCATACGGGAGTTGTTAAAGACTCCATGGCAGAACTCCGAGATAGACTGGCTCAGAGAAAGAGAGACAGGGAAACCCAACAGAGCTGGTTTGAATCCTGGTTGAATCGATCACCTTGGCTCACCACTTTAATTTCCGCCCTGGTAGGTCCACTGGCAATACTGCTTTTAGCTGTTATCATAGGACCATGCCTGCTGAACAAACTAGTCTTGTTTGTTCAGGCCCGTCTAGAGAGGGCAAACATTTTGTTCATAGGCCACCAACAAATGCTGTAAACCAAAAACTGCGAACACAGTCACAAAAGCCTTCGAGACTCACCTTGCGAAAATTACTCAGGTTTACCAAACCACCCTTTCCTTACCAAGTTACAAGTTTGTACCTCACTCCAGTGCCTATATCTACAACTACCTCATTTTATATATAAGGGGAGAGATGTAGTAGATAGGGACAGGCGAACAGAAGATCTCGGGATGTGACGGAAAGAGAGACCCTTCCCCCTATCTCCCTGCTTCACGTTATCTATTAACCCCAAAGCATGTAACCACACCTAACCCAGTAGTTTTCCACTCCCGACTAACCCTAGAGACCCTACCAAACCCCCCTCTGACGTAGCAAAGTCCCCCAAGACTATTTAAACCCATGAGATAAGATAATAAAGGCTTTTCGACCGTCCACCAAATTGGTGTCTGCGTGTGTCATTAGCCTGAGTGGCCCGGACAGGCCGGGCCGCCGTGCTGCTTCTTGCAACCAGGTCGCCGTTGTCTTTCATAAAGGCAACAGGACTGGGAGAGGGTTTAGGCGTACTGGGGTGGTGGGGGGAGACTGGAAGGGGGTTGTGGGATTCTGAAAGGGATGTGAGACACTTTGGTGGGTCCTGGGGAGGTGAGGAAGGGATCATGGCAAGTTTCAGGGGGTCCTGGGTGGACTGGGAGCAATCAGGAGGGTGCTTGGAGAGGCTTGGGGTGTCAGTGAGAGGTTTTGGGGGGTCCTGATGCCTGCAGGCCTCCCAGAGATGCCGCTGGACGCCACCGGCAGCAAGATGCAGACGGGGATCAGGGACTACGAGTTGGGCTTTGTCTTCCTGGTGCTGGGGCTCGGCTTCTACCTGTGCAAGTGGGTCAAGGGGGGTCCCGGGGGTCATGTCCCCTCTCCCCAAGACTGTGGGTGCTCCACCTGGGGCCCCCAGCCCGGTGTCACCCCTGTTTCTCTGCCCACAGAGCTCCTGAGCCGCCGGCGGCCGCAGAGCTTCCCTGTGGCCTCGGGCCCAGCCGGGATCCCCCGCTCCATCCCCACGCTGATTTTGGGGGGGTCCTGTGTACCCCCAGCCCTGCTGTCACTCTGCCCCTGCCCGCCTGCTCCCAGTGTTCCCAGTAACGCTTCCCAGTTAAACCCAGCCCAGTTTGTGGGGGGCAGTGGGGAGGGACTTGGGGGGACCCCACGGCGGGGCCGGCACTGGGCAGGGAGGGCAGGGTCCGGGTGGGGAACACTGCCTGCTGCGGGTCTGCCCGGCAACTGGTGAGTCATCAGCGCCGCTCTCTCTGATTGGCTGACTCTTGTCCACCGCATTCTCTCATTGGCTGAGGAGAGGCCCGGGAGTGCAGAGAAGGAACGGGAGAGATCCCGCCCCGAGCAGCGGCACGGGGACAACAGACCCAGCCCAGGCACAGGGAGGGAATTTATTACCAACCAAACCACGGCAGCACGAGGAGAAGAGAAAGAAATCCCTCCAACACCTTCCCCCCACCCAACGGGGATCACCCACAACAGGGTTATCCACCATGGAGAGACCGGGACATCCGAGATTAGACCAAAGCCAATTTTATTGTGTGTACCAGGTTTTTATACAGGGATTTACTTGTAGGGTACTTATATAGGGCTCTGGTTTTGATAACAATTTCCCATTGGTTACACATTCTTCATGACATGACATCACGTGGTAACATTATTTTATCACAAAGTCTCACACCACGTTGCTCGGTCACTCCTTGCCGAGGGAGACTTCAACTGTGTCTGTGTCTCCCACAGTTTCTGCTCAGTCAGGCCTCAGATATCGGGCCCCTTTATCAGCTCCATTGCTTTACGCTCTGTTTTATTCCCCATACTGGGGCACCAGGGCTCTGCCCAACGGGGGTCACTGGGGATCATCCAGCCCGGATCCTCCCATGGGGGATGGAGCTGGAGCAGCGCACCAAGCTCTTCCCTCACTCTCTTCCCTCACTCCAAGCTCTTCCCTCACTCTCTTCCCTCACTCCAAGCTCTTCCCTCACTCCAAGCTCTTCCCTCACTCCAGGCACTCATAGGGCTTCCCTTAGTGATGTCTCCGTTGGTGCTGGGTCAAGTTTGAGCTCTGTGAGAAGCTCTTCCCACACTCTCCAAACTCGTAGGGCCTCTCCCCTGTGTGGATGCGCCGGTGTGTTCTCAGGTGTGAGCTCCGCCCAAAGCTCTTCCCACATTCCAAGCACTCATAGGGCCGTTCCCCAGTATGGATCACCTGGTGCTCAATCAGGTGAGACATGTGTCTGAAGCCCTTCCCACACTTCCCACACTCGTAGGGCCTCTCCCCGGTGTGGATGCGCCGGTGCTCGGTGAGGTGGGAGTTTTGCTTGAAGCCCTTCCCGCAGTCGGGGCAGCGGAAGGGCCTCTCCTCTGTGTGATTCCGCTCATGTTTGAGGAGATGGGAGCTGGTCCAAAACCTCTTCCCACACTTCCCACACTCATAGGGCCTCTCCCCAGTGTGGATCCTCTGGTGCACGATCAGGTGGGAGCTCCGACTGAAACCCTTCCCACATTCCAAGCACTTGTGGGGCTTCTCCCTGCCATGAGACTTCTCCACCAGCTCCGAGCTCTGGCTGGATCTCCGCCCGCCTTCCTGGCTCAGGGGGGCTCTTTCCTCCCTGCAGCTCCCTGGGCTGGGTTTGCAGCTCCTCCTCCTGCAGCATCTCCGGGGCTTTTCCTCCTCCTCCATCCAGACATGCCCAGGGAATGAAAAATCCTGGTTTGGGGAAAAAAACAAGAGGAGAGCACCTTGGACTGGAGGTTCCTCCTTGCCCAAGTTCATCTCAGGAAGTCATTGGGAATCTTGTGTCTGTAAGAACCTCCAAAACACCAAGATTCAGCCCAAAAATCCCACAAACTTCAAGATACAGATCGAAAACTTCCCAAACATCACAAGTCAGCAAAAACCTCCTCCAAAACATAAAAATTCAGCTGCCACATAAAACCAAAGCCCCAACATTTAGCCCAAGCAAGCTCAGAAACACCAAGATTCACCCCGTGAAAATCCTGGATCCCCCTCCACAGTCACCTGCTGCATGTGGGGGGAGAAACGCTCCTGGGGCTGGAGGGAGGCTGCAGATACAGGGAGGGGTGGAACCTTCTGCTGCTTCCTCTTTCTGCTCCTCCTCCTCCTCCTGTGTCTCTACTCTTCCTCACACTCCTCTTCCTCTGGCCATTCCTCCTTCTCCTGCACAATCCCACCCTCTCCTGCCACCTACATCGTTTGACCATTTTGTTCCTCAAGCCTGCTTCTCCTTCCCTTCTCCTCCTGCCCCCAGGCCCAGCACCCACTGCCGGCTCCCTCTTCCCCCCAGACCCACAGCACCCCAGCCGAGGGGCAGGGATGGAGCTGGGGCAGGTCGGGCTGGGGCAGCGCTGGGCTCTCGGCCGCTCCCGCCCGCACTCGGTCCCCACTGCAGCCGCTCCCGCCAGGACAGCGCGGGGGGGCCCGGCCTTGGCGCTGCCCCACTCCCACCTCCCCAAATTCCCCTCGCGGGGGCGATGGGGCCAAGGGGGGGGCGCAGGTGGGGTCCAGGTGGGGAACGCGGGGAGCTGCGAGTCTGCCTGGCAACTGGTGAGTCATCAGCGCCGCGGGCTCTGATTGGCTGAGCTCTGCCTGAGGGCTGCGCCTGCAGCAAAGAGGGGCACCCTGCTCCAGGGGGGATGTCCCACAAACGGGGGACCCCCATGAAAGGAACAAGAGCAAAGTGTCTTTACAAACAGATGCTCTGAATCCCCTCGGAGATAGGGCCAGGAACCTGTACATAAGGAAGTGACAGGAGAAGCCATCGGTTTCAGAAAATGTTATTAACTGATGACACAGACTGCTGCTCAGCCAAGGTCCTGCTCTATTCATGAACTTCCAGAAGAACAACAAAGACTTAACAGAGCCATGAATATCATTTGCTATATAGAAGCAGGGAGCATATTAAGGAAGTATGTAGTAGGTGGATTGGGAAGTCTGTAGCTCTCAAGTACTTCAGCCAGTGGGGAAAGCAGAGGGAGATGTGGCCAGGAGAATTAGGATTAAAGGGAGGCTGTGTCCTCCAACAATTGGAGAGATCCCATGGCGAATGTCCCATGGCCTCTCCAGTTTTTAGGAATGAAATTAGTTTCACAGGACTCCTCTGTCTGCTTTGTGGACAGAAACCTCTGGTGATGTCAATTATTCCGCACACCCTGGGGCAGGGAGTGCAGCTGAAGGTGCCTCACCCACTTTGGGTGATCGGCTCCCTTGGCTGGCAGCGGCACCGGGGATTGATTGGGGACCCGGGAGTGACCAGGAGACAGACAAGTGACACATCAGGGGGGTCTGTGAAGAGTCAGCAGGGAGAGAGCACCGAAAATCTCATCAGTGAGTGCCCTGGGATCTTCGGGGAGTGAACATGGCAGGGCACCCATGGAGGGCAGAAAAGGGAAAGCCAGGGAGGGGTCCTGGCCAAAGGGATGATGACCCCAAAATGTCTCTGAAGGGTCCCTTGGGAGAATGTTGAGGTAGTTTGCACATTCCCCCAGAGGTAATTAAGGACATGGACACCCAGGGGGGCAATAAGGGAAGGGGAGAAGGGATTTGGACAACAGGGGATGGATGGTGTTGGTGTGCTGGGAAGGGATCAGGTGAAGGGGAGTGTGCAGCAATATGGTTCAGGCAAGAAGCAGCAGGAGGAATGTGTGTGGTAAGAAAAAGGATGATGGCAAAGAGGAGGAAGAGAAAAATACTCAGGATTGGGATGTTTTTTAGCAGGGTCTTATCCTGAAAATTTGCCAGCTGATACTTTGAATTCCCAGTTTCCAGGAGAGGAAAAGCAGGAGGTCAGGATGTCAGGGGTTTCTCTGTGGTGGGCAGCGGCAGCAGCGGGCGCAGAGGTGCGGGACCGGGAGCAGGGCTGGGGGCCTGTGGGGAGCTGCGGGGCCGGGCCGGGGCTGTGGGGCAGCCGGGGCTCAGCGCCGGGCGCTGCCTGAGCCCACCAGCCCCGGGCAGGGCCGGCAGTGGCCCCCGGCCCCCAGGAGGCTGCGGGACGCCCCGGCCGCTGCCCGGCCCCGGGGAGCTGCCGGCCCTGCCCGCCGGGGGGGCCGCCTTTGGACACTGCGGCAGGACAGGCACCGGCTCTGCCACACGGGCTGTGCAGGGGACCCTGAGCACAAGGAGCAAAACAAAGGAACATCTGGGAAATGCAGATTTTCATGGTTGGACATAGAAGTGAATTTTCTCAGGCAGCCAGTCTCAAAGCAATCAGTGGTCAGGTTTGGATATTGGCACCGGGAGTGGCCACTGAAGGCATGGACACGCCTCTGAGAACACAGGGTTCAAAGCAAGAACTCCCAGCAGAACTGTCTCTTTGGAGAGTGTAGACTCTCCCCCGCCCACCACGGGCTGGGTGGGGGAATGGAAACCCTGCGGCCTGGGAGGGATAGGCCAGGGGGAGGAAACCTGAGATGTCTTTGTTCCCCACGGCCCCACACCACCGGAGGGAAACAGACAGAGAGCCTGAAGGCACCTGGAAATTCACTGGCAGAGGAGAAGGAGAAGGGGGGGAAGGTGCCCAGCCCTGGGAGTTGGGGTCTGGGCTGAGATTTCAGCAGCCAGGGCAGTGCAAGACTTTTAACCCTTTCCTGGGAAATGAAAGCTTTGTGAAACATTACTCCTCCTCCACTTGAAAGAGAAAAGAGACAGTCTGGGACCTGAGATGTTAGGGAAAGAAGGTTGGGGGGAGATGATGGAGTGGCTTTTGGCTGGACTTTTCTTGTAAGCCATTGACTGAACCAGTTTCTCCTGCAACAGAGACTGCATCTTTAGGGGGATGCAATGGTGAGCCAAGAGACCTGCTTCAGCAAATTCGAGCACAGGAATGGAGGGAACAGAGGAAAGCTGAGGAGGGTGTGGTGATGCCCTCTGTCTTCAGGAAGAAGATCTCCGTTTGCACCCTCAGCCGCAGGGGAGGAGAAAAATGGGGGGGGACTGTGTTCCCAAAATGAAAACTGAACTGTTGTTTCTTTTTTTCCTTGGCAAAGCATCCTTAAAGGAGCCCTATGAGCAGTCTGTCCATGCACGGCGGTGAGGGCACTGTGACATGGCAAGGAGAGTGTCACATGGGCACATTTTCTCTGGGCAGTGCCATGTGTGACATGGAAACACGAGAGGTGGCAATTGTGTTTCCTGGGGGTCTGTGGCGCAAGAGAGACTCCTCTCTTCCCTGATAGACTGAGTATTGATTATCTGAAAGGTGATGACCTGATTGAGGGTCCAAGTTGTGTCCCACTGTGATTTGCTGGAGTTTGGGTGCAGGGAGGAGGAATGTTTTGGAAGGTTTTAATTCTGGATGTAGTGTGTATCTTTTATTATAGTAGTAGCTTAATAAAGTTCTTTCTCCTTTATTTCTAAGCTTAGGCCTGCTCTGCTCTGTTCCTTATTGCATCTCACAGCACTTATTTGGGAAGCTGGATTTCCATGGGGACACAGGCATTGTGCCAGCATCAACACATGACATGATGGTACATGAAGGATCAGGATTTTCTGTGAAGGATTTGGCTTGGGTCCCTGCAGAAAGGAAAGATTCTGCAGAAAGCTCAGCAGCTCTCAGAGGATGAGCACCCACAGGCAGTGACCGGGGCTGCAGGAGTGGCACAAGAAGGCCCTGCAGCACTTGGGCACAAAGGCACAGCAGCTGAAGGCAAGAAGGGATGAGCAAAAGGCCAAGCTGAAGGCAAAGGCCATGGCAGAGTTCCCACAGCCCCTGAGGGACCAACCCCAGGGCCCAAGGGGGCCCCAGCACCCAGGGGACGGCGTCGGCCACAAGCACCTGGCAGAGGCATTGCCCTCCTGGCCAGGGCAGAGCCCACCCAAACAGCCCCTGGGAAGGAGTCAGGGCTCCAGCTGCAGCCCACAAGGACACTGCAAGCACAGACAGCAGCACCCTCAGGAGGAGCGAGTCCACCCCTGCATGGACATGGATTGTCAGGGCTCTCTGAGCTCCCATCCCACCGGGGACCCACCACACTGCAGCCCTGGAGAACATCCAGGCTGGGTCTGCATCCAGAGGAGGCCTCTCCTGATGGACACAGGGGCCTCTCCATCCACTCTGAATCTTACACCTAAGGGGGGAACATTGTAAAGGAATGTTTTCATTATTAAGGGAATAACTGGGAAAGCTGAGCTGGTGTCATTTGTTCAATTAGGAGCTGTGGGAGGTTAGTTTGAACTAAACTAATTTTTTTCTCTTCCTACTGTGATTGTAATTATCTAGGAAGGAATTTGATGGTGGCATTGTAATATTGTAAAAGGTGATACAGAGGCTATTGCTGCTGTACCTTTGTGTCAAATGTCTGGACTTTTTAACCCCAGACAGCCTCCATGCTGTGGTATGGACAGGCGAAAGAGAGCAAAACCTGAGAAAATGAACAACCAAAAATAATGATGCCTCAGCTGTGGCTCTTCCAGACAGAGAAAAGAAATTGGAATTGTAGGGGAATGTTGAACAGGGCCATACCAAAGGAATTCTTGGGCCAACAAGTTTCACCCAGTGGCCAGAGTGGCCTCATTGCCTGCAGAATTGTGCAGCCACAGCTTCAACGGGAACCGAGGCCCAAAACCTGATGACAACAGGATCTCCAACTGTTCCAGTCTGCCATCAAGTTCAAGCTTTGATAACCAAAAGAGCCTCGCAATGGATGAGCAGTGCTCGGTTATTACAGTGTGAAACTTGTTCAGTGGCACAGGAGGATTCAGAACTGAGGGCAGGGGAAGGGTTTAACCCAGCCTCCTGTTTGAACAGCCCCCAGAGGGGCTGGGAAGAAACCCAGCACTGCATTCAAGTGACACAGCTCCAGACCCAGCCTGGGCGAGATTCAGGAGACATTGCCTGGCCTGAGGCAGAAAATGTCTTTGTGGATGGCTCTTCAAGGGCAGCAGAAGGGAAAAGAGTTCCAAGACACGCTGTTATTGAGGAAAGGGAATCAGACAAAGCCCAGGTTACCCCCCATGGTCAGCTCAACCGGCACAGCTGTGTGTGCTTGTAAGAGCCTGGCACTGACATGCCCTGAGCAGGAAGGCTTCAATATCTTCTGGTGACACCATCTCACCTAACAGGGGGGCAAAAGCAATTCTGATTGCTCAGCAACCACTGGATCACTTATTAAGGTATTTCTAAAAGACATTACTCCAATAAAAGGTATTGTGGAAGCAACAGACACAGACAGCAGAACTCATTTTACAGGAAAGATCCTCCAGGGGGTTATGGCAGCTTTAGGAATACAATGGGACCTCCAGAACCCCTGGCACCCCCAGAGCTCAGGCTGGGTACAAAGAATGAAAGGGGAAGAAACACCTTTGGAAGCTGGGGATAGAAACCAAGATGCCATGGGTACGGCTTTTGCCATTGGCTTGGGCAAGAAGAAGAGCCAGACCCAGGGCAGATATTCAATTATTTCCCCTTGCAATTGATCTCGGGAATTCCTTACCCTGGGAATTCTCCACCTAGTGCAGGATGGAGATAAGGGATGCACATTTAAAGCAGTCTGTGGCCAGAATCCTGTCTCTGGTGCAATCTCTCCCCCAGGAAGCTGGGCTGGCACAGAGCCTGCCTTGGCACTTTGCTGTTGCCAACATCCCAGCAGGACATCGGCTCCTGCCCAAGGAGTGCAGAGCAGCACCACTGGTGGCCAAGTGGCGTGGCCCGTGCCAAGTGGCCCCGAGGCCAGAAACAGCCGCCAGCACAGCTGAGCACGGGGGACCCCTCAGCCTCGGCTCCAGGTCTCTGCAGCCCCGGAGATTTGCACTTCCCGCCTGCAGCAGGAGGATGGGAGGCCCCACTGAGCCTGCACTGAAGGCAGCGCAGCAGCAGCCAGGGCTCCACAGCGGGGCAAGGCCCTGGGCCTGCCCACACATCCTCTGCTGAAATCCTCGGCCTGGCCACCCTCCTTTGGCAGCTCCAGCCACCAGGGACAGCCCTTGCTGCCACTGCTGCAGCTTCAGCGCTCTCTGGGCCTGCCCTGCCACAGCTGCTGGGCAAGAGCACGGGACAATTCCACTCTGGCTCTCACTTACACTCACACACTGCCCTGCCTGCCATGGCATTGATGGAAAATACACCAGCTCATAGACTTTAACATTGTTAACCTTTCATTTCTCTACTCAGGCTTGCTTTGCCTTGGCCCTGGGGAAAGAAATGTTAAAGGTTTTGTTAAGGGATGTTACACCACTCAATGGAGATGAGTTTAACACCTCAACACAATGGGAATGGCCCAAAAGATACCCACAAAGATAATGCCCTGCAGCAAAACATCAACCTCAGCAGCAAACAGCAACCAACACCTACCCCAGACACTGCCAGGGCTGCAGACACCTGGTCTGCAAAAGGCTGAGAAGGAAATCCAGCACTTCCCACCTCATTAACAGCTGAAGCAAAGAAATCTGCACAACTTGAAACTACAGAACATTAAACCAGTGGATTTAGATTGCTTTAGACTGTATTAAGTTAGGGAAAAATCGAGTAAAACCCATGTGTCATGGAACGATTTTCTCTGCACACCCGGGCTATGTGGGGATGGAATGATTTCTGTTGCACATCCTGGCCAGAATCAAGGAATGCCTTGACTCTAAAACTAAACATATTGGTGGAGTTTTCCTTTTTCCTGCAGTTTCAACGCAAAGTTTAGAGCATTAGAGTATTTTTTTGTATTATTCCTACTTCTATATTGCTGGTTAGGTTTCGGTTAGGGATGTGAGAATGAGTTTTTACTTCGAGGAGAAGTAGAAAAAAACTGAATCGCCTTGGAATTTTATTGTGGTTATTTTTGTGTTGCTTTAAGAGACAGAAAAATTTTGGCCTGGGTTTTTCGACATTCCCCTTTAGGCCGCATTTTGCAAAACTAGAAGAGAATTAAAGGTGACCCTTTAACTCACAAACCATAAATAGAAGATTTGAAGGAAAAAATAAAAAAAAGCAGCAGGATGTGCTGGTGGGGGGGGCAGCTGAGAAGCTGCTAAAGGCTGCTCTGGAAGAGAAGCTGCATTCCAGGCACCCAGGAGAGGAGCTTTAGAAATGCAAATTAACTCTGCTGAGGCAGAGTGGGGACAATGTACCTGGCTCTTCTTGCCTGGGGCAGGAATTGGCTGATTCCCGCTGCCCCTCACCCCAAGCTCTGCCTGCTTGCACAGATGGAATCTGCACGGCTGAAGGCAGAGCCCATGGTGAGGATCTGACTCTGAAACAGAAATGGCTGAAGCTGCAAAGGGAAACAGCAAATGGAGAATGTTGTGAAAACTTCACTAAAATAAGGGGTAGATCATCCCCCTGCCCACTCTAACATCTGCTGCCACTGTCTGTGCTGTACAGGGTGTATCAGAGCACTGGGGCTTTTGCTAGAACAAGTCCAGGGAAATCAGTTGGAATTCAAGTATTTGATGATGTAATTAGAAAAATGCGGTCAATTGATGCAGCCCCGGCTGCAGGGAGCACCCAGAAATGGGGAAAAGATGAAGGGCCGCCAGAAAAATTCTACAACACCATGGACCAGCCCCTGGGAACCCAAACCAATTCATATCAGGAGGCAGAGAACCAATTTATCATTTCAATGGCATCATTAGATTAAAAGCTGTCCTCAAAAGAAGAACCAACCAGACAGCTCCAGCTCCTGACCTTCCTGCTGACCAATCCACTGAAAGAGGAACACAACATTTCACCAGGGGATGAGATCAGATTATCTGTAAGCATAAAAAGAGGGAGTTTGTGGACAACTAAATGGCTCAAACTGCTGTGGGAAAAGAGATGACAAGGGAAAAGTGCTGAGAAAGATAACAAAGGAAATAGGAGAGCAGTTTATGTCTTGGTCCAAGCATGGAAAGGATGGGAATAGGACAGGCTTTCGTGGCTCCCCAGCACACCAGGGAGCTCTGTGCTGCAGCAACTCTCATCTTTTTACCATGCTCCAGACCTTGGCAGTGCAGCTCATCCAGCAGCTGAGCCAGGGGATGCAGGCGGCAGCCAGGCCTCCTGATCCACAAACAGCTACAAAAGGACAGGGAATGAGGGCACCGAGAATAATCCCAAAACCAAAGAGGACCCGGGAAGAACAAAACAGAGTCAAGGAGTGAATCTGCCTAGAGATAGGGCCAGGCACTTGTAGATAAGGAAGTAACGGGGGAAACCATCAGTTGCAAGAAATTTCACAAATTGAGCCACACAATTTCTCAAAGTCCCGAAAAATTCCCGAACTTCCAGAACAAAGGCTTAACAGAGCCATGAATATCGGCTGGCATACAAAAGGAGGGTGCATATTAACGAGGACAGGCAGCAGGCGCATCGGGAAGTCTGAACCTTCCAAGGACCTCAGCCGGTGGGCAAAGGCAGAGAGAGATGCGGCCGGGAAAATGAGGATAAAAAGGAGGCTGCGGACTACAACCATGGCAGAGAGCGCACGGCAAATGCCCCACGGCCTCTCCCCATGCTCAGCAATAAAGTCACTTTTACAGGACTCCTCGCTCTCCTCCGGCCACAGAAACCTCCGGCGACGGGAATTTCCCCGCACGCTCCCGGCCGCGGGGCAGCCCCCTCTGTCCTACCCACAGCAGCCGGGCCGAGCCAGCGCTGCTCCGGCAGCGGCTCCTGCCCAGGCCCCGGCGGGAAGGAGACCGCGGGCAACCGCTCCCGCCGCGCCCTCAGCCCGGGGCCAGCACGGGCCGGACACGGCACCACCGACCCGCCGCAGCCCCCTGCCGCCCCCTCCGCCCGCAGCCAGCCCCGAGCCCCCGCAGAACCCAGCGCGGCTCCCACCTGCGCCGGGGCCGCCTCCGAGCTCCGCCGACGCCGCCTCACCGCGCTCCGGCCGCTGCCGCCGCTCCCGGGCCCGCACAGACGCTCCCGGCGCCAATGGCGCCGCTGCCCGCCCACGGCCGCCCTCAGCCCGCCGCCGGGGCCGTGCTGCGCCCCGCTCCCACCAATCAGCGCGCCGCAACCACGACTGACGGCACCAGCGGCCAATGGCAGCGAGCTGGGGGCGGGCTCTGCGCACGGCCCAGACTCGCCCCGCGCTCTCAGGGCCCCCCGCGCTGCGTGAGGGCAAAGCCGGAGATGAGCAACAGCCCCGGGACGGGCCCGGGCCCGAGGCGGGATTGAGCTGCCCACACAAACAAACTTCTCCGCACCTCCGCCACGGCTTTCCCGGCCCTGCGCCTTCCGTGCCTCCGGCTCTGCGGGAAGCCCGGGAGCCTCCCTTCTCCTGCCCCTCATTCGTGCATCGGTGCTTCGCTTTGATTGCCCCCAAAAAGGGAAACCTGCCCAAAGCCCTGTGGGTGAGCGGGGGAGGGGAGAGATTTCTGGCAGAAAACTCCCAGGACTCAGAGCAGGATAAGGAGAAGTCAGTGCAGAGCCTTAAATGCAGCTTTCCCCACGCCTCCCTGCTCCCAGCTGCACCTCCTCCCCCGGCAGGGCAGGAGACAGGGAATGGGGCCATGCTCAGCTCATCCCCCGCGGCTTCTCCCTCTGCTCAGGGACAGGAGTCGTTCCCTGCTGCACCCTGCGCTCTCTCCCAGCCGAGACTTCTCCAGGAACTTCTCCGAGCCGAGTCCATCCCCTGGGGCACAGCCCCCTCCAAGTGCTGCAGCGTGGGTCACTGTGCCACGGGCTCGGTCCTGCCAGGCCAGGCTGCTCCAGCGGGGCCCCTCTGCCCACGGGGTCACAGCCTCCTCTCAGGCATCCCCGAGCTCCAGCCTGGCTCCTCCAGGGGCTGCAGGGGGATCTCTGCATCCCCACGGACCTGCAGGGGGATCTCTGCATCCCCATGGACCTGCAGGGGAATCTCTGCATCCCCACGGACCTGCAGGGGGATCTCTGCATCCCCATGGACCTGCAGGGGAATCTGTGCAGCCCCATTGTAATATAAGTTATGGAATAATTCGTGATTATGTAAAATATACATCAAGTCAGTTGTGCTAGTAGAAAAAGATTCTTAAAGTTTTAAAAGACCTGAAGAACCAGCCGGGAAAGACTGGAAACCACAGATGACAGAGAAAGAAAGACCTAATTTACAAGTGAAAAAACGTGTCTCCCTGCAGTGTTGGGCTCTTTCCGGGGATACTCCACCAGACGCCCAAGGTGAAAAATGCACATATGTTAGTTTGAATAGTAGTGCTGTATTAACATTTTAATAGTACTGTAAATGTAGTTGTGTAGTTAAATTGAAGCTTTAGTAGTTAAAATAGAAACTATGTATCTGGGTTTTCTTTTAAGGAATGACATACTCGCTTTGACATAACCATCACAGAACACCTAAATCTTCCAAAGAAGAGGAATTTATGGTTTTCTTGTCAGAAGAATCTAATTTCTTCAGGCCTTGCTCAGACTCGAAGACGCCATGGGGATTAAGGGAAATAGGTGGCATATAACAGACAGTTTCTTGTTTTAAATAGAATGTATGCATAACCATGAAGGATATATGAATATGCAATAGTGTAGTTTTAGGGGTGATTCCTTTGTTCACAAGGTATGCTTGTTGTGGCTTAAGTGCCCCAGAGCATCTGGACATCCTTAATTCTTTGCTTTTTATTGTCTTGTAATTGTCCTAACTCTAAATTTTTATTACTCTAATTGTATTACTATTTTAATAACCATGTTATTATTATTAAAAATTTAACAGCCAAGTGATTGGCATTTTTCACAATTATGGTAGCAAAGGATGGTTTTTAACACCTCTCTGCCGGGGCCTTGGGAGAGTCAGGGTGAGGAAGACGGGTCCTGCCCTATTTAGGCAGCCTCGCTCTGTTCCCCTGGTGTGTGACCAGACACAGGTTATGATCTATGGGCAAAAGGAGACAATAAAACAAAGAAAAGGGAAAGCATTCCCTAAAACCACAGTAATTAGCCCCAAGACTAAAGTGTACACGAAGAACCAAGACCCAAGGACAAAGGATAGGTGAGTATTTGTTGGGATGGGGCGGATAAGGGGGGAATGAATGTGTGTGACAGAAGCTGCTGGGTATCCCAGACTTGCCAAGTGATTGCTGTAGTCTCTCATGCTGCTTTTCGTCTTTTTCCTGTGAAAAACGGCCAGTAAAGAGACCAAGCGAGTGATAAAAAAGAGAGAATCCCTCCCAGAGAAACTGGGACTGGATCTTAGGAAGAAGAGGAACCCCGTGGAGTACCGGATTGAGGGATAAGAGTGCCCAAGAGCATCCAGGATTCAAACCTGCTGGTTTGAGGGATTAACATTCCAACAGCACTCAGGGTGTAGAAAAGTAATGTAGACTGTTTGAAAGTAAAAAGTATCTTCTTGTTGTATGTGAGAGTTAGTGAAAAATAAAAGTGAGTAAATGTAGATGAATGGTAGTATATGTAATGTAGATTGTTTTTTATGAGCTTTTCTTTATCTCCTTGGAGAGAGTGTTAGAGTGTTTCCTGGCAGTCGAAAAGAGAGTATTGCAGAGAAAAATTCCTCACTTGCTGTCCTCCCCCTGCCCTCAACTCTATTCATATTTTGTCCATTCCCTCTTCAAAATACAGATTTGTAAAACTCATGCTCTGTGTCCTCAGATGGCCTTCCCAAATCAAACCTTGGCTTCGTTGCAAATTGCATTGCACTAACTAGCATTGCCTTAAATTTGTTTTGGTGCAGGCAGGGTCACTTTGGAAGTAAGTTGTTGTTTACTTTGTTCCTGCAACCTTTTCAAGCTTGTGAATGGAAAAATTGTGATAGCAAACCAAGTCTTTATTTTTGCACTGTCAGCTGTGAGTGGCTGGTAGCCTTGGTGGAGGGTGCAGTGAATTACAGGCCTGCAGAACACACATAACAAAAGTAATTTACTTTGTAAGGAAGTTGAAAAAGGGGGGAGAGGTGATTGGCAGACTCACCTCTCCAGGATGTAGAATTAATGTTAGAAAGTGGACTGATATGTGAATGTGGCTGCTGAAATGTGAAGAGAGAAAAAGAAAGAGAAAGAGAGAGAAAGGGAGAGAGAGAGAGAAAGAGAGCGAAGGGGACAGCGAAATACACCCCCAAGGTCCCCTCAGCCACAGCTGTCTGTAAGTTCTCCCCGATTCCTGCTAGGCAGAGTGACAACAAGGAGGGGGGGAAGTGGGGAAGGACAGAGTTAAACCCAAGGCTGTGAACAGGACCACCAGTAGAGATAAGATCAAGGCAGAGATTGTGACTCTCACAAAGTGGTTTATTGTCTTAAGCAAGATTTCTTTTTTCTTTCTGATTACTGTTGTTAAGAAGAGAAGGCTTTTGTTCTGAAGACTAAAAGTCTGTAAGACTAAAACAGTTAAATGTTACCCAAAAAGTAAAAGGCAAGAGATGTGATACATCTCATGTTAAAATTGGCCTGGTCTTTTTTATTTAACTAATTATAGCTCACAGGAAGAAGAATTGGTCTCTGCAGATATTAACACAGCTGGATACAAGAAGAAGCAGCAGATGTAGAAAAAGAGTTTACTTAAACTCAGAAAGTTTTAAAGAAAACTAATGGTAAAAGTTAATGCAATATTGTCTTTCTTTTAACACTGTGTTATTAAGAAATCCGTTCCAGGTACCACTGAAGCAGCAATCCAAACCACGGAAAGAGGGTGAATTCATGCCAGCAAAACCAAAGGACTTGTGAAGAAACTTGAGGAATGGACTATCACATCTAAACCGGGTGATACCAAACTGACTTCCAACCAGGACTGGGTGGTAATGGTTTGGGAAGACCCAAATGATCCAAGGCAGGTACAAAGAATAACACCTCACTGAGAAATAAGGCAAAGCTTGCATCACTGGTTCTAAGCCCTGCCTGAATAAACCCTGAGACGCCTCCAACACCTCCTTGGCAGAGGAACACTGCCACTTCAAACAGGAGGATCGGGAGTGTTTCAGTCAAAGAGTTCTTATAGCCTGGCCTCAGCCTGTGCCTTGTACAGGGAAGAAGGGAAATTGCCATCAGTACTGTACTGTCTACTTTATTTTATTCATCCTCATATTGGACATGGCAGCTGGGTTATAAGTGAATGTTTAAATTATGAGAATAATTGGCATTGTAGTTCACAAAATCTATGTTCTTGTTGCAAGAGGTATCAGTACTGAATCAATTCCCTATAGAGATAGAACCCAAAACAACTGAAGTAATAACTTTGTTTTGTGGATGGGAATTATTAGTGCCTGTTGAGTGAGAAATACCTGAGGAACGGTGGGAAGCCACAGTTAAGGAGTGTCGAAAAGGACTTGCCTAAAAAAATGAGTAAAAAGGAGTGACCAGGGAAACAGAGGGCAAGCCTGGACTGAGCACTGTACTCACCACCGAGAAGATCACACGTACCTGCTGTGGGAAGCAACCCCACAGGCAGGGGAGGTGGGGGTATAAGCCATGCCAGACCTCTGTCATTCCTGTTTCTGTCTCTCATTTGTTGTCTTTTCCCTTCTGAGATACCAGCAAGATCGTGTCCCAAATGCTACAGAAAGTATTACACGGAAAGGAACCAAAGTTCCTTTTTGTTACACACACCCATGTCAACAGCCACAGACCCACCCAAACTGAGTACCTGCAGGCAAAATGGGGAAAATATTGGATTACAAGGAACTTAGGAAAAAGTAGTAATGCTTGGGGCATGGAATGTCCAAAAGGAGAGAGATGGATTTGTTTTACATTTGATCTTAGACATATAGTCCAAGATTCGGTAAAAAGCCAATTAGTAAACAAAAAGGTGAAACCAGCACAGCAATCTAGCTCTGCATTAACCCCAAATTATATACTGCATCGTATTATAGGACTCCAAGCAGTTATAGAGGAGATAACAAACAAAGCTGCTCAGGCACTGGAATTAATATTGAGTCAGCAAAGCCAAACTATAACTGCAGTGGATTAAAATAGGTTGGCTTTACGCTATTTATTGGCTAAAGAATGGGGTGTACAGATTGTTGAAAATAGATGGCAATGAGGGCGTCATCCTGGAAAAAACAAAGGATATCAGAAAAAATTTATGACCCTGGTATCAGTCCAAAAACAACCAAAGGGTAAATAATGTTAAAAACTAACAGGTGGGGTAATGTATTGAGAATGGGATGGTGGAAGAAATTAGGATTCTTCCTTTTATGTGTTACAAGTATTTTGATATTTCTTCCTTGTTTAATCCCATGTTTTATTTGATTACCAACAGAGTCCAAAGAATGCAAGAGGATAAGAAATATTGCTCAAGCCAAATGATTTATAAAGAAAAGGAGGAGAGATTGTGACAAATGCATATTTATAATTGGCTTTTCGCAAGTGTTACAATGAATATTATATGTGTCATGTTAGAAAGTTTATGCTGTTCCATAGGATCCCAATTCCATATAATCCCAGTCCAGTTTGTCCCAGTCCATAGGATCCCAGTTCCATATTTGATCCCAGTCCCTATTTTATCCCAGACTATATTTGATCCCAGTCCGTATTTGATCCCAGTCCCTAGTTGATCCCAGTCCATATTTGATCCCAGTCCCTATTTTATCCCAGACTATATTTGATCCCAGTCCATATTTGATCCCAGTCCCTATTTTATCCCAGACTATATTTGATCCCAGTCCATATTTGATCCCAGTCCCTATTTTATCCCAGTCCCTATTTTATCCCAGACTATATTTGATCCCAGTCCCTAGTTGATCCCAGTCCATATTGCGAGGACGCTGGACTCCAGGACGCTTTGGGTGGGTGGAGATGAGAGATCTCTGGAGGCTGCCCTTAGAATATCTGGTTTATTAGAGAGGGTGAAAGGCCCTGCTTGGAGTCACCAGACCTGACCCGTGGCAGGCCTGAGGGCGTGGGGGAAGGGAGAGGCAAGGGGTAGAGGGAGATAAGAGAGGATCCCAAGAGGATGTTCCAGGAGAGGGGCAGTTCCAAGAGAAGGGAAGTTCCAAGAGAGCGTCTGGCTCCTCAGGGACTCCTTGTCAGGGGCTTCAAGGTGGGCTGGAACAAGACTCGGGCCAACGGGGTCACAGACTCCTGATGCTTCAGGGGAGGGTTACAGGTGTGGGATGAACCATACATTGGGGTGAGATCAACTGTCCATTTGACCCTTGGACCTACCTGTAGGTAAGGGCATTGTTCAACCAGAAGGGGGGATTGTCTTCATCCTGGCTGTACGATTGTGTTCTACTTGTGCAGTGACTACGGTTTGGTATGTCACAACTTGTTACCATCTCAGTCTCTGTATTTTCTAAACCTTTTGCCAGGCAGTCATATTTATAAGGCTTTCCTATTTGAGCTTCCCCAACACATATGATCCCAGTCCATATGATCCCAGTCCATATCTGACCCCAGTCCCAATTTTATCCCAGTCTATATTTGATCCCAGTCCATATGATCCCAGTCCATATCTGACCCCAGTCCCAATTTTATCCCAGTCTATATTTGATCCCAGTCCATTTGATCCCACTCCACATCTGATCCCAGTCTCTATTTGAACACAGTCTGTAGTTGATCCAAGTCTCCAGTTGATCCAAGTCCATATGATCTCAGTCCCAATTTGATCCCAGTCTGTAGGATCCCAGTCCCTATTTTATCCGAGTCCCTTGTTGATACCAGTCCATAGGATCCCAGTCCATGTTTGATCCTTGTCCGTATTTGATCCCAGTTCAGTTCATTCCAGTCTGTAGGGCCCCAGTCCCTAGTTGATCCTAGACCACAGGATCTCAGTGCATATTTGATCCCAATCTCTGGTTGATCCCAGTCTATATGGCCCTGCACACATTCCAGAGGTCTGGAATTTCAGCTCCCAGCCAGGAAAAGACATTCCCTTTGCCCTCGAAGGCAAAGCTCTTGAGAAGGGGCTGAAAGCCAAGTGGAGCAAAATCCTACAGAGACATTTCACTGCTGGCCTCCATAACTTCAGCTCCTGAACTAAGAATTAAAATAATAATTGGGAAATAAAATAATTAAAAAATCAGGGGTGGGTCATTGGGGGCAGAGGGGGCAATTAAATTAGAGGAGGATTCAGTTAAATCAGGGGAGGATCTTTGGTGGTCCCTGAGGAAATTAAATTGGAGGAGGGTCTTTGGAGGTCCCCTGGGTCAAAGGAGACACGGAGAGAGAAACAGAGCAGGCAAAGAGAGGTGGGAGGGAAAGGAGGACACAAACACAATCAGCTGAGAAGGTGGTGCCCTGAAAAACAGAACTGCCACGGACTGGAGATGAACGGCAAAGAAATCACTAAGTCTGAAAGTTTTATTTGCTATCAAATACATCCCAGCCACCCAGCCCTATACAATCCCCATCTCACCGCTCCAAACTGGGATCCCACTTCTCCCAATCTCCTCCCAAACCCATCTCACCCTGGCAGCTGTGGATTCCAGTGAGTTTGGCATGGCATTAAGTTTTTTTTTGTGGTGAGAACAAGCAATTTGAGGTGGGATTGAGCCTCTGTGGGTTAAAATTCATTTGTTTTCATTGGGATGTGAGTGGTTTTGAGGTGAAAGATCGATCCCTCTTGGCTTTTGGAGTGCAGAGAGATTGAGAAGAGAAAAAAATGAAGGTCAACACGAAAGGAGAAGCAGCCAGGTGTGTTCCCAACATGAATCACAGAGAATGTGGGTCACCAGGGCTGTGCCCAATGTGGGTCCTCCAGTGGGGGATGGAGTTTAGCTCTTCTCGCACTCGGGGCACTCACAGGGCTTCCCTTACCGGTGCCTCCGTTGGTGTTGGGTCAAGTGAGAGTTCCTTGAGAATCTCTTCCCACAGCGGGGACACTCGTAGGGCCTCTCCCCAGTGTGGATGCGCTGGTGCCTGAGGAGGTGGGAGTTTCGCTTGAATCCCTTCCGGCAGTCGGGGCAGCAGAAGGGCCTCTCCTCTGTGTGAACCGGATAGTGCTTGAGGAGATGGGAGCTGGTCTGAAACCCCTTCCCACATTTGGAACACTCGTAGGGTCTCTCCCCAGTGTGGATCCTCTGGTGCTTGATCAGGCTGGAGCTCTGGCTGAAGCTCTTCCCACACTCCCCACACTCGTAGGGCCTCTCCCCGGTGTGGATGCGCCGATGTCTGATGAGATTTGAGTTTTCCCTGAATCCCTTCCCACAGTCGGGGCAGCAGAAGGGCCTCTGCTCTGTGTGAACCGGATAGTGCCGGAGGAGACAGGAGCTGGTCTGAAACCTCTTCCCACATTTGGAACACTCGTAGGGCCTCTCCCCAGTGTGGATCCTCTGGTGCTTGATCAGGCTGGAGCTGTGGCTGAAGCTCTTCCCACACTCCCCACACTCGTAGGGCCTCTCCCCGGTGTGGGTCCTCTGGTGCCTGATCAGCTGGGATCTCCACCTGAACCTCTTCCCACACTCTGAGCACTTGTGGGGCTTCTCCCCATCATGGAGCTGCTCAGGGACCCCCAGCTCCGAGCTCTGGCTCCATCTCCGGCCGCCTCCCCGGCCCAGGGTGGGTCTTTCCCCCTCAGATCCCCGCGATCTGCGTTTGCAGCCCCTCCTCGTGCGGGATCTCCGGGGCTTTTCCTCCCCGTCGGGTTCCTGCGCCCTGGAGCCGCTCAAAATGGCCTCTCCCACCAGGTTCTGCCGTGGGGATTTGTCCTCCCTGCTCTCCATCCTCAGCTCCTGCCCTGGGGGAGGAAGGACAAGGAGAGGCTCTTCCTCTTCCTCGCAGCCTCCCAGGGGCTGGGAATGGGAAATCCGACCGGGACAGGTCGGGATGGGCAGCGCGGGGCTCTCGGCTGCTCCCAGCCGCTGTTCCAGGGGGGAACCCGGCCCGGGCCAAAGGAGAGGCAAACTGGGGAAACTGGGGGCTGCACATCCAAACTGGGGCTGCCTGGGGACCCTGCCTGGGCACTGCCGGCCCTTGGGGCTCCTCTCAGGAGATCAGGAGGGGGGAACGCACAGAGGGCTGGGGGATGCCAGGAGTGGCAGCACTGGGAGGGACTGGAATCTGCTGGGACCCTACTGGGAGGGACTGGGACTGTGCTGGCTTCGTGCTGACACCATACTGGGATCATACTGGGAGGGACTGGGACTGTGCTGGCTTTGTGCTGACACCATACTGGGAGGGACTGGGACTGGGCTGCTTTTGTGCTGACACCATACTGGGATCATACTGGGAGGGACCGGGATGGAACTGGTTAGTACTGGGATGAACTGGGATGGACTGGGAGGTTACTGGTTTGGGGTTACTGGGAGGGGATTGGGAGGTACTGGGATGGACTGGGACATTACTGGTTTGCACTGGGATGAACTGGGAGGGACTGGGAGGGACTGGGTTGAACTGGGAATGGGGTTTGGGGTTACTGGGATGAACTGGGAGTTACTGGTTTGGGGTTTAGGGTTAATGGGAGGGGATTGGGATGGACTGGGATGAACTGGGAGTTACTGGTTTGGGGTTTGGGGTTACTGGGAGGGGATTGGGATGGACTGGGATGAACTGGGATGGACTGGGGCCATACTGGGATGAACTGGGAGGGACTGGGAAGCCAAACTGGGCAAACTGGGAGAGACTGGGAAGCCAAACTGGGCAAACTGGGAGGGACTGGGATTGTACTGGGAGGGACTGGGAATGGGAACTGAGCAAGCTGGGAGTTACTGGGAGGGAACCGGGAGGTTACTGGGATGAACTGGGAGTTACTGGAACGTTACTGGGATGGACTGGGAGGGGATTTGGGCTCACTGGGATGAACTGGGGCCATACTGGGGCGTTACTGGTTTGAACTGGGAGGAACTGGGAGCTCCGGGGGGGGGGGGGCGGGGCTCGCTCCGGGCCGGTTCCATTCCCACCCGCGGGGGGGGCGGGGCTCGCTCCGGGCCGGTTCCATTCCCACCCGCGGGGGCGTGGGGGGGGGGGGTGGGGAAGGAGCCGCTCCCTCACCATTTCCTCAGCTGGGCGCGGCGCGCTGCGGGACCTGCGGGCGGCAGCGGAGCTCGGGGCGGATCCCGGCGCTGATCCCGGTGATCCCGGAGGGATCCGCTCCCCCTTTCCCCGATCCCGGCACCCACCGGAGCGGCGGCGGCGGCGGCGGCGGCTGCGGAGGGCGGCGCGGGGGCTGCCGGGAATGGCGGCGGCTGTGGCGGGCGCGGGGCATGCCGGGATACACCGAGGCAAACGGCGCGGCGCCATGTTGTCGCGCCGCGCGGCTCGCTTTACGGCGGTGTGGCGAGGTGAGGGTGTCGCGAAGCGGCAGGCGCGGTTTGCTTTTCGGCAGTGTGGCGGGGAACATCTGGAGAACATCTGAGAACATCTGGAAACGGTTGGGAACGGCTGGGAACGTCCCCACAGGAGCTCCAGAGGAGCCCCATCCAGAGGCACCTGGGAGCCCTCAGCAATCCAGCCAGCAACGCACGGGCAGGAGGACACGGATGGCGCTTCCTGCCTGGGACAGGGCTTGTGGCAGCAAAGGCCTGTGCCAAAGCACTCGGGCAGCTGCAGCGGGAGGCAGGAGAGCTGGCAGCTCCGTGTCCGTGTGTCCCCGTGTCCGTGTGTCCCGTGTCCGTGTGTCCCCGTGTCCGTGTGTCCCCGTGTCTGTGTGTCCCTGTGTCCGTGTGTCCCGTGTCCGTGTGTCCCCGTATCCGTGTGTCCCCGTGTCCGTGTTTCCCCGTGTCCGTGTGTCCCCGTGTCCATGTGTCCCGTGTCTGTGTGTCCCCGTGTTCATGTGTCCCGTGTCCGTGTGTCCCCGTGTCCCTGTGTCCCCGTGTCCGTGTGTCCCCGTATCCGTGTGTCCCGTGTCCCTGTGTCCCCGTGTCCCTGTGTTCCTGTGTCCATGTGTCCGCTGCCCGGGGCAGCCCCTGAGCCTGTCCCTACAAGGGAACTTTGCCCTGTTCAGCCCAGACCTGGCTTGCTTTGCTTGCTTCTGCTTTTGCCTTTGCTTCCTAGTTAGGTTACCTAAGCAGTCCAATTTTTTCCCTGGACTGTTTTTTTTTCCTTTCCTCTTCCTGAATACCATCCAAACTCCTCCAGAGTGGGATCTGGGAAACACTGAGGAGCACCAAGATCCTGCATTTTGTGATCTGCAGAAGCCATCCCCAGTGCTGGAGAGCTGCTCTCTAACCCCACCGCCTTCTGCTCCCTCATCCCTCATCTTCCATCGCTCCTCCTCCTCCTCCTGTGTCCCGTCCCCACCTCCTTCTCCTCTTCCATCCCCCCTCCTCCTCCTCCTCCTCCTCCTCCTCCTCCTCCTCCTTCATCCCTCCCCCTCCTCTTCCCCGGCAGCGCTGGGAGGGACTGGGCTCTACCGGAATCCTACTGGGATCCTACTGGGAGTGACTGGGACTGTACTGGTATCATACTGGGATCATACTGGAACCGTACTGGGATCGAATGGGACTGTACTGGCTTTGCACAGACACCATAGTGCCCCACACATTCCCCGCTCCCGAAGGGCGAACCGTGAGGGGAAAGGGAGCGAGGAAAGGGCGGAACCGTGAGGGGAAAGGGGCGAGGAAAGGGAAAACCGTGAGGGGAAAGGGGCGAGGAAAGGGCGGGACCGTGAGGGGAAAGGGGTGGCTCAGGCCAAGGGCGGAACTGTGAGGGGACGCTCTGTAAGGCGGCGCTCTGCAAACAGAACTGCCACGGACTGGGAATGAACAGCAAAGAAATCAGTAAATATGAAAGTTTTATTTGCTATCAAATACATCCCAGCCACCCAGCCCCACACAATCCCCATCTCACCGCTCCAAACTGGGATCCCACTTCTCCCAATCTCCTCCCAAACCCATCTCAGCCTGGCAGCTGTGGAATCAAGAGTGTTTGGTGTGGGATTGAAGTTTTTTTTTTGTGGTGGCAACAAGCAATTTGAGGTGGGATTAAGGCTCTGTGGGTTAAAATTCAGTTGTTTTCAGTGGGATGTGAGTGGTTTTGAGGTGAAAGATCGATCCCTCTTGGCTTTTGGAGAGCAGAGAGATTGAGAAGAGAAAAACATGCAGGTCAACATAAAAGGAGAAGCAGCCAGGTGTGTTCCCAACATGGATCACAGGGAATGTGGGTCACCAGGGCTGTGCCCAATGTGGGTCCTCCAGTGGGGGATGGAGTTTAGCTCTTCTCGCACTCGGGGCACTCACAGGGCTTCCCTTACCGGTGCCTCCGTTGGTGTTGGGTCAAGTGAGAGTTCCTTGAGAATCTCTTCCCACACTCCCCACACTCATAGGGCCTCTCCCCAGTGTGGATGCGCTGGTGCCTGAGGAGGTGGGAGTTCTGCCCGAATCCCTTCCCGCAGTCGGGGCAGCAGAAGGGCCTCTCCTCTGTGTGAATCCGATAGTGCTGGGGGAGACAGGAGCCAGTCTGAAACCCCTTCCCACACTTGGAACACTCGTAGGGTCTCTCCCCAGTGTGGGTCCTCTGGTGCTTGATCAGGTCAGACCTCCACCTGAAGCCCTTCCCACACTCCGAGCACTTGTGGGGCTTCTCCCCATCATGGAGCTGCTCAGGGACCCCCAGCTCCGATCTCTGGCTCCATCTCCGGCCGCCTCCCCGGCCCAGGGTGGGTCTTTCCCCCTCAGATCCCCGTGATCTGCGTTTGCAGCCCCTCCTTGTGCGGGATCTCCGGGGCTTTTCCTCCCCGTCGGGTTCCTGCGCTGTGGAGCTGCTCAAAACGGCCTCTCCCACCAGGTTCTGCCGCGGGGATTTGTCCTCTCTGCTCTCCATCCTCAGCTCCTGCTCTGGGGGAGGAAGGACAAGGAGAGGCTCTTCCTCTTCCTCGCAGCCTCCAGGGGCTGGGAATGGGAAATCCTGGTTTGGGGAAAACAAGGGATGAGCACGTTGAGTTGGAAGCTCCCTCTGTCCCAGTCCATCCCTAGAAGTCCCTGGCCACCTGGGCTCCATAAAAACCTCCCAAACACCGAGATCCAGCCCTGAAAAAGCCTCCCAGGAGTTCCCCGTCCCTGCTCCCTCCCCTTTGCTGTTCGGGGCTCCCCCCTGTCCCAGCTGCTGGGGTCACGCTTGGATTGGGGGTCCCCCTTCTCCTCGCTGCCCGCCCTCCCCAGGCTGCCGGGAGTCCCAGCAATCCCAAAAGCTCCCCCCTCTTGGCTCTCCCCATTCAGGGGTGCCGGGGCTGTTTGGGCTCCCGGGCTCCCTTCTCCCCCTCTTCCCTGCTCCGGGCTGCCGAGGCTCCAAGGAGTCCCCCCAAGGGGCCTTTTCTGCTCCGCTTCGCAGTTCTTCCTTCTCCAAACATCTCCCCAAAAACCCCAACCCAGGCACCCCCAGGAGACCTGGCCCGAGCTCCCCCTCCCCGCTCACCTGCGGGATGGGGGGCGATGATCCCACAGGTGGGGGCTGCGAATTCAGGCAGGGCTGACCACGCGCTTCTCTCTGCTCTGCTCCATCCGCCTTTCAACCTCCTCTTCCTCTTCCTGCCACCCCTCCTCTTCCATCCCCCCTCCTCCTCCTCCTCCTCTTCGTTATCCCCACCTCCTTCTCCTCTTCCATCCCTCCCTTTCCATACCCCCTCCTCCTCCTCCTCCCCATCCCCACCTCCCGCTCCTCCTTCATCCCTGCCCTTCCCTCCCTCCTCCTCCTCCCCCAGCAGCAGCGACACCCTCGGTTCCCGTTCCCGCAGCCCCGGCAGCCCGCGGCAGGAGCGGGGATGGAGCCGGGACAGGTCGGGATGGGCAGCGCGGGGCTCTCGGCTGCTCCCAGCCGCTGTTCCAGGGGGGAACCCGGCCCGGGCTAAAGGAGAGGCAAACTGGGGAAACTGGGGGCTGCACATCCAAACTGGGGCTGCCTGGGGACCCTGCCTGGGCACTGCCGGCCCTTGGGGCTCCTCTCAGGAGATCAGGAAGGGGGAACGCAGAGGGCTCGGGGATGCCAGGAGTGGCAGCACTGGGAAGGACTGGTTTGTACTGGGATTGTACTGGAATCATACTGGGAGCAGCTGGGCCCATGCCAGGGCAGACTGCAGTCACCCTGAGGGAGACTAGGATCGTACTGGGATCATACTGACGCAGAGTAGGAGCCTACGGGGGGCAACTGAGACCATGCTGGGGGCAAATGGGATATACTGGGAGTGACTGGGAGCATGATGAGGGTGACTGGGAGCAGCTGTGAGCAACTGGGATCATGCTAGGAGCAACTGGGAAGAACTGGGAGTCACTGGGTGCCTGCTGGGGATGACTGGAAACGACTGGGCTTATACTGGGATCATGCTGGAGGTGACTGGGATCATACTGGCAGTGAGTGCCACGACACTGAGGCTGACTGGGAGCAGTTGTGAGCAAATGCGATCGCGTTGGAAGGAACTGGGAGTGAGTGGGAATATGCTGGAAGGAACTGGGGGACACTGTGAGCGACTGGGAGGGACAGTGAGGGCGAAAGGGGCAACTGGAACCGTGTGGAGCACAACTGGTTCATATTGGCACTGACTGGGAGCACACTGGCGTCATCTCTGGATCATACTGGGAGGGACTGGACTAATACTGGGAGTGTCTGAGAGTGACTGGGAACACACCATGCACAGCATCCCTGTACTGGGGGTGACTGGGAGCAACTTGGAGCACTCTGGGAGCAAATGGCATCATACTGGGATTGACTGGGCTGATGTAGCTGGAGGCAACTGGGACCATACTGCGAGTGATTGGAAGTTACTGGGATTATACTGGGACCATACTGGGAGTGCTGGCATGTGACAAGGATCATACTGGAGGTTACTGGGCTCATACTGGTGATGAAAGGAAGCAACTGGGATCCCACTTTGGGCTACTGGGAGCAACTGAGAACAACTGGGATCATGCTGCAAGCAAACTGGAGGAATTGGGAATGACTGGATGCAGGCTGGAGACAAGTGGGACATACTGGGCATGACTGAGATCATACTGGGATAACAAGCACCTTACTGGGATCACTGGGAGTGTCTGGGAATGACCACAGAGATGCTGAAGGCAACTGGGATTTACTGGGGATGTCTGTAACCTTACTGGGGTGACTGGGAACACACTGGGAACAACGGGGACCATGCTGGGGAGAACTGAGAGCGAGTGGAAGTGAGTGGGTCTACACCGGGGACAACTGGGCATGACTGGGACCATGCTGGGAGCGACTGGGATCATATGGGGAGTGATGGGGTTGATACAAGGGACAACTGGGGGCAACTGGGATCACACTGGGGAGAACAGGAAGCAACTGAAAGCATGCTGGGGGCAACTGGGATCCTACTGGATCTTTCTTGGAGCAACTGGGATCAGGCTGGAAGCAATTGAGGACAACTGGAGTGACTGGGAACATGGTGGGAGCAACTGGGATACACTGGGAGAGACTGAAACCACAGTGGGGGTAAATGGGAACAACTGGAACCACAGTGGATGATAATGGGAGCATCTGTGCCCATGCTGGATTCATACTGGGATCCTACTGGAACTGGCTGGCATCATACTGGGAATGACTGGAAGTGTGCTGGCTGGGACTGGAACCATGCTGGAGGTGACTGGGAGCAACTGGGCCCACCCTGGGAGTGACAGGGAGTCATTCTGGGCAGGGCTGGAATCATACTGGGAGTGACTGGAACCATACTGGGGGGGACTGGGTGCAGCTGGGATCATCCTGGGAGCCACTGGGATTCCAGCAGGTGTGAATGGATCCTGGCTGGGGGTCACTGGGAGCTACTGGGCCCATGTTGGGAGGAAAATCTGGACACATTGGAAGCAACTGGAACCAACTGGAAGGGACTGGAACCGTGCTGAGGGGACTGAGACCACAAATGGGGAAAATGGGTTCATACTGGGAGCGACTGGGACCATACTTTGGGCAACTGCCAGAAACTGGGATCATGCTGGAGGCAACTGGGAGTAACTGGGAAAGACTGGGATCATTCTGAGGTCACCAGAACCTTACTGGGCCAACTGGAATATACTGGGAGTGCCTGTGACCATACTGGGGGGACTGGAACCACACTGGGAACAGCTGGGACCATGCTGGGGACAGCTGAGAGTGAGTGGGACCATGCTGAGTGGGACTGGGACTATTCTAGGGACACCTGGGATCATACTGGGAGGAACTGGGAACAACTGCAACTATTCTGGCAGCAACTGGGATCATACTGGGATCACAGTGGGAGCAGCCGCGTCCATGCTGGGTGAGACTGGGAGGAGCCAGGTCCATGCAGGGTGACTGGAATCATATTGGGATTGACTGGGAGTGGCTGTGAACAACTGGAATCATGCTGAAAGTAACTGGGAGGAAGTGGGAGGGACTGGGAGTATGCTGGGAGTGACTGGGATATACTGGGAGAGACTGGGAGTCATAGGGATCATACTGGTGGTTACTGGGGTCATGTTGGCATTGACAGGGAGCAGCTGGGATCACACTGGGGGGCACTGGCATCATACTGGGAGTGACTGGGATCATACTGGGATTACAGTGGGTGCCAAGGGACCCTGACTGGGGGTTACTGGGAGCTGCCAGGCCCATGCTGGGAGCCAAATGCACACACACTGAGAGCAACTGGGAGCAACTGGGAATGACAGGAGTCATGCAGGTGACAACTGGGATGTACTGGCAGTGACTGGGATAAAACTGGGGGCAGCTGAAGCATGCTGAGGTAACTGGGAGTGCCTGGCAAAGACTCTGGGAATGTTCCAGGCAACTGGGATGTACTGGCAGTGACTGGGGCCCCCAGCACCGGGACCCTGAATCGCCATTGCCGGCACCGGGACCCCCCCTGCTCCCCTTATCCTGCACAGGGACCCCCCTGAATCCCCCATTTCCGGACATCAGGGCCCTCTGCTCCCCTTTTCCCTGCTCCCAGCCTCTAGATTTCCCATGTGCCTGATCCTGGAACGCCTTGGAACACCTTGGACCCCCATTCCTGCCTTTCCCAGCCCCCAGCCCTGTTGCTATCACGCTGGCGTGGTAGTGTGGAGGAAGGGATTTAGAAAGGCCTTGGGAATTGGAAACTGAGGAAAAGATACATTTAGGTATGAGGAAAAGATACATTTATGTATGCCCCATTGTTTCGGGAAAGTTTCGCTTCAGCATCTTTATGTAAACCCCCTTCTCCCCACCCCTGAGCAGTTCCCATTGGACCTGACCCATGGGGTGGTTCTGATGAGTCCATGCTGAACACTGTCTCTATTGTTTAGACCTTATCTCTTAATTTTGCTGTATAAAACTGTATCTGGGCAGTAGCCCAGCGTCTTTTGTCCCTGCAACTGTTCAGGCAATACAATCTTTCTGGACTGCACACAACTGACCTCTCTTCGTCTCTTTGTCTCGACTCCTTGCGGCGACCGAGGCGCACCGCCGCTTGGACCGTGCTAACCCAGCCGCTGCCTGGTGAGCCCAGTGCAGCGGGACCGCGGCAAACCCCGGTCCCCTGAGGGGACAGCTAGCCAGAGGGGTCCCGGGGGGCCGGGGAGGGACGGGGGACCGCCGCAAGTGACCCCCGAAAGCCGCAAGTGGCGCACCAACGTGGGGCATTGCACCGGTTTGAGCGAACACGCCACGGCCGCCGCGGGCAGTGCACCGGTTGGGAGCTTTTCCGGACACTTTGCGATTGGTGTCGCCGCGAGCGACAGAGCGGCGAGCGGTGCGAAGAAACCGCCACGCAGGCTGTCAGCTCCGCGGGGAGAAGCTCTCGGACCGCGCTGGTGGTGTGGGCACTCGCCCTTCCACACAGCCCGGCAGGACTGCCGCTGCGGGGACAGAGGCGCTGATTTCTGTCCGGCGCTGTGTCCGTGGATGCGGACGGGACCTTCCTAACACCCGGAAGACTGTCTGCAGAGTCGGGAACCGTTGCTGCAGTGTGTTTTCTGAAGAATGGCGGTGGGTAAGTCTCGGTACTGGCGGCGAGGGTCCGGCCAGGAGACTGGAGTCAGGCTCCCGTGTGCCCAAAGGGGGGACACGCCAGCGCGCAGGCGTGTCGGGAGTCTCCACTGGGTCTTCAGAACTTTGGGGTTTTTGCTGCAGCAGCTGGGTGAGATTTTGCTGTGCTGCCAGCGATGGGTGTTACGCTGACTACACAGCAGAAAGAGATTTATAAACAAGTTCAAGAACCCCTGCAGAGAGCAGGTGCAAAACTTCCAAAGAGCCTGGTGAAAGAGTTTGTCAGATGGGTAACAGTAAGTTTTTCGGAGGTAACAGAGCAAGAAGTGACAGAATGACAGTTTTGGAAGCGTGTGGGTGCAGTGTTGAGTGAAAGGACAAAGGCAGGAGATCCCTCAGTGAAAGAAGGTTTTATGAGAATCTTTTTGTTCGTTTATGACTTTGTGAAAGAGAGTGCAGACACTCGGGACGCCCGGGGAACAGAAAAGGGTCACATCGCGTCCCCTGTAACCCCTCACGTCCCCGGCTTTGAAAAAACTTACCGCGCAGATGTAGATTCAGTTCCTGACCCTTCTCCATCTCATGATTCCGCTCCCGCAGCTCAAAATCCATGCTTTGCACCCCCCACCCACCTCGTGCAGCCACCACAAGATGGAGGCGGCCACGCGACATTCCCTTCTCCATCCCAGAACTTCTGGCTCCCCGTGCCAGCCCAGAACACACCCCCAGCCCTCGTGTCCCTCCCTTTGCCCATCCCCAATCCCAATCCCTCCTCCCTTGCAGCGATTTAGCCCATGGTCCAGCCCTCAGCTCCTCCCCTCGCAGCTCCATCACCACCCCCTGCCCCTGCCCCGCTCCACACGGCCCCTCCAGCCGCGGCCATTCCCACACAAGCCGCCCCCCCTCTCGCTCCTGCTTCCCTCGGCAGCGGCAGCGCCGGAGCTGCCAGCTCCGGGACTGTCGGCTCCGGGAAACAGAAACTAGCCAGAGACACCGATCCTCCGTTCATGGCCCCAGTGGTTTATAATGCGAGAGGACAAAACCCCAGATGGGAACCCCTTTCATACGACAGTATCAGGGAACTCTGCAAAACAAAATGTGCATTTGGAGAAAGGAGTGAATTTTTAAAGAGCATTTTAAAAGCTACTCTAGGTTCCAAAACTTTTGTCCCTGCTGATTTGAAACGTCTTTTCAGCTGTTTGCTCCCTCAATCTGAATTTAGATTGTGGGAAAGAACTTGGAAAAGGCTTGCAGGAGACCTCCTTCCAGAGATTTTGCAGAGTCCAACCCATTCCACAGATATAGAGGATGAGGAAATCACCTTAGAACATCTAGTGGGTGAGGGTGATTGGAGCCAAGCTGAAAAGCAAGCAGCAGGCATTCCCAGATCAGTGTTAGACCTGTCCAGGGATGCGGCAGAACGTGCATTTTTTAACATGCCTTCTAAAGAACCTATCATTTCTTATACCGCTTTAAAGCAGTCTGTTGCAGAGCCGTTCGTGGATTTTGTGGATCGAGTGAGAGCTTCAGTCGAGAAAAGGGTGCAAAATCCAGAGCTCCAAGATCAGCTCACACTAGAAATTGCCACCACAAATGCAAATTAAGCCTGTCAACGAGTCATCCTGGCCCTTCCAGCATCGCCTCCACCCACACTCGATCAGCTCATTGAGGACTGCACGAGAAAAGCTACACTAATGACAGAGGACTCAGTGATAAGTCCGCGGGAAAGGGTGGTTGCTTCAGCAGCAGCAACCCCGAGGACTCCGGGGTCTGCAGGGCCTCCTCCTTAACAAGGGAGGAAAGTGGGAGCAGGGGGAATCTTTTTCCTTTATACTGGCAGAGCAAATTGTACCTTTTTCAGAGTTAGTTTACCTTGTTATATGATTTTATCTTTCTTTCAGACTAGCAGAATGTCAATTTCCACATTCCTGCTCATCGTTTGGTTCCAGAAAATGGCCATCTACCCGTCCACGGTGGATGCGTGGATTGTTCCACAGCCCAAGAAAAATGTGTGGGTCACACTCGCCCAAGCCTTGAAACAAGATCACATGTGTTTGTCTACTGCCTCAGCAGAAAATCCGATGTCCACATGTTTAGTAGGGATTCCAAGTAAGGGGGATGAGTTTCCAATCGGTCTGGTCCGCTCGCAAAAGCAGGTGAACGAAAATAAAATACCTGAGGCGGGGGCAGAGTTCTACAGGCGCTGAGGAGCTGTAGAACAAGTTAAAATACCAGTGCAAAACCCCCTCATTTTGTGGCAAAAGTGGATCCTACACTTGCCCTCTGCTGAGGGAGAGCCCCAGGAATTAGAACTCCTGGGCTCCGCAAAAGCTGAATATTGCATTCAATTTGATTTTTCCCCAACCAAAGAAGTAAAACTATATGAGCAAGTCAAACAGTACAAGGTAGAATTCAGGGCGGGTCAATGGTGCACAGCTGTCTATAAGCTGAAATTTGCATCCACCACTGATTTCCGTCCCCGCAAGCTGGACAAAGGAGTGTTTCTTATCTGTGGGGACAGAGCATACCCAGGAATCCCCTCTCGTCTTATTGGAGGTCCATGCACTTTTGGGCATCTGACCCTTGCTTCCCCCAACATGACCCAAATTCCAATCGGGCGAGCAAAAGGTGAGACAAAAATTACCAAGCAAAGTACAAGTCAATTTGATGAACATTGTGATGCAGAAATTTACCATTGGGCAAAATCCAAAAGAGTTGCCGTCTCTGTGTTTTTACCATGGGTTGCGGCAGCAAAAGCATTGAGTGAATTAGGCAATCTGGAATGCTGGGTGACGAAGCAGGCAAATTTAACATCAGCAGCCCTGAGTGACCTCCTAGAAGACGAGGAAATAACCAGAAAGGCTACCCTCCAAAATCGGGCAGCTATTGATTTCCTGCTGTTGGCACATGGTCATGGATGTAAAGAGTTTGATGGGTTGTGTTGTTTTGATCTGTCATCTAAAGGCCAGAGTGTCCACTCGTCCATTCAGGAAATGAGAAGCCTCATTGGGAGTGTGAAGCAAGAAAATGAGGATTGGTTTAAGGATCTGTTCAAAGACTGGGACCTTTCTGGGTGGGCAGTGTCTCTTTTAAAAGACATCTTTTACTTTCTAGCTGCACTGTTTTTAGGTCTGTTAGCATTTGGGATTCTTAAGCGAATAATCTCCAAGGTTATCACCTCAAAGCCTAAGGCTTCCGCACCTGTTCTCATTGCTGCTGCCACCACGGAAGGCGATTGGTGGGAAGACGACAAACAGAAAGACACCGCAGTTTGAGAGCCGCAGTTTTACCTTCTCCCAAGGCACCATTCATCTTATTAAGTAAAGAAGAGGGAGATGTTGCTATCGCGCTGCCGCGGTAGTGTGGAGGAAGGGATTTAGAAAGGCGTTAGGAATTGGAAACTGAGGAAAAGATACATTTAGGTATGAGGAAGATACATTTATGTATGCCCCATTGTTTCGGGAAAGTTTCGCTTCAGCATCTTTATGTAAACCCCCTTCTCCCCACCCCTGAGCAGTTCCCATTGGACCTGACCCATGGGGTGGTTCTGATGAGTCCATGCTGAACACTGTCTCTATTGTTTAGACCTTATCTCTTAATTTTGCTGTATAAAACTGTATCTGGGCGGTAGCCCAGCGTCTTTTGTCCCTGCAACTGTTCAGGCAATACAATCTTTCTGGACTGCATACAACTGACCTCTCTTCGTCTCTTTATCTCGACTCCTTGCGGCGACCGAGGCGCACCGCCGCTCGGACCGTGCTAACCCAGCCGCTGCCTGGTGAGCCCAGTGCAGCGGGACCGCGGCAAACCCCGGTTCCCTGAGGGGACAGCTAGCCGGAGGGGTCGCGGGGGGCCGGGGAGGGACGGGGGACAGCCGCAAGTGACCCCCGAAAGCCACAGTGAGTGACTGCCAGGGAGGCCTTGCAGGGCCTCTGACTGCTGCAGTGGCACTACAGAACCTCATGGAACCGTGGGTCAGTTGTGACAATGTGGGTCCAAGGACACCACGGTGACACTACAGAACCACAGGGAACCAAGGGGCCATTGTGACACTCTGCTGCCTCATGGAATCAAGGAGACCATTGTGAACTCGGTGACCCCAAGGAACCAAGGGTCCATGGTGACCTTGTGCAGCCGCAGTGTCACAGAGGAGCCGCTGTGACACAGCGAGGGCACACGGAGCCCAGGGGCCATTGTGACACATCAGGGCTCTGTGGAACCACGAAGCCATTGTGACACTGCAAGGGCTCATGGAAACACGGGGCCATTGTGACACTGCAGAAGCAAGGGGAACATTGTGACACTCCAGGGCCTGATGGAACCAAGGAGACCATTGTGACACTGTGGGGTCCCATGGAACCAAGGGAAAATGGAACAGGTCTGGCTGGCTGAGCCTCCCAGGGACCACCTGACAGGTCCAGCTGACCTTGGCATGTCGAGATATACTTCTCATCTGCCCCTGAAGCACTGGGGCTCTGGGCTTTCCTTCCCATGGGAGAGAACTGTCCTTCTCCTCCAGGGGCCTATGGCCAAAAGTGGGATTCCTTCTGCAAATTTTCTTAACTGCAAAGATTGTTTCCAGATTAAATCGGCCAGGAGAGACAGGTCTGGCTGCCTTGACCACCCAAGGGTCACCTCTCATCTGCCTTTCAAACACTGGAACCATGTGCTTTTCTTTCTTATGGGAAAAAAACAATCCATCTCCACCAGGCACCCATGGCCAAAACTGAGGATCTGCCTCCAGAATTCCCTATATCCAAGGATAGCTCCCAGACAGAAGCTGCCAGGACTGACAAGTCTGGCTGGCCTTGGCTTCCTGAGGGCTGGCATTCATGTGCCTCTGAAACACCGGGGCTCTGTTCTTTTCTTCCTAATGTAAATAATTCTTCCACTCCAGGAACCCACAGCCAAAATTGAGATTCCACCTCCAAAATTCCCTGTGTCCAAGGATAGCCCCTAGACGAAAGGTGTCAGGAGAGACAGGTCTGGCTGGCTTGGCCTAAGGGTGCCCACCTCTCATCTTCTTCCAGGACACTTGGACTTGCACTTCTCTTTCCTATAGGAAAAAATCATTCATGCTGTCATGGCCAAAACTGGGATTCCACCTCCAAAACTCCCTACATCCGAGGATTAATGCTTTGAGAAATGTTTTTTGTTGATTTAATGACCTATTAAACCTTTTCCCAAAGTTTCTCTTATCTTCTATGTTGCCAGAAAGGATGTTTTATTGTTTTGAGCTCCTGAGAATCTCTTGTTGGTATTTCTCCAGTGCATCCAACTCAGAGGACAGAAACAATTGTAATTCCTTTTAAATGTCCCATTGAGAGAGCTTTTTAGGGGATGGGGGTCAGGGCTTGTGTGTCCTGCTTGGCACAGCCCAGGCAGGGCTTTCACAGCCCCATCCCACACTCCATTTCCCAGCTGGAGCTGCTGGTGCCTCTGATTTCTGCTGCCCCAGCCCCAGGGACGCTCTCCTTGTCTGCCCATTCCCCCAGGGTCTCTGGGCAGGGATGGCCTCAGTGGGGGCTGCTGACATCCTCAGCAACTTGGAGGCTGCTGCTGAATTTTACTGCTCCAGAGGCTTCTTCAGCCTTCAGCTCTTCAGTGCAGGAATTCAGTGCCCCAGGGCTCATTAACATTCAGAACACCTTAACAAGCCAAGCCCTGGGAATAATTTAAGTTTTCAAATCTCTTGTGGTTGATTACACTATATTTAAAAGGACAGTGAGAAAAGATTTTTTCAGGTCCTGTTTAGTTTTTTTTACTCCTAATAAATTGATGTGTGAAATCTCCAATTGACACTGAATCCAAGTGCCTCCTCATGCAGTTTGAATAGATATGAAAATCAAGACTCTTTATGGCTGACAATCCATCGGACTCTGTCCCTACCCCCACCCCACCATTTCCCCCATCCAAGCCCTGGCACTCAGAGCAGCCTTGTGCAAATCTGAGCTCCCTCCAGCCCAGGCTGCACCTGCGGGTTTCAGCTCCTTGGCTCCATCTCCCACCTGCTTTCCTTGGAGAAGGAGCTGCCCCAGACACAGAGGGTTGTTCATTTATTGCCAGCCAACAAAGGCAAGGGAAGGCACAGCTCCATCAAATGCAAAAGTCATTCTTCTGCTGGATATTAAATCCACTTTGCACAGCAGACAGAGCAATGGAAACACCTTCTGTGCCCAGCACAGATCCCAAGGTCCCCCCAAACCCTCCCTGCCCCGATTCTGCCCAGATTTGCTCTTTGCACACACGAGTCACAGGCTGAAGTCAGGAGCTGCCTCCATGCCCAGAGGGAGGAAAAGAGGGAAAGTGGATGAAGAGCTCTCCTGTGCAGAGCCAAGGTCCAAGTGCCCCTGCAGTGGGAACCACAACTCATCAGGTTTGTGTCCTTTGGGCTCAGGGACTGGTGACACTCAGAGGCACAGAGAGGTTTCTTGCCAACAAACAGGAGTTGAGCATTTGAGCAGTTTAATAACCATCACAGCTCTTCCCTCAACTCTCTGTGATGTCCACGCAGCATCTGACATGTCCCCCATGCCCAAGGGATTTCTGCACAGGAACAGCTTTGGACAAAGACATAAAAGGTAACTCTGGGATAGATATAAATCTAAGTAAGGTGTTGAATAATTATATATGTATTTCAACTTCTGAAAGATTGGGCTACTACATAAAGCTCAAAGCATGTTTTAGACAGAGACATAAGAAAGTGAAATTCTGTGATATAAATATTAGTAAGGTGTTGACAAATGTGATATTTATTTGAACTTTGGAAAGATTGGACAACTTCCTTAAGCTAAAAGCATGAAACCAATCAGTTGAGAGTCACTTGAGTGACCAGACAGCACCTAGAGGAGGAAATCTGGGAGCAACAGGAAGGACATTGATCCAGCTGGTCTAGTGAACAGATTTCCTTAGACATGGCCATTTTAACAGGAGAGCTGGAAACACCTGAAGGAAGAGGGAGAGGAAATAATAAACAGGATATTGGTGACACACGTAGAAGGCAAGGTCAGTATTTCTCCTCCTGCCTCCAAGAAATTTCTGTTCCTGGAGGGAAAATTTTGCCATTTCTTCAAAGTACTCAAGTGACCCAGATAATAAAAATGTCCTTGTATAATATGAAATGCACAAATATTAACACCTGTGCCCCTTTCCAGGCAGACATCAGCTGTGTGCCCATGAACAGGCAGTGCCACTTGTGCCCTGAGGTGCCGAGCTGGGGTTGGATCTCTCAGAGAGGAGCTGAGGGAGAGCAGAGCACCTTGCAAGCTGCAGGTCCCTGCCAGCCCCGCAGGGCTCCTGTGCCATCAACATCTGCCCTGCTCCAGTCTGGAACAGGGCCCAGCACGGTGCCAGGACCATCAGAGAGCTGAGGTGTGTGCTGGAATTCCATGCTCTCCCCATGGCACAGCAGCCCTGCATTTCCCTGCTCCAGCCTTGGTCTCCAGCACAGCCATGGAGGCTCTTTGGGCTCCTGAGTGTTCCTGCAGCCCCCAAGGGCAGCTGAGCTCTGCCTTTGGCACAGTCAGCCCTGGCCAGTGCAGGCCATGCTCAGCAATTCCTTGTCTGTGCCCGGCCTTGCTGCCAGCCCCAGCTCAGCAGCCAGGGCTGCCAAGGGCTGGGACAGACAGAGGCTGGTGCTGACAAATGTCCTGGGCCCCTCCCTGCTCTGTCCATGCCCCAAGGGCACAGAGCAGCCTCCTCTCTCGGGCTCTTGCCTGTTTTCAATGCCTTGCCCAGGCGCTGGCCCTGCCCCACAAGGCCTGGGCTGAGTCCTGCCCCTGCCCGCTCAGCCAGGGTGAGATGGACACTGATGGTTTCTGTGCCAGGCTCTCCCAGCCCAGCCCAGCTCCCTGCAAGCTCTGCCAGCTGCCCTGAGCTCTGGGCAGCACCAAGGGCCTCTCCCCAGCACAGCCCAGCCGGCTCTGGCCCCACAGCTCTGCTCAGGCCAGGCTGCTCTGGGCACTGCCCCACGGCCTCAGCCCTGCCAAGGGCACAGCAGCAGCTGCAGCTCAGCCAGGACTCAGCCCCAGCCATGGGGGAAGGGGCTTGGCCAAGGCCAAAGGAGCTCCCTGGCTGCCCTGCTCCCCTCTGGCTGAGGTGCTGAGAGCTCTGCAGCCCCTCCTGCCATCCCATCTGCCCAGGCCAGCACAAGAGCCCCGGCCTTGGGGCCCTGCAGAGCTGCTCCTGCTCCAGGCCCAGGGCCCATCCCAGAGCTGGGGCAGCCACAAAGCTGTGCCCATTTCTGCTCATTGCTGCTCTGATGGGCATGGATCCTCACCCACTTGGAGCTTGCTGATGAATTTTCCTACTCCACAGGCCTCTTCTTCCTTGAGCTCTTCTTCTTCAGGAATTCAAAGAGAAAAGCTTATAAACAAAAGCCAGGGAATCTCAGAAACACAGAAAGCTGGACAAGACAAACGCAGGTCTGAACCAATGTGGTTAATCAAGCGTTCTCCATTTATTCAAGATAAGGTGGTAGTTTATATAAGCTTCTACATAGTTTACAAAAACAAAGACACTCTGATTGGTAGGCTAACATTGTTTACCTTTTCCTTAAAACGGCCTACACCTTACACTATGAAACCTATACTAATTTACACCCAGACAACCCAGTGGTCCCCATCACACCTTAAGACTATTTCTATCTGCGCCACAAGCTCTGAATTTCTAACTGCGTCAGAGGCTTGAAGGCCTCACAAGGCCTCAATCTGAGGCCTAGACTGGAGTAGCTCAAAACTCATAACTCATGTCCTCTTTCTCTCAAAAATGCTGCAAGAATTCCCTCTTTTTCTTTTTGAGCTACCCAGGCTGGAGTGAAGGTGCGATTAACTAATTTTTGCACACACTGTTAAAAACACGGTATAACAATTAAAAAAACTATAAAGATAAAAAGAAATACAATACCAAAACGAATTAAGTCTTTGATCCAGCCAGAAAAACCTAAAGAATTGAGCCAGTTATCAAATGTAGTGTCCATTTGGAGAACACTGCGTTTGGCTCGTTGAGTCTTCTGAGGCAATTCGAGAACCTGATGTATGGTGGGAGCAAAAAGCGTCAACCTACCGATATAACATGGGCCTCCCCTAGCATTTTGAGGGACTGCTGACCAGGCTCGGTCCCCTCAAATGAGGAAGGTTCCTGGGGGCAGTTTTCCTGCACCACCTCTTGGAGTCGAATTGTTACAATATTCTAAATAGTTGTAATACAATGGTGATCTGGGAGACAACCAAGTGTCGTCATCTGTCAATTTTCCATTTTCTTGAGTTGGTTTGGTAGCATAAGGTCCAAATATCAAACAGTAATTTCCTGGGACAGAACCCAAAAGATCAAATTCTTGAAGACTGTCGTCAGTAAATTTAAGGTTTTGCACAAATGCAACAGCTTGCGCTCCCAGTGTGCTATTTAAATTTATTTGAGCTCGGGTCCAAGTTTTGAACTCTGCAATGGGACCCAACGAGACTCCAATTAAACAAGTATAAAAAGTGGGTTAAACGGTGTGGCTAACAACAGGCAGAATTAATCTTGCCTAGTTTGTTTGGCCCAAGTGATCCACATATTTTCTCTCTTGTCAATGTCAAGGATTCCAGATACTTCAACAACCAAAACACTGCTTAATAAAAACATTGAGGCCCACCACGTATTTCTCAGGTTTTTGAATGCCCTTTTTAACATGAAAGAAACAATCTTAATTCTAAACATAAACTATAAATTCTAATAAACTAACATCTGATAAATCTAACTTCACACTTATAATAGTTCAACTTATTTTTCTGTACTCTACAAAATTAATTTTCATCAAAACTGGATTCATCAGGGATGTTCCAGGCAAACTGTTGTTGTTCATGTTGTTATCACTGCGGGTTGATATCTTTTTCATCTATTTTTAAAATTCTGTTTCTGCCTTTTCGTATCAATGCAGCAAGAGCATCTGTCCTGCCCAGACGTCTTGGTTGGATGGGTAAAAACACTCACTCAAGTAGAATTTCTGTTGATCCAAGTTGGGACCTCCCTCTTTTTCTTTTGCCATTGAAAGACAATGGCAAGATGAACAGAAAAATCACAGGCATTACTAAAACTTATTAAAACTTAGCAAAAAAAAATTCTATAACATCATTAAAAACACACTTATAAAAAAAAACTCAAAGCCCACGATCTTCTGTGGGTGAAACACAAATCTTTGCACAATCCACTTTTGCTGTGCATCCTCTGATCCACTTGTGGAGAAATCAGTGCTCTCTTGCAATTGATAAGTTCCACATTCTTCACTGAAATCCATCCAGATTCTGCACCTGTTAAAACACAAACAAACCCAACACCCCCACAGGGACTGGAGGGTCCTCTCTCAATTCTGTTCCCTAAAACTTGCATGAAGAAATGGAAATATCAACATCTTTGTTATAAACATGAAAAAACATTAAAAACAAAACAATGCATATAGTAAAGAAACTAACAACAAATAAAAATCAATCAGATAATACACAATCAATATTACATATAAAATCACAGTTACCAAGTGCTACACTATCAAATTGTCATCCCAGAGTCTGCAGCAGCTGATAAACCTTAAAACAACAGAGATTTGGATAAAACATGTCCGGATCATGTCTCTCCAAACTCCCTTTGAGGCTCAGCTGTCCTGTATGGTCAAATTGTCAAGCCAAAAGGACTTGAATACCTTTTTGATGCAGAAAACATCTGGATCAATCACACCATCCACGTAGAGCCAGAGCTTGGCCAGAGCTCGAACTCTTATTGGAGGATATGTTTAAAACAAAAGTCTCAGAAATAACAGTTATAAGTAAAAAACCTTATTATTAAAAATTTATCAAAACATCAAATAATTGAACCTGTCTAAAATTTCTTTTTAAAACAAAAATTCTCTAAATACAACAAACCTTTTCTTCAAAAATCTGAAAATTTGAAGTCTGAAATCTTGAACCAAAATTCGGACAAAAAAAAATTATAAAAGAAGATGAATTGCAGCTGCATAGAAGATTAGACAAAAAAAAAATCACATGAGTAATTAAAGAGTCAAAAACACAGGATCCTGAAAAAACACATCTTGCAATCAATCCCCTAGAAAGACAATAAAACATATGAAAACTGACTGTAAATATTAAAACAACACCTCAATACCTTAACATCTCAATAATAATTCTTATCACAAAAATCAGACAACTTACATTATATGGTCAACTTATCAACAAGAAATGTTTAAAATAGTTTAAGACAATCTTTTCAAAGCATTCATATAACATTAGTAACAATCACTACTTATCATTACCTACAAAACTTGACAATCATCATTTATCTTATTACCTATAAAACTCAAAAATCATCATTACCTATCTTATTATCTATAAAAACTCAAAACCAGAAATTGTGAACTAAATGCCAACATTCCATCTGACTGACTTTTCTCAAATCTTTGTTTTCAGAGACATTTTTGGCAATTAAATCATTATTAACATTTCTATCTTTTACAGTGATTTTCATCTATATCGTATTTGAAATAACATTGATTTACATAATGTCTATCCCTCTTGGTATCTTGGAAAACACTCGGTACTGCTATACTTTTTCATTACGTCTTCTGACTCTTGCAAGGAATTGGAAAAATGCTGTTGAAATTTTTGCTGTGGTGTTGCAATCCCTCCATTGGTGGCACTGCTGCTCTCGGGGTTGTCGTTACCGTGGCAACCAGGCTGTGCAGCGTCTCCGCCGCCATTGCGGGGTGCTGCGGGGAGATGAGGGGGGCGGCGCCGTCTCGCTCCCGTCCTTGCTGCGTCACTGTGGGGATGGGAGAGGAGACGCCCCTGATGCTCCACGCCCCGCCTGCTCCGACTCCAGCGCGGCCGAGCCCCCGGGAACGCCCATCTCCCTCCTCGCGCTGTTGCTCAGCAACAAGGAGCCTTCTGTCTCTCGGCCGAAGTCCGCTCCGCCCTGGGGCCGCCTCAGGCTCGGTGCTGGCCGGCCCCGCTCTGCCTGGCCCCGCTCTGCCTGGCCCCGCTCTGCCTGGCCCTGCACCCGCCGCTCCGCGCTGCCACTTCGCGCTGCCGCTTCTGCAGTCCGCCCGGGCGGCTGGCCGGTGCTTACCGCCGCACCCTGCTGCTCTCTGCCACAGCCCGTTGCCTTAGTTCTGCCAACCCGTTCCACAAGGGACGAGGAAGGGCTTTCTGTAACTTTTTCTTGCCTTTTTATCTTGTTTTGTGATCGCTTGTTCCTGCTACAATTGACATGCCGCGCTGGGTTGCTCGCCGCCGCTGCCGCGGCTGCGGGGGGGTGAGGGGCCAGCACCGCTTCTCTCCCGTCTCCGCGTTCTATCACTGCGTCCCAAAGCAGCTGCCCCAGCTCTTGCCATTTGATTTTACTAAAAATCAGCAAAGGGTTTTGCAGCTTGCCTTTGTTTCTTGCCCACAGAACCAACTGTTCCAAATTGGCTTCTTTAACCTTTTCAGCTCTCTTTGAGAGAATATGAAAGAGAAGCTGTACGGAAGCCTGGAGATCCCTATCTAAATAAAGCCCTTTAAATTGCCTCCGTCTGAGAAAGGAGGTGAAAGGGTTATATGCTGCTTGCCTATCCATTACTCACGTCAGCGCTGTTGCAGCCCCTCTAGGCTTCGGCAGCACGTATCGGCTGAGCTCACCGCTGTGGTCACTCAGGGCGCGGCACCAGGTAGTGGAGCTTAATCGCCGTCTGTCTAGCTGCGGGACCCGACCCCAATGCAAATGTCTCACAGATCCAGGTGGGGGGGTTCCGTCCGTTCGGGCGCCAGATGTTGGTGAGAGAGTCGCGGGAGACAAGTCTCATGCTGTCATGATCAACAAGTCTCAGTTTATTGGGGTCGATTACAGTTTCTTTATACAAGCACTGATTAGCTCATACATATTGCAAAAGCGAAGCTCAGGATTGGTTAGCTTTCTATTAACACATATATCTCTTAGCGATAAGCCTAGCAGTTACTGCTTCTTTATTAACGAGACACCTGTATGCTCAAGGTTGTTAGGAGATATTTGTTTCTCAAGGTTGTTAGGAGACATCTGTTTCTCAAGGTTGTTTTCATGCTAGAAGTCACGTATTCTCACACTCTCATCAACTTAACTCTTTCATGTCCTTTGCTGCGCAGCCATTCTTCAGCTGAACTCTCGACAAAACAAGGCCCATGTCTAGGTTTGAAAAGACAGGAGTCTGTGAAGGAAGGCAAAAGCCTCCTGTGAAATGGAAAAGGTAAACCCCCTCCCTCCGAATTACCACAATTTAACAAAAGGCTCTCAGGCAAAGATATGGGAATGGGAATAACAGTCCTTTACTAGGAGAAAAACTAAATAAAATAATAATAATAAAACAAATGTAATTAGTATGAATGAAACTAGTGAGGGAGGCAGAAACCTGACACCCTGAGGAGTCAGGGTGTTGGTAGTAGTCCAGTTAAAATGGTGGCTGCTCCTCCTGGAGTGGCAGATGAAATGCTGCTGAAGTGGTGATCTCTAGAAGGGTGGAGTTTTCTCTGAAGGTCTGGTAGTAGCTGGGCCTGGTCTTCCTCTAGGAATTCAGCAGAGAAGAAGCTGGTGGGATGAGGTTCTGGGGGTCCTGGTGGGCACTGGGAGGGAGTTTGGGGGTACTGGGTGTGACTGGGAGGGACTAGAGTGAGCCTGGAGGAGCTGGATGGAGATTGGGGATGGAAAAGCAGAGATTGGGATGAGGTTGGTTGTGCTGGAAAGAGACTGGGAGGTGTTTGGGTGAGTCCTGGTGGGGCTGAGAAGGGACTGGGGGAGGGTTTAGGCGTACTGGGGTGGTGGGGGGAGACTGGAAGGGGGTTGTGGGATTCTAAAAGGGATGGGAGAGGCTTTGGTGGGTCCTGGGGAGGTGAGGAAGGGATCATGGCAAGTTTCAGGGGGTCCTGGGTGGACTGGGAGCAATCAGGAGGGTGCTTGGAGAGGCTTGGGGTGTCAGTGAGAGGTTTTGGGGGGGTCCTGATGCCTGCAGGCCTCCCAGAGATGCCGCTGGACGCCACCGGCAGCAAGATGCAGACGGGGATCAGGGACTACGAGTTGGGCTTTGTCTTCCTGGTGCTGGGGCTTGGCTTCTACCTGTGCAAGTGGGTCAAGGGGGGTCCCGGGGGTCATGTCCCCTCTCCCCAAGACTGTGGGTGCTCCACCTGGGGACCCCAGCCCGGTGTCACCCGTTTCTCTGCCCACAGAGCTCCTGAGCCGCCGGCGGCCGCAGAGCTTCCCTGTGGCCTCGGGCCCAGCCGGGATCCCCTGCTCCATCCCCACGCTGATTTTGGGGGGGTCCTGTGTACCCCCAGCCCTGCTGTCACTCTGCCCCTGCCCGCCTGCTCCCAGTGTTCCCAGTAACGCTTCCCAGTTAAACCCAGCCCAGTTTGTGGGGGGCACTGGGGAGGGACTTGGGGGGACCCCACGGCGGGGCCGGCACTGGGCAGGGAGGGCAGGGTCCGGGTGGGGAACACTGCCTGCTGCGGGTCTGCCCGGCAACTGCTGAGTCATCAGCGCCGCTCTCTCTGATTGGCTGACTCGTGTCCACCGCATTCTCTCATTGGCTGAGGAGAGGCCCGGGAGTGCAGAGAAGGAACGGGAGAGATCCCGCCCCGAGCAGCGGCACGGGGACAACAGACCCAGCCCGGGCACAGGGAGGGAATTTATTACCAACCAAACCACGGCAGCACGAGGAGAAGGGAAAGAAATCCCTCCAACACCTTCCCCGCACCCAACGGGGATCACCCACAACAGGGTTATCCACCAGGGAGAGACGGGGACATCCGAGATTAGACCAAAGCCAATTTTATTGTGTGTACCAGGTTTTTATACAGGGATTTACTTGTAGGGTGCTTATATATGGCTGTTTTTGATAACAATTTCCCATTGGTTACACATTCCTCATGACATGACATCACCTGGTAACATTATTTTATCACAAAGTCTCACACCACGTTGCCACTCCTTGCCCAGGGAGACTTCAACTGTGTCTGTGTCTCCCACAGTTTCTGCTCAGTCAGGCCTCAGATATCGGGCCCCTTTATCAGCTCCATTGCTTTACTCTCTGTTTTATTCCCCATACGGGGGCACCAGGGCTCTGCCCAACGGGGGTCACTGGGGATCATCCAGCCCGGATCCTCCCATGGGGGATGGAGCCGGAGCAGCGCACCAAGCTCTTCCCTCACTCTCTTCCCTCACTCCAAGCTCTTCCCTCACTCTCTTCCCTCACTCCAAGCTCTTCCCTCACTCGGGGCACTCACAGGGCTTCCCTTAGTGGTGCCTCCGTTGGTGCTGAGTCAAGTGAGAGCTCCTGGAGAATCTCTTCCAACACTTCCCACACTCATAGGGCCTCTCCCCTGTGTGGATGCGCTGGTGTGTTCTCAGGTCTGAGCTCCGCCCAAAGCTCTTCCCACATTCCAAACATTTGTAAGGCCCTTCCCCGGTGTGGATCACCTGGTGCTTGATCAGGCCAGACATGTGTCTGAAACCCTTCCCACACTTCCCACACTCATAGGGCCTCTCCCCATTGTGGATGCGAAGGTGCACAGTGAGGTGGGAGTTGTGCTTGAAGCCCTCCCCGCAGTCGGGGCAGCGGAAGGGCCTCTCCTCTGTGTGACTCCGCTCATGTTGGAGGAGATTGGAGCTGGTCTGAAACCTCTTCCCACACTCCCCACACTCGTAGGGCCTCTCCCCAGTGTGGATCCTCTGGTGCACGATCAGTTTGGAGCTCCAGCTGAAACCCTTCCCACATTCCAAGCACTTGTGGGGCTTCTCCCTGCCATGAGACTTCTCCACCAGCTCCGAGCTCTGGCTGGATCTCCGCCCGCCTTCCTGGCTCAGGGGGGCTCTTTCCTCCCCGCAGCTCCCTGGGCTGGGTTTGCAGCTCCTCCTCCTGCAGCAACTCCTGGGCTTTTCCTCCTCCTCCATCCAGACACACCCAGGGAATGAAAAATCCTGGTTTGGGGAAAAAAACAAGAGGAGAGCACCTTGGACTGGAGGTTCCTCCTTGCCCAAGTTCATCTCAGGAAGTCATTGGGAATCTTGTGTCTGTAAGAACCTCCAAAACACCAAGATTCAGCCCAAAAATCCCACAAACTTCAAGATACAGATCAAAAACTCCCCAAACATCACAACTCAGCAAAAACCTCCTCCAAAACATAAAGATTCAGCTGCCACATAAAACCAAACCACCAACATTTAGCCCACGAAAGCTGAGAAACACCAAGATTCACCCCGTGAAAATCATGGATCCCCCTCCACAGTCACCTGCTGCATGTGAGGGGAGCAGCGCTCCTGGGGCTGGAGGGAGGCTGCAGATACAGGGAGGGTGGAACCTTCTGCTGCTTCCTCTTTCTGCTCCTCCTCCTCCTTCTGTGTTCCTACTCTTCCTCACACTCTTCTTCCTCCTGCTATTCCTCCTTCTCCTGCACAATCCCACCTTCTCCTGCCACCTACATTGTTTGACCATTTTGTTCCTCAAGCCTGCTTCTCCTTCCCTTCTCCTCCTGCCCCCAGGCCCAGCACCCACTGCCGGCTCCCTCTTCCCCCCAGACCCACAGCATCCCAGCCGAGGGGCAGGGATGGAGCTGGGGCAGGTCGGGCTGGGGCAGCGCTGGGCTCTCGGCCGCTCCCGCCCGCACTCGGTCCCCACTGCAGCCGCTCCCGCCAGGACAGCGCGGGGGGGCCCGGCCTTGGCGCTGCCCCACTCCCACCTCCCCAAATTCCCCTCGCGGGGGCGATGGGGCCGAGGGGGGGGCGCAGGTGGGGTCCAGGTGGGGAACGCGGGGAGCTGCGAGTCTGCCTGGCAACTGGTGAGTCATCAGCGCCGCGGGCTCTGATTGGCTGAGCTCTGCCTGAGGGCTGCGGCTGCAGCAAAGAGGGGACACCCTGCTCCAGGGGGGATGTCCCACAAACGGGGGACCCCCATGAAAGGAACAAGAGCAAAGTGTCTTTGCAAACAGATGCTCTGAATCCCCTCGGAGATAGGGCCAGGAACCTGTACATAAGGAAGTGACAGGAGAAGCCTTGGTTTCAGAAAAGGTTATTAATTGATGACACAGACTGCTGCTCAGCCAAGGCCCTGCTCTATTCATGAACTTCCAGAAGAACAACAAAGATTTAACAGAGCCATGAATATCATTTCCTATATAAAAGCAGGGAGCATATTAAGGGAGTATGTAGTAGGTGGATTGGGAAGTCTGTAGCTGTCAAGTACTTCAGCCAGTGGGGAAAGCAGAGGGAGATGTGGCCAGGAGAATTAGGGTGAAAAGGAGGCTGTGTCCTCCAACAGCATGAGAGATCCCATGGGGAATGTCCCATGGCCGCTCCCATTTTTAGGAATGAAATTAATTTCACAGGACTCCTCTGTCTGCTTTGTGGACAGAATCCTCTGGTGATGTCAATTTTCCCGCACACCCTGGGGCAGGGAGTGCAGCTGAAGGTGCCTCACCCACTTTGGGTGATCGGCTCCCTTGGCTGGCGGCAGCACCGGGGATTGATTGGGGACCCGGGAGTGACCAGGAGACAGACGAGTGACACATCAGGGGGGTCTGTGAAGAGTCAGCAGGGAGAGAGCACTGAAAATCTCATCAGTGAGTGCCCTGGGACCTTCGGGGAGTGAACATGGCAGGGCACCCATGGAGGGGAGAAAAGGGAAAGCCAGGGAGGGGTCCTGGCCAAAGGGAGGATGACCACAAAATGTCTCTGAAGGGTCCCTTGGGAGAATGCTGAGGTAGTTTGCACATTCCCCCAGAGGTAATTAAGGACATGGACACCCAGGGGGCAATAAGAGAAGGGGAGAAGGGATTTGGACAACAGGGGATGGATGGTGTTGGTGTGCTGGGAAGGGATTGGGTAAAGGGGAGTGTGCAGCAATATGGTTCAGGCAAGAAGCAGCAGGAGGAATGTGTGTGGTAAGAAAAAGGATGATGGCAAAGAGGAGGAACAGAAAAATACTCAGGATTGGGATGTTTTTCAGCAGGGTCTTATCCTGACAATTTGCCAGCTGATACTTTGAATTCCCAGTTTCCAGGAGAGGAAAAGCAGGAGGTCAGGATGTCAGGGGTTTCTCTGTGGTGGGCAGCGGCAGCAGCGGGCGCAGAGGTGCGGGACCGGGAGCAGGGCTGGGGGCCTGTGGGGAGCTGCGGGGCCGGGCCGGGGCTGTGGGGCAGCCGGGGCTCAGCGCCGGGCGCTGCCTGAGCCCACCAGCCCCGGGCAGGGCCGGCAGTGGCCCCCGGCCCCCAGGAGGCTGCGGGACGCCCCGGCCGCTGCCCGGCCCCGGGGAGCTGCCGGCCCTGCCCGCCGGGGGGGCCGCCTTTGGACACTGCGGCAGGACAGGCACCGGCTCTGCCACACGGGCTGTGCAGGGGACCCTGAGCACAAGGAGCAAAACAAAGGAACATCTGGAAACACAGATTTTCATGGTTGGACATAGAAGTGAATTTTCTCAGGCAGCCGGTCTCAAAGCAATCAGTGGTCAGGTTTGGATATTGGCACCGGGAGTGGCCACTGAAGGCATGGGCACGCCTCTGAGAACACAGGGTTCAAAGCAAGAACTCCCAGCAGAACTGTCTCTTTGCAGAGTGCAGACTCTCCCCTGCCCACCACGGGCTGGGTGGGGGAATGGAAGCCCTGCGGCCTGGGAGGGATAGGCCAGGGGGAGGTAACCTGAGATGTCTTTGTTCCCCACGCCCCCACACCACTGGAGGGAAACAGACAGAGAGCCTGAAGGCACCTGGAAATTCACTGGCAGAGGAGAAGGAGAAGCGGGGTGGGGGGAAGGAGAAAAGAGACAGTCTGGGACCTGAGATGTTAGGGAAAGAAGGTTGGGGGGGAGATGATGGAGTGGCTTTTGGCTGGACTTTTCTTGTAAGCCATTGACTGAACCAGTTTCTCCTGCAACAGAGACTGCATCTTCAGGGGGATGCAATGGTGAGCCAAGAGACCTGCTTCAGCAAATTCCAGCACAGGAATGGAGTGAACAGAGGAAAGCTGAGGAGGGTGTGGTGATGCCCTCTGTCTTCAGGAAGAAGAAGATCTCCGTTTCCACCCTCAGCCCCAGGGGAGGAGGAAAATGGGGGGGACTGTGGTCCCAAAATGAAAACTGAACTGTTGTTTCTTTTGTTCCTTGGCAAAGCATCCTTAAAGGAGCCCTATGAGCAGTCTGTCCATGCACGGCGGTGAGGGCACTGTGACATGGCAAGGAGAGTGTCACACTGGCACATTTTCTCTGGGCAGTGCCATGAGTGACATGGAAACACGAGAGGTGGCAATTGTGTTTCCTGGGGGTCTGTGGTGCAAGAGAGACTCCTCTCTCCCCTGATAGACTGAGTATTGATTATCTGAAAGGTGATGACCTGATTGAGGGTCCAAGTTGTGTCCCACTGTGATTTGTTGGAGTTTGGGTGTGGGGAGGAATGTTTTGGAAGGTTTTAATTCTGGATGTAGTGTGTATCTTTTATTATAGTAGTAGCTTAATAAAGTTCTTTCTCCTTTATCTCTAAGCTTAGGCCTGCTCTGCTCTGTTCCTTATTGCATCTCACATCACTTATTTGGGAAGCTGGATTTCCATGGGGACACAGGCATTGTGCCAGCATCAAAACATGACATGATGGTACATGAAGGATCAGGATTTTCTGTGAAGGATTTGGTTTGGGTCCCTGCAGAAAGGAAAGATTTTGCAGAAAGCTCAGCAGCTCTCAGAGGATGAGCACCCACAGGCAGTGACCGGGGCTGCAGGAGTGGCAGAAGGCCCTGCAGCACTTGGGCACAAAGGCACAGCAGCTGAAGGCAAGGAGGGATGAGCAAAAGGCCAAGCTGAAGGCAAAGGCCATGGCAGAGTTCCCACAGCCCCTGAGGGACCAACCCCAGGGCCCAAGGGGGCCCCAGCACCCAGGGGACGGCGTCGGCCACAAGCACCTGGCAGAGGCATTGCCCTCCTGGCCAGGGCAGAGCCCACCCAAACAGCCCCTGGGAAGGAGTCAGGGCTCCAGCTGCAGCCCACAAGGACACTGCAAGCACAGACAGCAGCACCCTCAGGAGGAGCGAGTCCACCCCTGCATGGACATGGATTGTCAGGGCTCTCTGAGCTCCCATCCCACCAGGGACCCACCACACTGCAGCCCTGGAGAACATCCAGGCTGGGTCTGCATCCAGAGGAGGCCTCTCCTGATGGACACAGGGGCCTCTCCATCCACTCTGAATCTTACACCTAAGGGGGGAACATTGTAAAGGAATGTTTTCATTATTAAGGGAATAAATGGGAAAGCTGAGCTGGTATCATTTGTTCAATTATGAGCTGTGGGAGGTTAGTTTGAACTAAACTAATTTTTTTCTCTTCCTACTGTGATTGTAATTATCTAGGAAGGAATTTGATGATGCCATTGTAATATTGTAAAAGGTGATACAGAGGCTATTGCTGCTGTACCTTTGTGTCAAATGTCTGGGCTTTTTAACCCCACACAGCCTCCATGCTGTGGTATGGACAGGAGAATGAGAGCAAAACCTGAGAAAATGAACAACCAAAAATAATGATGCCACAGCTGTGGCTCTTCCAGACTCAGAAAAAAAATTGGAATTGTAGGGGAATGTTCAACAGGGCCATGCCAAAGGAATTCTTGGGCCAAAATATTTTACCCAGTGGCCAGAGTGGCCTCATTGCCTGCAGAATTGTGCAGCCACAGCTTCAACAGGAACCAAGGCCCAAAACCTGATGACAACAGGATCTCCAACTGTTCCAGTCTGCCATCAAGTTCAAGCTTTGATAACCAAAAGAGCCTCGCAATGGATGAGCAGTGCTCGGTTATTACAGTGTGAAACTTGTTCAGTGGCACAGGAGGATTCAGAACTGAGGACAGGGGAAGGGTTTAACCCAGCCTCCTGTTTGAACAGCCCCCAGAGGGGCTGGGAAGAAACCCAGCACTGCATTCAAGTGACACAGCTCCAGACCCAGCCTGGGCGAGATTCAGGAGACATTGCCTGGCCTGAGGCAGAAAATGTCTTTGTGGATGGCTCTTCAAGGGCAGCAGAAGGGAAAAGAGTTCCAAGACACGCTGTTATTGAGGAAAGGGAATCAGACAAAGCCCAGGTTACCCCCCATGGTCAGCTCAACCGGCACAGCTGTGTGTGCTTGTAAGAGCCGGGCACTGACATGCCCTGAGCAGGAAGGCTTCAATATCTTCTGGTGACACCATCTCACCTAACAGGGGGGCAAAAGCAATTCTGATTGCTCAGCAGCCACTGAAAGAAATAATTCATATAAAAGGGATTGTGGAAGTCATAGACTCAGACAGCAGAGCTCATTTTACAGGAAAGATCCTCCAGGGGGTTATGGCAGCTTTAGGAATACAATGGGACCTCCAGAACCCCTGGCACCCCCAGAGCTCAGGCTGGGTACAAAGAATGAAAGGGGATGGAAAGAAACACCTTTGGAAGCTGGGGATAGAAACCAAGATGCCATGGGTACGGCTTTTGCCATTGGCTTGGGCAAGAAGAAGAGCCAGACCCAGGGCAGATATTCAATTATTTCCCCTTGGAATTGATCTCGGGAATTCCTTACCCTGGGAATTCTCCACCTAGTGCAGGGTGGAGATAAGGGATGCACATTTAAAGCAGTCTGTGGCCACAATCCTGTCTCTGGTGCAATCTCTCCCCCAGGAAGCTGGGCTGGCACAGAGCCTGCCTTGGCACTTTGCTGTTGCCAACATCCCAGCAGGACATCGGCTCCTGCCTAAGGAGTGCAGAGCAGCACCACTGGTGGCCAAGTGGCGTGGCCCGTGCCAAGTGGCCCCGAGGCCAGAAACAGCCGCCAGCACAGCTGAGCACGGGGGGACCCCTCAGCCTCGGCTCCAGGTCTCTGCAGCCCCGGAGATTTGCACTTCCCGCCTGCAGCAGGAGGATGGGAGGCCCCCACTGAGCCTGCACTGAAGGCAGCGCAGCAGCAGCCAGGGCTCCACAGCGGGGCAAGGCCCTGGGCCTGCCCACACATCCTCTGCTGAAATCCTCGGCCTGGCCACCCTCCTTTGGCAGCTCCAGCACCGGGGACAGCCCTTGCTGCCACTGCTGCAGCTTCAGCGCTCTCTGGGCCTGCCCTGCCACAGCTGCTGGGCAAGAGCACGGGACAATTCCACTCTGGCTCTCACTTACACTCACACACTGCCCTGCCTGCCATGGCATTGATGGAAAATACACCAGCTCATAGACTTTAACATTGTTAACCTTTGATTTCTCTACTCAGGCTTGCTTTGCCTTGGCCCTGGGGAAAGAAATGTTGATGGTTTTGTTAAGGGATGTTACACCACTCAATGGAGATGAGTTTAACACCTCAACACACTGGGAATGGCCCAAAAGATACCCACAAAGATAACGCCCAGCAGCAAAACATCAACCCCAGCAGCAAACAGCAACCAACACCTACCCCAGACACTGCCAGGGCTGCAGACACCTGGTCTGCAAAAGGCTGAGAAGGAAATCAGCACTTCCCACCTCATTAACAGCTGAAGCAAAGAAATCTGCACAACTTGAAACTACATAACATTAAACCAATGCATTTAGATCGCTTCAGACTGTATCAAGTTTGGGAAAAATCGAGTAAAACCCAGGTGTCATGGAACGATTTTCTCTGCACACCCGGGCTTTGTGGGGATGGAATGATTTCTGTTGCACATCCTGGCCAGAATCAAGAAATGCCTTGACTCTAACAATAAACATAGTGGTAGAGTTTTTCTTTTTACTGCACTTTCAGTGCAAAGTTTATAGCATTGGAGCATTTTTTGTAATAATTCTACTTCTATATTGCTGGTTAGGTTTCAGTTAGGATTGTGAGAATGAGTTTTTACTCCGAGGAGAAAGAGAAGAAAGTGAATTGCTTTGGAATTTTGTCTGTGTTTTATGTGGCTCTTAGAGATACCAAAATTTTGGTCTGCATTTTTCAACGTTCACCTTTAGGCTGCACTTCATAAAACTAGAAGAGATTTAAGTGTGACCCTTTTACCCATAAACAGTAAAAAGATGATCTGAAGGAAAAAAAAAATCAGCAGGTTGTGGGGGGGCCACATGTGAGGCTGCTGAAGCTGTTCTGGAAGAGAAGCTGCATTCCAGGCACCCAGGAGAGGAGCTTTAGAAATGCAAATTAACACTGCTGGGGCAGAGTGGGGACAATGTACCTGGCTCTTCTTGCCTGGGGCAGGAATTGGCTGATTCCCTCTGCCCCTCACCCCAAGCTCTGCCTGCTTGCACAGATGGAATCTGCACGGCTGAAGGCAGAGCCCATGGTGAGGATCTGACTCTGAAACAGAAATGGCTGAGGCTGCAAAGGGAAACAGCAAATGGAGAATGTTGTGAAAACTTCACTAAAATAAGGGGGGGATCATCCCCCTGCCCACTCCAACATCTGCTGCCCCTGTCTGTGCTGTACAGGGTGTATCAGAGCACTGGGGCTTTTGCTAGAACAAGTCCAGGGAAATTAGTTGGAATTCAAGTATTTGATGATGTAATTAGAAAAATGCAGTCATTGATGCAGTCCCAGCTGCAGGGAGCACCCAGAAATGGGAAAAAGATGAAGGGCCACCAGAACAAATCCTACAACACCACAGACCAGCCCCTGGGAACCCAAACCAATTCATATCAGGAAGCAGAGAACCCATTTATCATTTCAATGGCATCATTACGTTACAAACTGTCCTCAAAAGAAGAACCCAACCAGACAGCTCCAGCTCCTGACCTTTCTGCTGATCAAGTTGCTGAAATGAGGAACACAACATTTCACCAGGGGATGGGATGAGATTATCTGTGAGCAGAAAAAGGAGGAGTTTCTGGAGAACTAAATGATTCAAACTGCTGTTGGCAAAGAGAGAACAAAGGTAAAGTCCTGAGAATGATAAAAAAGGAAATAGGTGAACAGTTTATGTATTGGTCCAAACATGGAAAGGATGGGAATGGGACACACTTTCGTGGCTCCCGGGCAGACCAGGGGTTAAACAAATGCTGCTTCTCCTCTTCTGTGCTGCAGCAACTCTCATCTTTTTACCATGCTCCACACCTTGGCAGTGCAGCTCATCCAGCAGCTGAGCCAGGGGATGCAGGTGGCAGCCAGGCCTCCTGATCCACAAAGGGCTACAAAAGGACAGGGAATGAGGGCACCGAGAATAATCCCAAAACCAAAGAGGACCCGGGAAGAACAAAACAGAGTCAAGGAGTGAATCTGCCTGGAGAGAGAGCCAGGCACTTATAGATAAGGAAGCTACGGGAGAAACCCTCAGTTCCAAAAAATGTCAAAAATTGACCCAGACAGCTGCTCAAAGTCCCTCTAAATTCCTGAACTTCGAGGAGAAGAACAAAGACTTAACAGAGCCATGAATATCGGCTGTTATACAAAAGGAAGGTGCATATTAACGAGGACATGCAGCAGGCGCATCGGGAAGTCTGAAACTTCCAAGGACCTCAGCCCGTGGGCAAAGGCAGAGGGAGATGCGGCCGGGAAAATGAGGATAAAAAGGAGGCTGCGGACTACAACCATGGCAGAGAGCGCTCGGCAAATGCCCCACGGCCTCTCCCCCTGCTCGGCAATAAAGTCACTTTTACAGGACTCCTCGCTCTCCTCCGGCCACAGAAACCTCCGGCGAGGGGAATTTCCCCGCACGCTCCCGGCCGCGGGGCAGCCCCCTCTGTCCTACCCACAGCAGCCGGGCCGAGCCAGCGCTGCTCCGGCAGCGGCTCCTGCCCAGGCCCCGGCGGGAAGGAGACCGCGGGCAGCCGCTCCCGCCGCGCCCTCAGCCCGGGGCCAGCACGGGCCGGACACGGCACCAGCGACCCGCCGCAGCCCCCTGCCGCCCCCTCCGCCCGCAGCCAGCCCCGAGCCCCCGCAGAACCCAGCGCGGCTCCCACCTGCGCCGGGGCCGCCTCCGAGCTCCGCCGACGCCGCCTCACCGCGCTCCGGCCGCTGCCGCCGCTCCCGGGCCCGCACAGACGCTCCCGGCGCCAATGGCGCCGCTGCCCGCCCACGGCCGCCCTCAGCCCGCCGCCGGGGCCGTGCTGCGCCCCGCTCCCACCAATCAGCGCGCCGCAACCACGACTGACGGCACCAGCGGCCAATGGCAGCGAGCTGGGGGCGGGCTCTGCGCACGGCCCAGACTCGCCCCGCGCTCTCAGGGCCCCCCGCGCTGCGTGAGGGCAAAGCCGGAGATGAGCAACAGCCCCGGGACGGGCCCGGGCCCGAGGCGGGATTGAGCTGCCCACACAAACAAACTTCTCCGCACCTCCCGCCACGGCTTTCCCGGCCCTGCGCCTTCCGTGCCTCCGGCTCTGCGGGAAGCCCGGGAGCCTCCCTTCTCCTGCCCCTCATTAGTGCATCGCTGCTTCGCTTTGATTTCCCCCAAAAAGGGAATCCTGCCCAAAGCGCTGTGGGTGAGCGGGGGAGGGGAGAGATTTCTGGCAGAAAACTCCAAAGACTCAGAGCAGGATGAGGAGAAGTCAGTGCAGAGCCTTAAATGCAGCTTTCCCCACGCCTCCCTGCTCCCAGCTGCACCTCCTCCCCCGGCAGGGCAGGAGACAGGGAATGGGGCCATGCTCAGCTCATCCCCCGCGGCTTCTCCCTCTGCTCAGGGACAGGAGTCGTTCCCTGCTGCACCCTGCGCTCTCTCCCAGCCGAGACTTCTCCAGGAACTTCTCCGAGCCGAGTCCATCCCCTGGGCCACAGCCCCCTCCAAGTGCTGCAGCGTGGGTCACTGTGCCACGGGCTCGGTCCTGCCAGGCCAGGCTGCTCCAGCGGGGCCCCTCTGCCTGCGGGGTCACAGCCTCCTCTCAGGCATCCCCGAGCTCCAGCCTGGCTCCTCCAGGGGCTGCAGGGGGATCTCTGCATCCCCACGGAGCTGCAGGGGGATCTCTGCATCCCCATGGAGCTGCAGGGGGATCTCTGCATCCCCACGGACCTGCGGGGGGATCTCTGCATCCCCACGGACCTGCAGGGGGATCTGTGCAGCCCCATTGTAATATATGTTATGGAATAATTCGTGCTTATATAAAACATAAATGAAGTCAGTTGTGCTTGTAGAAAAAGATTCTTAAAGTTTTAAAGGACCTGAAAACCCAGCCGGGAAAGACTGGAAACCACAGATGACAGAGAAAGAAAGACCTAATTTACAATTGAAAACAAGTGGCTCCCTGCAGAGATGGGCACTTTCCAGGGATACTCCACCAGACGCCCAAGGTGAAAAATGCACATATGTTCGTTTGATTAGTAGTGCTGTATTAACTTTTTAATAGTATGGTAAATGTAGTTTTGTATTTAAAATGAAGGATTAGTAGTTAAAATAAAAACTGTATATATGGGTTTTCTTTTAAGGAATGGGTTACTCGCTTTGACATAACCCTCACAAAATACGTAAATCTTCCAGGGAAGAGGAATTTATGGTTTTCTTCTCAGAAGAAGCTAATTTCTTCAGGCCTTGCTCAGACTCGAAGAGGCCATGGGGATTAAAGGAAACAGTTGGCATATAACAGACAGAGGTTCTTGTTTTAAATAGAATGTATGCATAACCATGAAGGATATATGAATATGCAATAGTGTAGTTTTAGGGGTGATTCCTTTGTTCACAAGGTATGCTTGTTGTGGCTTAAGTGCCCCAGAGCATTTGGACATCCTTAATTCTTTGCTTTTTATTGTCTTGTAATTGTCCTAACTCTAAATTTTTATTACTCTAATTGTATTACTATTTTAATAACCATGTTATTATTATTAAAAATTTAACAGCCAAGTGATTGGCATTTTTCACAATTATGGTAGCAAAGGATGGTTTTTAACACCTCTCTGCCGGGGCCTTGGAGAGTCAGGGTGAGAAAGACTGGTCCTGCCCTATTTAGGCAGCCTCGCTCTGTTCCCCTGGTGTGTGACCACAGACACAGGTTATGATCTATGGGCAAAAGGAGACAATAAAACAAAGAAAAGGGAAAGCATTCCCTAAAACCACAGTAATTAGCCCCAAGACTAAAGTGTACACGAAGAACCAAGACCCAAGGACAAAGGATAGGTGAGTATTTGTTGGGATGGGGCGGATAAGGGGGGAATGAATGTGTGTGACAGAAGCTGCTGGGTATCCCAGACTTGCCAAGTGATTGCTGTAGTCTCTCATGCTGCTTTTCATCTTTTTCATGTGAAAAACGGCCAGTAAAGAGACCAAGCGAGTGATAAAAAAGAGAGAATCCCTCCCAGAGAAACTGGGACTGCATCTTAGGAAGAAGAGGAACCCCGTGGAGTGCCGGATTGAGGGATAAGAGTGCCCAAGAGCATCCAGGATTATACCTGCTGGGCTGAGGGATTAACATCCAACAGCACTCAGGGTGTAGATATGTAATGTAGACTGCTTGAAAGTAAAAAGTATCTTCTTGTTGTATGTGAGAGTTAGTGAAAAATAAAAGTGAGTAAATGTAGACGAATGGTAGTATATGTAATGTAGATTGTTTTTTATGAGCTTTTCTTTATCTCCTTGGAGAGAGTGTTAGAGTGTTTCCTGGCAGTCGAAAAGAGAGTATTGCAGAGAAAAATTCCTCACTTGCTGTCCTCCCTCTGCCCTCAACTCTATTCATATTTTGTCCATTCCCTCTTCAAAATACAGATTTGTAAAACTCATGCTCTGTGTCCTCAGATGTCCTTCCCAAATCAAACCTTGGCTTCATTGCAAATTGCATTGCACTAACTAGCATTGCCTTAAATTTGTTTTGGTGCAGGCAGGGTCACTTTGGAAGTAAGTTGTTGTTTACTTTGTTCCTGCAACCTTTTTAAGCTTGTGAATGGAAAAATTGTGATAGCAAACCAAGTCTTTATTTTTGCACTGTCAGCTGTGAGTGGCTGGTAGCCTTGGTGGAGGGTGCTGTGAATTACAGGCCTGCAGAACACGCATAACAAAAGTAATTTACTTTGTAAGGAAGTTGAAAAAGGGGGGAGAGGTGATTGGCAGACTCACCTCTCCAGGATGTAGGATTAATGTTAGAAAGTGGACTGATATTGGAATGTGGATGTTGAAATGTGAAGAGAGAAAATAAAAGAGAAAGAGAGAGAAAGGGAGAGAGAGAGAGAGAAAGAGAGCGAAGGGGAGAGCGAAGGGGAGAGCGAAATATACCCCCAAGGTCCCCTCAGCCACAGCTATCTGTAAGTTCTCCCCCATTCCTGCTAGGCAGAGTGACAACAAGGAGGGGGGGAAGTGGGGAAGGACAGAGTTAAACCCAAGGCTGTGAACAGGACCACCAGTAGAGATAAGATCAAGGCAGAGATTGTGACTCTCACAAAGTGGTTTATTGTCTTAAGCAAGATTTCTTTTTTCTTTCTGATTGCTGTTGTTAAGAAGAGAAGGCTTTTGTTCTGAAGACTTAAAGTCTGTAAGACTAAAACAGTTAAATGTTACCCAAAAAGTAAAAGGCAAGAGATGTGATACATCTCATGTTAAAATTGGCCTGGTCTTTTTTATTTAACTAATTATAGCTCACAGGAAGAAGAATTGGTCTCTGCAGCTATTAACACAGCTGGATACAAGAAGAAGAAGTGGCTGTAGAAAAAAGAGTTTAGTTAAACTCAGAAAGTTTTAAAGAAAACTAATGGTAAAAGTTAATGCACTATTGTTTTTCTTTTAACACTGTGCTATTAAGAAATCCTTTCCAGGTACCACTGAAGCAGCAATCCAAACCATGGAAAGAGGGTGAATTCATGCCAGCAAAACCAAAGGACTTGTGAGGAAACTTGAGGAATGGACTATCACATCTAAACCGGGTGATACCAAATTGACTTCCAACCAGGACTGGGTGGTAATGGTTTGGGAAGACCCAAATGATCCAAGGCAGGTACAAAGAATAACACCTCACTGAGAAATAAGGCAAAGCTTGCATCACTGGTTCTAAGCCCGGCCTGACTAAACCCTGAGACGCCTCCGACACCTCCTTGGCAGAGGAACACTGCCACTTCAAACAGGAGGGTCGGGAGTGTTTCAGTCAAAGAGTTCTTATAGCCTGGCCTCAGCCTGTGGCTTGTACTGGGAAGAAGGGAAATTGCCATCAGTACTGTACTGTATACTTTATTTGATTCATCCCAATACTGGACACGCTAGCTGGGTTACAAGTGAATGTTTAAATTATGAGAATAATTGGCATTGTAGGTCACAAAATCTATGTTCTTGTTGCAAGAAGTATTGAGTACTGAATCAATCCCTATATAGAAAGAACTCAAAAACTGAAGTAATAACTTTGTTTTGTGGATGGGAATTATTAGTGCCTGTGGACTGAGAGATACCTGAGGAACGGTGGGAAACCACAGTTAAGGAGTGTCGAAAAGGACTTGCCTAAAAAAATGAGTAAAAAGGAGTGACAAGGGAAACAGAGGGCAAGCCTGGACTGAGCACTGTACTCACCACCGAGAAGATCACACGTACCTGCTGTGGGAAGCAACCCCACAGGCAGGGGAGGTGGGGGTATAAGCCATGCCAGACCTCTGTCATTCCTGTTTCTGTCTCTCATTTGTTGTCTTTTCCCTTCTGAGATACCAGCAAGATCGTGTCCCAAATGCTACAGAAAGTATTACACGGAAAGGAACCAAAGTTCCTTTTTGTTACACACACCCATGTCAACAGCCACAGACCCACCCAAACTGAGTACCTGCAGGCAAAATGGGGAAAATATTGGATTACAAGGAACTTAGGGAAAAGTAGTAATACTTGGGGCATGGAATGTCCAAAAGGAGAGAGATGGATTTGTTTTACATTTGATCTTAGAAATATAGTCCAAGATTCGGTAAAGAGACAATTAGTAAAAAAAAAAAAAAAAAAAAAGGTAAAACAAGCACCGCAATATAGCTCTGTATTTACCCCAAATTATATACTTCATCGCATTATAGGACTCCAAGCAGTTATAGAGGAGATAACAAACAAAGCTGCTCAGGCACTGGAATTAATATTGAGTCAGCAAAGCCAAACTATAACTGCAGTGTATTAAAATAGGTTGGCTTTACGCTATTTATTGGCTAAAGAATGGGGTGTACAGATTGTTGAAAATAGATGGCAATGAGGGCATCATCCTGGAAAAAACAAAGGATATCAGAAAAAAATTATGACCCTGGTATCAGTCCAAAAAAAAAACACCGAAGGGAAAATAATGTTAAAAACTAACAGGTGGGGTAATGTATTGAGAATGGGATGGTGGAGGAAATTAGGATTCTTCCTTTTATGTGTTACAAGTGTTTTGATATTTCTTCTTTGTTTATTCCCATGTTTTATTTGATTACCAACAGAGTCCAAAGAATGCAGGAGGATAAGAAATATTGCTCAAGCCAAATGATTTATAAAGAATAAGAGGAGAGATTGTGACAAATGCATATTTGTAATTGGCTTTTCGCAAGTGTTACAATGAATATTATATGTGTCATGTTAGAAAGTTTATGCTGTTCCATCGGATCTCAATTCCATATAATCCCAGTCCACTTTGTCCCAGTCCATAGGATCCCACTTCCATATTTGATCCCAATCTCTAGTTGTTCCCTGTCCCTATTTGATCCCAGTCCATATTTGATCCCAGTCCCTATTTTATCCCAGACTATATTTGATCCCAGTCCGTATTTGATCCCAGTCCATATTTGATCCCAGTCCCAATTTTATCCCAGACTATATTTGATCCCAGTCCATATTTGATCCCAGTCCCTATTTTATCCCAAACTATATTTGATCCCAGTCCCTATTTTATCCCAGACTATATTTGATCCCAGTCCGTATTTGATCCCAGTCCCTAGCTGATCCCAGTCCATATTTGATCCCAGTCCCAATTTTATCCCAGACTATATTTGATCCCAGTCCATATTTGATCCCAGTCCCTATTTTATCCCAAACTATATTTGATCCCAGTCCCTATTTTATCCCAGACTATATTTGATCCCAGTCCATATTTGATCCCAGTCCCTAGTTGATCCCAGTCCATATTGCGAGGACGCTGGACTCCAGGACGGTTTGGGTGGATGGAGACGAGAGATCTCTGGAGGCTGCCCTTAGAATATCTGGTTTATTAGAGAGGGTGAAAGGCCCTGCTTGGAGTCACCAGACATGACCGTGGCAGGCCCGAGGGCATGGGGGAAGGGAGAGGCAAGGGGTAGAGGGAGATAAGAGAGGATCCCAAGAGGATGTTCCAGGAGAGGGGCAGTTCCAAGAGAAGGGAAGTTCCAAGAGAGCGTCTGGCTCCTCAGGGACTCCTTGTCAGGGGCTTCAAGGTGGGCTGGAACAAGACTCAGGCCAACGGGGTCACAGACTCCTGATGCTTCAGGGGAGGGTTACAGGTGTGGGATGAACCATACATTGGGGTGAGATCCAACAGTCCATTTGACCCTTGGACCTACCTGTAGGTAAGGGCATTGTTCAACCAGAAGGGGGGATTGTCTTCTTCCTGGCTGTGCGATTGTGTTCTACTTGTGCAGTGACTACGGTTTGGTGTCACAACTTGTTACCATCTCAGTCTCTGTATTTTCTAAACCTTTTGCCAGGCAGTCATATTTATAAGGCTTTCCTATTTGAGCTTCCCCAAGACATGATCCCAGGCCATATGATCCCAGTCCATATCTGACCCCAGTCCCAATTTTATCCCAGTCTATATTTGATCCCAGTCCATAGGATCCCAATCCACATCTGATCCCAGTCTCTATTTGAACACAGTCCGTAGTTGATCCAGGTCTCCAGTTGATCCAAGTCCATATAATCTCAGTCCCAAATTGATCCCAGTCTGTAGGATCCCAGTCCCTATTTTATCCGAGTCCCTTGTTGATACCAGTCCATAGGATCCCAGTCCATATTTGATCCTTGTCCGTATTTGATCCCAGTTCAGTTCATTCCAGTCTGTAGTGCCCCAGTCCCAAATTTATCCCAGTCCTTAGTTGATCCTAGACCACAGGATCTCAGTGCATATTTGATCCCAATCTCTGGTTGATCCCAGTCTATATGGCCCTGCACACATTCCAGAGGTCTGGAATTTCAGCTCCCAGCCAGGAAAAGACATTCCCTTTGCCCTCGAAGGCAAAGCTCTTGAGAAGGGGCTGAAAGCCAAGTGGAGCAAAATCCTACAGAGACTTTTTCCTGCTGGCCTCCATAACTTCAGCTCCTGAACTAAGAATTAAAATAATAATTGGGAAATAAAACAATTAAAAAATATGGGGTGGGTCATTGGGGGCAGAGGGGGCAATTAAATTAGAGGAGGATTCAATTAAATCAGGGAGGATCTTTGGTGGTCCCTGAGGAAATTAAATTGGGGGAGGGTCTTTGGAGGTCCCCGGGTCAAGGGAGACACGGAGAGAGAAACAGAGCAGGTAAAGAGAGGTGGGAGGGAAAGGAGGACACAAACACAATCAGCTGAGAAGGTGGTGCCCTGAAAAACAGAACTGCCACGGACTGGAGATGAATGGCAAAGAAATCACTAAGTCTGAAAGTTTTATTTGCTATCAAATACATCCCAGCCACCCAGCCCCACACAATCCCCATCTCACCGCTCCAAATTGGGATTCCACTTCTCCCGATCTCTTCCCAAACCCATCTCACCCTGGCAGCTGTGGATTCGAGTGAGTTTGGTGTGGGATTAAGTTTTTTTTGAGGTGGGAACAAGCAATTTGAGGTGGGATTGAGGCTCTGTGGGTTAAAATTCAGCTGTTTTCAGTGGGATGTGAGTGGTTTTGAGGTGAAAGATCGATCCCTCTTGGCTTTTGGAGTGCAGAGAGATTGAGAAGAGAAAAAAATAAAGGTCAACACTAAAGGAGAAGCAGCCAGGTGTGTTCCCAACATGGATGACAGGGAATGTGGGTCACCAGGGCTGTGCCCAATGTGGGTTCTCCAGTGGGGGATGGAGTTTAGCTCTTCTTGCACTCGGGGCACTCACAGGGCTTCCCTTACCGGTGCCTCCGTTGGTGTTCGGTCAAGTGAGAGTTCCTTGAGAATCTCTTCCCACACTCCCCACACTCGTAGGGCCTCTCCCCAGTGTGGATGCGGCGATGCTGGATGAGGGTGGAGTTGAACCTGAATCCCTTCCCACAGTCGGGGCAGCGGAAGGGCCTCTCCTCTGTGTGAACCGGATAGTGCTTGAGGAGATGGGAGCTGGTCTGAAACCTCTTCCCACACTTGGAACACTCATAAAGCCTCTCCCCAGTGTGGGTCCTCTGGTGCACGATCAGGCTGGATCTCCAGCTGAAGCTCTTCCCACACTTGGAACACTCATAGGGCCTCTCCCCAGTGTGGATCCTCTGGTGCACGATCAGGCTGGAGCTGTGGCTGAAGCTCTTCCCACACTCAGAACACTCGTAGGGCCTCTCCCCAGTGTGGATGCGCTGATGTCTGATGAGTTTTGAGTTGTCCCTGAATCCCTTCCCGCAGTCGGGGCAGCAGAAGGGCCTCTCCTCCCTGTGAACGCGATAGTGCTGGAGGAGACAGGAGCTGGTCTGAAACCTTTTCCCACACTTGGAACACTCGTAGGGCCGTTCCCCAGTGTGGATCCTCTGGTGCCTGATCAGGCTGGAGCTCCGGCTGAAGCTCTTCCCACACTCCGAGCACTTGTGGGGCTTCTCCCCATCATGGAGCTGCTCAGGGACCCCCAGCTCCGAGCTCTGGCTCCATCTCCGGCCGCCTCCCCGGCCCAGGGTGGGTCTTTCCCCCTCAGATCCCCGCGATCTGCGTTTGCAGCCCCTCCTCGTGCGGGATCTCTGGGGCTTTTCCTCCCAGTCAGGTTCCTGCGCCATGGAGCCGCTCAAAACGGCCTCTTCCACCAGGTTCTGCCGCAGGGATTTGTCCTCCCTGCTCTCCATCCTCAGCTCCTGCTCTGCGGGAGGAAGGACAAGGAGAGGCTCTTCCTCTTCCTCGCAGCCTCCCAGGGGCTGGGAATGGGAAATCCTGGTTTGGGGAAAACAAGGGATGAGCAGGTTGAGTTTGAAGCTCCCTCTGTCCCAGTCCATCTCTAGATGTCCCTGGCCACCTGGGCTCCATAAAAACCTCCCAAACACCGAGATCCAGCCCTGAAAAAGCCTCCCAGGAGTTCCCCGTCCCTGCTCCCTCTCCTTTGCTGTTCGAGGCTCCCCCCTGTCCCAGCTGCTGGGGTCACACTTGGATTGGGGGTCCCCCTTCTCCTCGGTGCCCACCCTCCCCAGGCTGCCGGGAGTCCCAGCAATCCCAAAAGCTCCCCCCTCTTGGCTCTCCCCATCCAGGGGTGCCGGGGCTGTTTGGGCTCCCGGGCTCTCTTCTCCCCTTCTTCCCTGCTTTGGGCTGCCGGGGCTCCAAGGAGTCCCCCCAAGGGGCCTTTTCCGCTCAGCTTCGCAGATCTTCCTTCTCCAAACATCTCCCCAAAAAACCCAACCCAGGCACCCCCCAGGAGACCTGGCCCGAGCTCCCCCTCCCCGCTCACCTGCGGGATGGGGGGCGATGATCCCACAGGTGGGGGCTGCGAATTCAGGCAGGGCTGACCGCGTGATTCTCTCTGCTCTGCTCCATCCGCCTTTCAACCTCCTCTTCCTCTTCCTGCCGCCCCTCCTCTTCCATCCCCCCTCCTCCTCCTCCTCCTCCTCCCTAAGCCCACCTCCCGCTCCTCCTCCATCCCTGCCCTTCTCTCCCTGCCCTTCCTTCCCCCACCTCCTGTTCTCTAACCCCACTGCCTTCTCCTCCCTCATCCCTCATCTTCCATCACTCCTCCTCCTCCTCCTGTGTCCCGTCCCCTCCTGCCTGTCCTCCTTTATCCCTTCCCTTCCATCCCCCCTCCTCCTCCTCCTCCTGCCCCTCGCTATCCCCACCTCCTCCTCCTCTTCCATCCCTCCCCTTCCATACCCCCTCCTCCTCCTCCTCCCCATCCCCACCTCCCGCTCCTCCTTCATCCCTGCCCTTCCCTCCCTCCTCCTCCTCCCCCAGCAGCAGTGACACCCTCGGTTCCCGTTCCCGCAGCCCCGGCAGCCCGCGGCAGGAGCGGGGATGGAGCTGGGACAGGTCGGGATGGGCAGCGCGGGGCTCTCGGCTGCTCCCAGCTGCTGTTCCAGGGGGGAACCCGGCCCGGGCCAAAGGAGAGGCAAACTGGGGAAACTGGGGGCTGCACATCCAAACTGGGGCTGCCTGGGGACCCTGCCTGGGCACTGCCGGCCCTTGGGGCTCCTCTGGGACATCCGGGAGGGGGGAACGCAGAGAGGACTCGGGGATGCCAGGAGTGGCAGCACTGGGAAGGACTGGTTTGTACTGGGATTGTACTGGAATCATACTGAGAGCAGCTGGGCCCATGCCAGGGCAGACTGCAGTCACCCCGAGGGAGACTGGGATCGTACTGGGATCATACTGACACAGAGTAGGAGCCTACGGGGGCCAACTGAGACCATGCTGGGGGCAAATGGGATATACTGGGAGTGACTGGGAGCATGATGAGGGTGTCTGGGAGCAGCTGTGAGCAACTGGGATCATGCTAGGAGCAACTGGGAGGAACTCGGAGTCACTGGGTGCCTGCTGGGGATGACTGGAAACGACTGGGCTTAATCTGGGATCATGCTGGAGGTGACTGGGATCATACTGGCAGTGAGTGCCACGACACTGAGGCTGACTGGGAGCAGTTGTGAGCAAATGGGATCGCGCTGGAAGGAACTGGGAGTGAGTGGGAATATGCTGGAAGGAACGGGGGGACACTGTGAGAGACTGGGAGGGACAGTGAGGGTGAAAGGGGCAACTGGAACCGTGTGGAGCACAACTGGTTCATATTGGCACTGACTGGGAGCACACTGGCGTCATCTCTGGATCATACTGGGAGGGACTGGACTAATACTGGGAGTGTCTGAGAGTGACTGGGAACACACCATGCACAGCAACCCTGTACTGGGGGTGACTGGAAACGACTGGGCTTATACTGGGATCATGCTGGAGGTGACTGGGATCATACTGGCAGACAACTGGGACATACTGGGCATGACTGAGATCATACTGGGATAACAAGCACCTTCCTGGGATCACTGGGAGTGTCTGGGAATGACCACAGAGATGCTGAAGGCAACTGGGATTTACTGGGGATGTCTGTAACCTTACTGGGGTGACTGGGAACACACTGGGAACAACGGGGACCATGCTGGGGAGAACTGAGAGCGAGTGGAAGTGAGTGGGTCTACACCGGGGACAACTGGGCATGACTGGGACCATGCTGGGAGCAACTGGGATCATATGGGGAGTGATGGGGTTGATACAAGGGACAACTGGGGGCAACTGGGATCACACTGGGGAGAACAGGAAGCAACTGAAAGCATGCTGGGGGCAACTGGGATCCTACTGGATCTTACTTGGAGCAACTGGGATCAGGCTGGAAGCAATTGAGGACAACTGGAGTGACTGGGAACATGCTGGGAGCAACTGGGATACACTGGGAGAGACTGAAACCACAGTGGGGGTAAATGGGAGCAACTGGAACCACAGTGGATGATAATGGGAGCAGCTGTGCCCATGCTGGATTCATACTGGGATCCTACTGGAACTGGCTGGCATCATACTGGGAATGACTGGAAGTGTGCTGGCTGTGACTGGAACCATGCTGGAGGTGACTGGGAGCAACTGGGCCCACCCTGGGAGTGACAGGGAGTCATTCTGGGCAGGGCTGGAATCATACTGGGAGTGACTGGAACCATACTGGGGGGGACTGGGTGCAGCTGGGACCATCCTGGGAGCCACTGGGATTCCAGCAGGTGTGAATGGATCCTGGCTGGGGGTCACTGGGAGCTACTGGGCCCATGTTGGGAGGAAAATCTGGACACATTGGAAGCAACTGGGACCAACTGGAAGGTACTGGAACCGTGCTGAGGGGACTGAGACCACAAAGGGGGAAACTGGGTTCATACTGGGAGCGACTGGGACCACACTTTGGGCAACTTCCAGAAACTGGGATCATGCTGGAGGCAACTGGGAGTAACTGGGAAAGACTGCGATCATTCTGAGGTCACCAGAACCTTACTGGGCCAACTGGAATATACTGGGAGTGTCTGTGACCATACTGGGGGGACTGGAACCACACTGGGAACAGCTGGGACCATGCTGGGGACAGCTGAGAGTGAGTGGGACCATGCTGAGTGGGACTGGGACTATTCTGGGGACACCTGGGATCATACTGGGAGGAACTGGGAACAACTGCAACCATTCTGGCAGCAACTGGGATCATACTGGGATCACAGTGGGACAGCTGGGTCCATGCTGGGTGAGACTGGGAGGAGCCAGGTCCATGGAGGGTGACAGGAATCATACTGGGATTGACTGGGAATGGCTGTGAGCAACTGGAATCATGCTGAAAGTAACTGGGAGGAAGTGGGAGGGACTGGGAGCATGCTGGGAGTGACTGGGATATACTGGGAGAGACTGGGAGTCATAGGGATCATACTGGTGGTTACTGGGGTCATGTTGGCATTGACAGGGAGCAGCTGGGATCACACTGGGGGGCACTGGCATCATACTGGGAGTGACTGGGATCATACTGGGATTACAGTGGGTGCCAAGGGACCCTGACTGGGGGTTACTGGGAGCTGCCAGGCCCATGCTGGGAGCCAAATGCACACACACTGAGAGCAACTGGGAGCAACTGGGAATGACAGGAGTCATGCAGGTGACAGCTGGGATGTACTGGCAGTGACTGGGATAAAACTGGGGGCAGCTGAACCATGCTGAGGTAACTGGGAGTGCCTGGCAAAGACTCTGGGAATGTTCCAGGCAACTGGGATGTACTGGGAGTACCTAAGAACATGCAGGTGGTGACTGGGACCACACTGGGAGCCACTGGGAATGTGCTGGGGGCAACTGGGACCATGCTGGGGGCAAGTGTGAGTGACTGGGGCCCTGCTGGGGGAGACTGGGATCATACTGGACTCATATTGGGATCATACTGGGAGTGACTGGGACTATACTAGGAGCAACTGGGAGAAGTGGGAACACACCCGAGAAAAGTGGGAGCAACTGGGACTTGCTGGGGGCAAATAGCGTCATAATGGGGAATGACTGAGAATGACTGGGCTCATACTGGGAGAAACAGGGATCCTGCAGGGAGTGAGGGGAAGTGACCAGGGTGATACTGGGACTGACTGGGCTCATCCTGGGAGTGCCCAGGAAACTGGAAGCACACAGGGGTAGGAACTGGGCACCTGCTGGGAGCAGCCCCTGGCGGCCCCGGTACCCCCGAACCCCTTTCCCGGCCATGCCGCCCCTCCAGCCCCAGCACCCCCATTGCCGGGTGCCGGCACTGCCAGGGGTCCCCCCTCTCGGGGTCCCCGCTGGGGCTCCTGGGGCTCTCCTCTCTCTGCGCTCCCGCCCAGGGAAGCCGCGGCTCTCCCGGGGCTCCCCAAATCCGGGGTCCCCACGCGGCCCCGGCAGAGCTCGGAGGGCCCGGCCGGGAAGCCCAACCCGCACCGCGGGGGGACCCGCATCCCCCCGGCCCCGCCGGGGCTCTGCCGCCACCCGCACCGGGACCCCCCAAAAACACCTCCCGGGGACCCCCGATGTCCCCCCGAGGGCAGCTGCGGCTCGGCCTTGGAGCCCCGCCAGCTCCAAACATCCCCCCAAAAACCCCAAACCCAGGGAGCCCCGGGATATTTGGGGCGAGCTCCCCCTGCCCGGGCACCTGCGGGATGGGGGCGACGCTCCCGGGGTGCTGCGAGCTCAGGCAGAGCCGGAGCCCCGCGGTTCATCCTCCCCGCTCCTCCTGCTGCTCCCGCTGCCGCTCCGCCTCTTCCTCCCTCCTCCTCCTCCTCCCCGCAGCCGCGGGAGGGGCGGGGATGGAGCCGGGACAGGTCGGAACGCAGAGAGGGGTGGGGGGATGCCAGGAGTGACTGGGCTGTACTGGGATCATACTGGGAGCAGCTCCTGGGTGGCTGATCCTACTGGGATCCTACTGGGATCATACTGGGAGTGAGGAGGAGCAGCGCGGTGGCTCCAGCGCTGGGGCTGGGGGCGCTCCTGGCGGGCGAGGGGGAAGTGGGACCCCGGCACCGGGACCCTGAATCGCCATTGCCGGCACCGGGACCCCCCCTGCTCCCCTTATCCTGCACAGGGACCCCCCTGAATCCCCCATTTCCGGACATCAGGGCCCTCTGCTCCCCTTTTCCCTGCTCCCAGCCTCTAGATTTCCCGTGTGCCTGATCCTGGAATGCCTTGGAACACCTTGGACCTCCATTCCTGCCTTTCCCAGCCCCCAGCCCCACCTTTGTGCAAAGCCAGAGACCCTCTAAACTCCCCCTTCCCAAACACCCCGGGTGTCCCCACCCTGGTACCCCTTTTTGGGAAACCCTGGACTCCCCTTTCCTGGGCTCAAGGACCCCTGGAACTCCCTTCTACTTCTCCATCACTGCCCCCCCATTTCCGTGACCCTGAGACCCTCCTGCGCCCCCATTCCTGAGAACCAAGACACCCTTTTACCCCTTTGCCCGGCAGTGAGACCCCCCTGCACCCCCTTATCCGGCAGCAACTCAACATGTTCCCATCCCCCACCTCTCCCAGCCCCCAGCCCCACCCTTTTCCCTGACCTGGGACCCCTGGGCCCCCATTCCTGCCTTTCCCAGCCCCCAGCCCCTCCTTTCCTCATGTTCAGGAGCCCTGGCACCCCCTTTCCTGGGCACAGGATTCCCTGGACACCCCATCCCAGCTCTCCCAGTCCCTGCACCCCCTTTCCTTGGCTCTCAGACCCTGAACCTCCTTCCCAGCTCTGCCTGCTCTTCATGTCCCCCTTTTCCTTGGCCTGTGGACCCGCTGGAACCCCAAACTCTCACTTTCAGCCCCCTCAGCTCCCCCAAATCTCCATGTCCCCCCAGTTTTCCACTCCCTGCAGGTCCTGGAAGTGGTGCTGTCAGACCCTGGCCCGGGGGTCCCCCAGTCCTTGATTGTGGGGGACGTGGACGGGACCCCCTGCGAGCGCTGCGGCAGCGAGCGGGACCGGATGGAGGCACAGACACCGGGGATGGGGGCGGGAGCTGTGCTGGGATATTGGGATAGCCAGAGCTGGGATATTGGGATAGCCAGAGCTGGGATATTGGGATGGCCAGAGCTGGGACATTGGGACAGCCAGAGCTGGGACATTGGGACAGCCAGAGCTGGGATATTGGGATAGCCAGAGCTGGGATATTGGGATAGCCAGAGCTGGGACATTGGGATAGCCAGAGCTGGGATATTGGGATAGCCAGAGCTGGGATATTGGGATAGCCAGAGCTGGGATATTGGGATATCCAGACCCTGCTCAAGGACAGGAACCGGCCTGTGGCCGACAGTGACCTGGAGACGGGGCCGGTACAACCAGAGCAGGGGCAGTGGGGGGAGCCGGGGCTGGGCTGGGATCTGTGGGAATGGAGGACTCTGAGGGGCTGGGATGGGATCTCTGGGGATGGGGGGGATCTGTGGGGCTGGGATGGGAATCCAGGGAGCTCCAAGGGGCTCCCTGGGGCTGGGACACGACTCCATGGGTCTGTTCTCTCCTCGTTCCCAGGTCTCCACACAGTGCAGGGGGTTTCCAGCTGTGACCTCCTGTCCAATGGAGCATCCATGGATCCCACCAGTACGGCTATGAGGGCTGGGATTTCATCTCCTTCCAGCTGGGATCTGGGAGCTTTGCAGTGTCCAGCGGTGCCACCTGGATCACCCAGAGGTGCTGGGAACACAAAGGGATCATGGTGGAGCAGATGAAGCATTACCTGGGACACACCTGTGTGGAAAGGCCCCCAAAATACATCAGATATGGTCGGGAGGCTCTGGAGCACAAAGGTGGGTGTGGGAAGGGAAGGGCAATTCCTATGGGAATGGGGGATTCAGGAATGGGGGACTTGGGAATACAGGAATTGCCATGGAATTTCCATGGTCAGATCTCACTCTCATCCCAGTCAGGTGAGAATTCCATGGATGGACCTACTCCCTAACCCACTGCCATGGGAATTCCATGGGGAAATGATTGGAATTGATAACCAATCCAATGAGAGCAGTGCAATGAGAAGTAATCCCTGCGGGGATTCCATGGGACATTGATCCCAATCCTTTGCCCAGGCCGGCTCTGCTGTGCCCATAGCTGCACCAGGGGAGTGCCCTGTCCCTGCCCTGAGCCCAGCACGAGCCTTTCCTTGGGTGTTCCGTGCCCTGCCCGGGGCAGGAGGGCACTGCCGGAGCGGCTTTGGTGGCCCCGGGCACCTGGCTGGGCTGCAGCCACTGCAGGGGCTCCTGGGGAATGTTCCAGAGCAGAGCTGAAAGCAAACAGCAGTTTCTGGAGGGGATTCTGCCCCTGGGCCTGTGCTGGGAGCCCAAGGGCAACAGCCCAAAGTGCTGGGGCTCAGTGTCCCTTGGCCAGGCCGTGTTCCCTGGCTGTGCCCTGTCCCTCAGCTGTGCCCTGTCCCTCAGCTGTGCCCTGTCCCTGTCCCCTGTCCCTTGGCTGTCCCCTGTCCCTGTCCCCTGTCCCTCAGCTGTGCCCTGTCCCTCGGCTCTGTGATGCCAGGGGTGGCAGCAGGACCTGGGGCAGCCCTGGGGGAGAACAACCCTGAGCCCCAGCTGGGCCAGTTCCCCCAGCTCCCCCCAGGCCACTCCCAGCATGGGCCCTGTGGCTCCCAGTCACCCCAGTATGGTCCCAGTCACTTCCAGTTACACTCAGTGTGATCCCAGTATCATCCCAGTCACTCCCAGTGTGATCCCAGCATGATCACAGCATGTTCCCAGGTGTTCCCATTCACCCCTATAATAGTTCCAGGCACTCCCAGTATGGTTCCAGTCCTTCCCAGTATGATCCCAGTATGAACCCAGTCACTCTCATTATGGTACCATTTGCCCCCAGTAAGGTCCCAGTCACTCCAAGTCACCCAGTATGATTCCAGTCACTCCCAGTATGATTCCAGTCACTCCCAGACAGTCCCAGTATTATTGCAGTAACTTCCTTTGTGGTTCCTCTGTGATCCCAGTCACTCCTGGTTAATGCTGCCTGGGGTCCCAGGGGTCCATCTGACCCCCGGGCTGCCGCTGCCGTGGGTGTCCGGATAGCGCTGCGCTGTCAGGCTCAGCCAGTCTGGGTCCCTCGGCTCAGCTCCCAGCCACAGGCAACTTAGCGAGCACCTCTGGAGTGATTTCAGCTCTGTGAGTTCAGCTCTTGGTGATTTCGCTCTGTGCTCACAAGTGCCTCTGGCAGACACACAGGGATAGAGAGGGAAAGGCTGTATGCGGTTCCACAGCGATGTCCTTTATTGCCAGCTCATCTGAAGGGATGCAGTGACAGTTCTTCTGCTGAACTGGGTAGAAATGGGTGTTTATATGGGGTACTGGGGTGTGTCGGAAATTGTCCAATTGCCAGAGTTGAGAAGAATACACCAATAGCCTTACAGAGAGATAAGAATGGTCTGAATGCAGAAGAGCGGCTTCTTTGGTCCTGTCACCGTGACTTAGGCATTTCTTATCTTAGGTGAGTGACCGCCAGGGAGGCCTTGCAGGGCCTCTGACTGCTACAGTGACACTGCAGAACCTCATGGAACCAAGGGGCCATTGTGACACTGTGCTGCCTCATGGAATCAAGGAGACCATTGTGAACTCGGTGACCCCAAGGAACCAAGGGTCCATGGTGACCTTGTGCAGCCGCAGTGTCACAGAGGAGCCGCTGTGACACAGCAAGGGCACACGGAGCCCAGGGACCATTGTGACACATCAGGGCTTTGTGGAACCACGAAGCCATTGTGACACTGCAAGGGCTCATGGAAGCACGGGGCCATTGTGGCACTGCAGAAGCAAGGGGAACATTGTGACACTCCAGGGCCTGATGGAGCCAAGGAGACCATTGTGACACTGTGGGGTCCCATGGAACCAAGGGAACATGGAACAGGTCTGGCTGGCTGGGCCTCCTGGGGACCACCTGACAGGTCTGGCTGACCTTGGCATGTCAAGGGCTGCTTCTCATCTGCCCCTGAAGCCCTGGGGCTCTGGGCTTTCCTTCCTATGGGAGAGAACTGTCCTTCTCCTCCAGGGAACCAGGGCCAAAACTGGGATTTCTTCTCCAAATTTCCTTATGTAAAAGGATTGTTTCCAGATTAAATCTGCCAGGTCTGAGACAGCTCTGGCTGCCTTGACCACCCAAGGGTCACCTCTTATCTGCCTTTGAAACGCCAGGACCATGTGCTTTTCTTTCTTATGAGAAAAAAACCATCCATCTCGACCAGGCACCCATGGCCAAAACTGAGGATCTGCCTCCAGAATCCCCTATATCCAAGGATAGCTCCCAGACAGAAGCTGCCAGGACTGACAAGTCTGGCTGGCCTTGGCTTCCTGAGGGCTGGCATTCATGTGCCTCTGAAACACCGGGGCTCTGTTCTTTTCTTCCTAATGTAAATAATTCTTCCTATCCAGGAACCCACAGCCAAAATTGAGATTCCACCTCCAAAATGCCCTGTGTCCAAGGATAGCCCTTAGATGAAAGGTATCAGGAGAGACAGGTCTGGCTGGCTTGGCCTAAGGGTGCCCACCTCTCATCTTCTTCCAGAACACTTGGACTTGCACTTCTCTTTCCTATAGGAAAAAATCATTCATCCTGTCATGGCCAAAACTGGGATTCCACCTCCAAAACTCCCTACATCCGAGGATTAATGTTTTGAGAAATGTTTTTTGTTGATTTAATGACCTATTAAACCTTTTCCCAAAGTTTCTCTTATCTTCTATGTTGCCAGAAAGGCTGTTTTATTGTTTTGAGCTCCTGAGAATCTCTTGTTGGTATTTCTCCAGTGCATCCAACTCAGAGGACAGAAACATTTTAAATGTCCCATTGAGAGAGTTTTTTAGCGGATGGGGGTCAGGGCTTGTGTGTCCTGCTTGGCACAGCCCAGGCAGGGCTTTCACAGCCCCATCCCACACTCCATTTCCCAGCTGGAGCCGCTGGTGCCTCTGAGTTCTGCTGCCCCAGCCCCAGGGCCGCTCTCCTTGTCTGCCCATTCCCCCAGGGTCTCTGGGCAGGGATGGCCTCAGTGGGGGCTGCTGACATCCTCAGCAACTTGGAGGCTGCTGCTGAATTTTACTGCTCCAAAGGCTTCTTCAGCCTTCAGCTCTTCAGTGCAGGAATTCAGTGCCCCAGGGCTCATTAACATTCAGAATACCTTAACAAGCCAAGCCCTGGGAATAATTTAAATTTTCAAATCTCTTGTGGTTGATTACACTATATTTAAAAGGACAGTGAAAAAATATTTCTTCAGGTCCTGTTTAGTTTTTTTTACTCCTAATAAATTGATGTGTGAAATCTCCAATTGACACTGAATCCAAGTGCCTCCTCATGCAGTTGGAATAGATATGAAAATCAAGACCCTTTGTGGCTGACAATCCATCTGACTCTGTCCCTGCCCCCACCCCACCATTTCCCCCATCCAAGCCCTGGCACTCAGAGCAGCTGAGGAATGGAGTCACATCCAGGGGCATCCCCAGAACTGGAGACTTTGGCCCGGCCATTTACATCTCTTTATTGCTGATCTGGACAAGGGGATAGAGGGCAGCCTCCGTCAGTTCCCAGGTGACACCAAGCTGGTGGGAGTGTGGCTGTGCTGGAGGGCAGGAAGCTCTGCAGAGGGCAGCAACAAATCTTCTACACTGGAATTAGGAAGGGCAGACTTTGGCCTTTTTAGGATTCTGATTTGGGGAGTACTGAATCAGGTACTGATATTTTAAACAAAAGCTGCCCTTAAAAAGGAAGGTGTTTAGGAAGGATGAACATATTTCAAGAAAGCTGTCTTAATGGGGAAGGAGCTGCCTATCCCAGTGTGGCAAAAGATGAGCTAGTGATGAAAATTACTGTCCTGGCTGCCAATACAGCTTTCCTGGGAACTCAGAGGAAAAAAGGAGTGGCAACACAGGAAGTGTTTTACAATGCCCTTAGGCTATGCAGAAAGACAATTAGAGAGGTGAAAGCTCAAATAGAACTTAACCTGTTGATTTCTGTAAAAAAAAAAAAAAAAAGTTTTACATAAAATTTTGTAGCAAAGGCAGGGAGAAGAAGAATCTCTATTCTTTATTGGATGCAGTGGAGAATATAACTAAAGATAAAGGGGTCACAAGCTCAGCTCCTACACAGGGAACTAAAGATAAAGTTACTAAAGAGAAGGAAAAGGCGAAACGATTTTACACTTTGTTTGTCTCAATTTTCAACAAGTACACAGGTTGTCCTCAGTACAAGTGTTCTCCTGAGCTGGTAGATGGGGACAGGGAGCAGAACAGCCCCCTGTGATCCAGGAGGAAGCAGCTGGTGATGAGCTGAAGCACTCAGATTCTCACAGGTGTATGGGATGGAATCTAGCCTAGGGGGGTGAGGGAGCGCGTGGGTGAGCTCCCCAAGCTGCTCCCCATCATTTACCATCAGTCCTGGCTCACCAGGGAGGTCCCAGAGCACTGGAGGTGCCAGTGTGAGCCCATCCCCAGGAAGGGCTCGAAGGAGGATCTGGGGAACTCCAGGCCTGTCAGCCTGACCTCGGTGCCCAGCAAGGTTATGGAACAGATCACCTTGAGTGCCACCACAGGGCACCCACAGGATGGCTGAGGGGTCAGAGCCAGCCAGCGTGGATTTCAATATCTACACTGATGATCTGGATGAGGGGACTGAGTCCACCATCATCAAATTTGCAGATGACACCAAACTGGGTGTGCGTGTGGATCTGCTGGAGGGTAGGAGGGCTCTACATGGAGACCTGGACAGGCTGGATCCAACAAGGTGAGGTTTTACAAGGCCAAGTGACACTGCACTGAACCAGGAGGTCAGTGTTACTCTCTGGGGCTTCGTGAACAACAAAGACCACTATGACATGAAGGCACCTTGTATAACCAAGAGGCCATTGTGACAATGCAAGTACTTGTTGAATGAAGGAAGCAATTTTGGGAACGGAGTGCTCCTTGGGACCAAGAGGCCATTGTGACACCGTGGAACCAAGGAGACCATTGCTGCACTGTGACACCTCCTGGAACCAAGGATCCACTGTGACACTGCAGGGCCCTGGGGGACCAAGGATCCACTGTGACACTGCAGGGCCCTGGGGGACCAAGGGGCCACTGTGACACTGCAGGGCCCAAGGATCCAAGGGACTTTGTGACACCAAGGGGTCCCATGGAACCAAAGAGACATTGTGACTCTGGGAGGCCTCATGGAATCATGGAGACCATTGGGACACTCTGGAGCCACATGGAACCCTGGTGACACCAAGTTGTCTGGGAGGGCCTGGTGTAACCAAAGGGACATTGTGACACTGAGGGGCCCCTTGGAACCAAGGACATCTTTGCAAATGACACCAAGCTGGATGTGAGTGTTGATCTGCTGGAGGGTAGGAGGGCTCTGCACAGGGACTGGACAGGCTTGATCAGGGCCCAAACCCAACAATGTGAGGTTTAACAAGTCCAAGTGCCGGGTCCTGCGCTTTGGCCACAACAACCCCTGCAGCGCTACAGGCTGGGGACAGAGTGGCTGGACAGCAGCCAGGCAGAAAGGGACCTGCAGGGACTGATGGACAGCAGGCTGGACATGAGCCAGCCATGTGCCCAGGTGGCCAAGAAGGCCAATGGCTCCTGGCCTGGATCAGGAATGGTGTGGCCAGCAGGAGCAGGGCTACTGTGCCAGCACTGATCTGCCCCAGCTCTGCACACAGACATTGCTGCTGCAGCTCCAGAGAAGGCAACAAAAGGGCATCTCTGCAGAAAACTGCGCTGGGAGATTCTTTAGTTCCTTTAAAGCCACCGAGAATGCAACCCCTCATTGATACAGTCTGTGGCAACAGGGAAGGTACAGATAAACAAAATTAGAAATGGCACCAACAATGACATTTATTGTGGAAAATATGAAAAAAGTAAAGAAAAAGAATCTCAAAAATGAAACCAACAAGAAGTATCAAAAATTACTTTTATTACAAGTGATTTGCAGAAACTGGCCAGCAGGTTAATGTTCCTGAAAGCATTCAGTCATCAGTGTCCACACTGCAGCCTTGAGCTCCTGGTTCCTCAGGCTGTAGATGAGGGGGTTCAGGGCTGGAGGCACCACCGAGTACAGAACTGACAGGGCCAAATCCAGGGATGGGGAGGAGATGGAGGGAGGCTTCAGGTAGGTAAATGCAACAGTGCTGATAAACAGAGAGACCACAGCCAGGTGAGGGAGGCAGGTGGAAAAGGATTTGTGCCGTCCCTGCTCAGAGGGAATCCTCAGCACAGCCCTGAAGATCTGCACATAGGAGAAAACTATGAACACAAAACAACCAAATGCCAAACAGACACTAACAGCAAGAAACCATTGTTCCCTGAGGTGGGATTTGGAGCAGGAGAGTTTGAGGATCTGGGGGATATCACAGAAGAACTGTCCCAGGGCATTGCCGTGGCACAGGGGCAGGGAAAATGTATTGGCTGTGTGCAGCAGAGCATTGAGAAAGGCACTGGCCCAGGCAGCTGCTGCCATGTGGGCACAAGCTCTGCTGCCCAGGAGGGTCCCGTAGTGCAGGGGTTTGCAGATGGACACGTAGCGGTCGTAGCACATGATGGTCAGGATGGAAAACTCTGCTGAGATGAAGAACATAAAGAAAAAGAGCTGAGCAGCATATCCTGTGTAGGAGATGTTCCTGGTGTCCCAGAGGGAATTGTGCATGGCTTTGGGGACAGTGGTGCAGATGGAGCCCAGGTCGCTGAGGGCCAGGTTGAGCAGGAAGAAGAACATGGGCGTGTGCAGGTGGTGGCCGCAGGCTACGGCGCTGATGATGAGGCCGTTGCCCAGGAGGGCAGCCAGGGAGATGCCCAGGAAGAGGCAGAAGTGCAGGAGCTGCAGCTGCCGCGTGTCTGCCAGTGCCAGCAGGAGGAAGTGGCTGATGGAGCTGCTGTTGGACATTTGCTGTGGCTGCACATGGGCACCTGGTCATGGAGAAAGGACAGTGAAGAGATAGAGTAGATACCTGTAACGAAAATCAAAGACATTTCCCATACACCCTCCTCTGTGAAACACGTAGACATTGTCTTTAGGGTTTTTGATGTTCGGGGTCTTCTTTATAAGCTCCCCCTTATCTCTGATGGTGTTCCTAGATATCAGAAATGCTCCAGCATTTCTTCTGCCCTGCAGTAGAACAGAGTGAGTTGTCTGATGCAAAATTATGAGCAGAGATTGGGGGAAGAAGGTCTGTTACCTCATTCTGTTTGGAGTTTCTCTGGGCTTTCACTTATCTCAAGCGGAGGATGTTCACACTCCCAAGTTCTCTGTTAAGCTCACCAGGTACTGCTGAGAGCAGATGGATCCACCACAGCCCAGCTCCACATTTGGAGCCAAGGACTCACATTTCTCATTTCACCAACCCAGCAGCATTTTCAGTGTCAGAACACATCTGCATTTCCCCATCAATCTTATAACTCAGAGATGCTTTGGACAGGTTTGCACCCTGCATTGAAGCTCCCAGCTTGGACTGAAATCTCCGGGAGACTTCCAAGTATCCTTCTGATGGCACTGGATGAAGGGAGATGAAGCTCCTTCCCTGGCTGCACTGCCAGCATTGCCCAGAGCCGGGCACTGGGGACAGCTGTGTCACCCTGAGCCAGCTGTGCCCCCTGCCAGAGCCCCCAGTGCCAGGCAGCTGCTCCCAGCCCTGTGCTCTGCAGAGGGAACTGGGCCCGGGGCTGCAGAGCTGCCCCACGGCTCTGCTGCAGCTCTGCCTGCACAGGAGGGGCTGCACGCCTTGGAGCCCCAGCCCTGAGGGCAGAGGCTTGGCTGGGGCACAGGAGGGAGGGGGCTTGTGCAGAGGGAGGGGCTGCACTGGAGGGGATCCTCTGGACATCTCTAAACTCTCCCTGCCTCAGCATTTCTGGGTTTTGTTTTCTCTCCTTCCCTGATCTTCTCTCTGCTTCCAGGAGATTTTCCTGCTGCAGATGTTTCCCTGTGCCTGATCTCTCCCTGCCAGCACTCCCAGACCCCAAATCTCTGTGCACTCTCCTTGGCCTGACAGAACCCTGCCTGTTTGCAGGGCACTGGCTGGGGGCAGGTTCTATTTGCAGCTTGGAAAAAGGAGAGCTCAGACTGAGCCTGATGGCTCCAGCAAAGGTGGTGCTGGTGCTGTCCATGGGCAGAGTGGCTGAAAGCACATGAGGGATCTCTTGTGAATCTATTGATCACTAAAATAACAGTTCGGATATCTCATGCACTTGTCAAAATTCATAATCCACCATTAATATTTACCCCCCCTTCCCTGTCACTCTCCAATAATCAGAAAATGAATAAAAACTCTTAGGAAATTTCCTCCTTTTTATCAAAATTTTTGTCTTGGAAAAATTCTATGACTGATCAGAACCCCTCAGCATGTCAGAGCTTTATGAGCATTTCACCTGCCCTGCACCAGAAATGCTCAGAGTTGTACTCACAGGGTCTGTGGTCATTGGGATGTTCCAGCTTTAGGAGATCACTCCAGGAGCTGCAGCTGCATTGTCCTGCAGCCAGAGGTTCCTGTGCCAAGGGCTGGCAGTGATTCTGCCCCAGGCACTTCTCAGCCCCTTCCCAGCCCTGACTGATTGAAGCTCTCTGTGCCTCTGTGCTGTGCCCGGGCTGGCTGCAGGCAGTGCCCCAGCCCTGCTGGGCTGGGAGAAGAGCTGCTCAGCAAGAGAAATGTGCTTTTGAAGCTCTGCTTGGTTACCAGGATCACCCTCTGTGCCAGGAGCCCGGCCCAGCTCAGCAGCACAGACACAGCACAAGGACTTTAATGACCCTCTGGGGCTTTGTGCTCAGGCCCTGAACATCAGGCCCTGAGAGGGAGCTGCAGAAACCTCTCCAGAACTCCAAGTCACAATCCAACTCCAAAGTTTCTTGGACTTTTAATGGGTCCCACTGAGGGACACGACTGAGAAAGTGTCCCCAGGCCCCAGGCAGAGCAGAGAACTGGAGGCACTGATGACAGGTGGGGACAAAGAGAAGCCAAGTCTTGGTGCCCTGGGGCACAGCAGGGTCTGTGCCACCAAGGGCTGTGAGGAGACACCTTGTCCTGAGGCCCTGGGGCCTCCTGGCACAGCCCCAGCCAGGCTGGGCACTGTCACCCCCTGGTCCTGCCCTCAGCATCCCTCCCTAGCCCACATCCCAGTGGCCTCAAGGATCTGCTGGAAGGAGTCCCTGGGGAGCCTTGGTCAGGAATGGCCCTGGGGGTTCCTTCATGCTCCCAGAACTTCATTTCTTTTAAGGTACTTGGTGTTTCCCTTTTGATACAGACTCTGTGAGAGGTTTGTGCAATCATGGCCCCAATTATCTGCTTTAACGAGTCCCTTGAGAGCTTTGTACTGACACCCAGTGGGGCTCATTAATACTCTGAGATACTAAACTTTTTTCAGGTACTTTGGATTTTCCTTTCCACACTGAGAGGTTTTTGTGCCATTTTAAGTCTCCATTTCTCTCCTCCAAGGACTCCATGAGGAGCCTGTGTTGGGGATGGACCTCAGTGGGTCCCATAAATGCTTTGAGACACTTTGGGTTTTTCCTCTGTCTCTGACTCCTGGAAAGATTTGTGCAATCTCCTCTCAGGCCCTGAGGTTCCAGGGCTCAGCTCCAAATGCACCATGGGGCTCATTAGGATCAAGCAAGTTCTGACAAACCATGGCTCTGCCTTGATTTCCCTCTGCTCTCGTGCAGTTCATCAGGAAGTTTCTGTAGTGGTTTTGGTTTGCAAATTTGAGATTTCTCAGCCAATGCATCAATTAGTGTGGTGGGTTCAGTGTTGGCTAATTACCAGTACACTCACTAGAATATACTCACTCATTTCCTGCTGTGAGGTAGGATTAGGAGAAAGGCAAAGTAGGCTCAAACTTTAAGAGTATAACGAAAAGTTTGTTAAAAGGAACAAAAGAAAGAGTAATAAGGATCAGAACAAAACTCTCAGAACACCTCCCCTCTCCATACAACCTTTTCATACATACTGATTATATAAAAAGACAAACAAAAAAATTTTCAGTCAGTTTACCACCTCTGGGATAGTCCTTCTTTAGTTCACTTAGGGAGAGGAGTCCCTATTTCTTGCTATGGAGACTTCTCCACAAGAAAACAGTTATCTTGTGGCTTTCAATTTCCACAAAGAGCAGCTGCCTGGAAAAATCTGCAATTACGAAGGCACTCACATTTTTTCACAGCTTTTCCCACAGCTGTGTTTATGGGCCATGCCAGCTTACGGGGTGTTAGTTTCAAGATGAGCTGTTTAAGAGCAACGGTTCTCTTCATCTATTTCTGAAATCATCTTCATCTCTGGGAACAGAGGTCTTCTTCTCTCCCTGGTGCACAGGGTCTCATCACTCTGCTCTCTTTCTCTGTTCAAACTTCTCATAGGATCACAGCTGTTGCAATATTTGCTTACTTAAGCATGGAGGCCTTTGCTGAAAACAACAATCTCCCCATACTTTTCAATGCCTTATAGGGAAAAGGAGAGTTTGATGTATCAATGACATCCTTCTCCATCGCTTTAGCAGAGGATTTCAGCCCCAAGATCAAGGCATCTCCTTATCCCTCCCACCTGGGACTCAACTTCCTCTTCACTGACCTCAGTGGGTTCATGTTGCTGCTCTGTGTGCCTGCCCTGTGTCATTTTCTCTCACTGCAGGGAGGATGGCAGCACTGGCAGAGTCAATATCTGCCCGGGGCTGCAGATGGTTCCGTGAGCCCGGCCGGGCTCGGTCCTTGCGGCCGGAGCTGTTTTCCCATGGAGGTTTCTGCAGCGGCTGCGCTGGGGCTGTGTCAGGCTGGGCCGCGCTGGGGCAGGGCCAGGATCTCAGCAGCCAGGCCAGAAGGCTGAGATGGGGCTGGGCCGGCCTTGGCACCTCTTTGGGGCCAGAGGGGAGAGAGACCCAGCCAGGCTTTCTCATCTTCAACTTGTGTCTGCACAGAGACGTCTGCAGTTTCCTTAGTGGTTTAACAGACTGTCAATTCTCAAAGCTAATTACTGATTGTTTTTTTGTCAGACACAGAGGAAACTGCTAGCAGCTTCTCTCAGGATATCACTTCCGTGATGCAAAACCACCACAGCAGCACAGAGCTCCCTTGTCCATATGTAGTGGTCATGTGCCCGAGGCCTCAAAATCCCACCTTGGGAGATCTCTGGGCCCTCTCCAAGGTGTTTTCAAATGAAAACATTCAGCTCAGAGTCTAAGAAAAACACCAGAGGACAGGACCAGCCTAACCTGTCTGTCCTGGCTACTTTTGTCTGGGAGCAATCCTTGGATATATGGAAATTGGGAGGCCATGATCCCTATGCAAGAATGCCGGTTCTTTTCGCATAGGAGGAAAGGAACATAGCTTCTCTGTTTCAGGGGCAGACAAGTGGTGACCACTAATGGAGAAGGCCAGGCAGAGATGGCAGGTTTTATTCTGAGAGATACCCTTACAAATAGGAAATTTTTTAGGGAGAACACCAATTTTGGCAATGGGCATCTGAAAAGACAGATGGTTCTTTTCCATACAGAGGAGAGCACTGAGCCCCAGTACTCCAGGAGCTGATGAGAGGCAGCCTTTGGCATTCCAACATCAGCCAGACCTGTCAGATGGCCCCTGGCAGGCCAAGCCAGCCAGACCTGTTCCATGTTCCCTCGGTTCCATGGGGCCCCACAGTGTCCCAATGGTCCCTCGCTTCCAGGAGGCCCTGAGGTGTCACAATGCCCCCTTGGTGACACCAGGCCCTGAAGGGTCCCAATGGTCTCCATGGTTCCATCAGGCCCCACAGAGTCATAATGGTCTCTGGGTCCATGAAGCCCTGCGGTGTCACCATGGCCCCTTGGTTCCATGGGCTCCAGTGGTGCCACAATGATCCCCTTGGTTCCATGAGGTGCCCACAGTGTCACAGTGATCTCCATGGGAAGGAAAGAACCGAGCCCCAGTGTGGCAGGGGCAGCCACCAGAGGCCAAGGGCAGCCAGACTTGATGGTGCTGGCAGATTTTGGCTGGGAGTAACCCTTGGATATACAGGATTCTAGAGGTGGAATCCCAATTTCAAATGTGGACACCCGGAGGAGAAGCCCAATTCTTTTCCATACAATGCACGGAACACCGGTGCTTGAGGGGCAGATGAAAGGCAGCCACCAGAGGCCTAAGCCAGACCTCTGTGTCCTGGTAACTTTTGTCTGAAAGGAACCCTTGGATATAAGGAATTTTGAAGGTGGAACACCAATTTCGGCCATTTATCTATAGATAAGAAAGACAGTTCTTTTCCATAGGAAGGAAAGCACTGAGCCCAAGTGTTTCAAAAGCAGAAGAGGAGAGAGGTGGCTCCTGGGAGGCTCAGCCAACCAGAGCTGTTTGTCCTGGCAGTTTTTGTCATGGAGGAATCCTTGGACATATGGAATTTGGGAGGAGTAATCTCAATTTTGACCACGGACCCCTTGAGAAGAAAGACAGTTCTTTTCCATAGGAAGGAAAGCATCAAGCCCCAGTGTTTCAAGGCAGGTGAGAGGCAGCTCCCAGGAGGCCAAGGGCAGCCAGACCTGTCTGTCATGACTGATTTGACTTCAGAGCCATCCTTGGCTGTACAGTGTTTTGGAGGTGGAAACCCAGTTTTGGCCATGGGTACCTAGTCAGGATGGATGGTTTTTTCCTATAAGAATGAGAAGTGCAAAGTCCAGGTGTTCTGGAAGAAGATGAGAGGTGGCCACCCTTAGGCCAAGCCAGTGAGACCCTGGCACCTTTCGTCTGGGGGCTGTCCTTGGACAAAGGGCATTTTGGAGGTGGAATCTCACTTTTGGCCATGAGCACACGGACAGGAAGATGAGTTCTTTTGCTTAGGAAGGAAAGCTCAGAGCCCCAGTGTTTCAGAGGCACATGAGTGCCAGCTCTCAGGAAGCCAAGGTCAGCCAGACTTGTCAGTCCTGGCAGCTTCTGTCTGGGAGCTATCCTTGGATATAGGGAATTCTGGAGGCAGATGCTGCATTGTGGCCATGGGTGCATAGCTGCATAGGTGGTTTTTCACACAAGAAAAAAAGCACATGGTCCCAGTGTTTGAAAAGCAGATGAGAGGTGGCCCCTGGTTGGCAAAGGCAGCCAGACCTGTTTCTCCTGGCAGATTTCATCTGGGAACAGTCTTTTGCAATATAAGGAAATTTGGAGGAGGAATCCCACTTTTGCCATGGCCCTGGAGGAGAAGGACAGTTCTCTCCCACAGGAAGGAAAGCCCAGAGCCCCAGGGCTTCAGGGGCAGATGAGAAGCAGCCCTCAACATGCCAAGGTCAGCCAGACCTGTCAGGTGGTCCCCAGGAGGCCCAGCCAGCCAGACCTGTTCCACGTTCCCTTGGTTCCATGGGACCCCACAGTGTCACAAGGGTCTCCTTGGTTCCATCAGGCCCTGGAGTGTCACAATGTTCCCCTTGCTTCTGCAGTGTCACAATGGCCGCATGCTTCCATGAGCCCTTGCAATGTCACAGTGGCTTCGTGGTTCCACAAATTCCTGATGTGTCACAATGGCCCCTGGGCTCCGTGTGCCCTCGCTGTGTCACAGCGGCTCCTCTGTGACACTGCGGCTGCACAAGGTCACCATGGACCCTTGGTTCCTTGGGGCCTCTGAGTTTCACATTGGTCTCCTTGATTCCATGAGGCAGCACAGTGTCACAATGGCCCCTTGGTTCCATGAGGTTCCGTAGTGTCACCGTGGTGTCCTTGGACCTGCATTGTCACAACTGACCTGTGGTAATCACATATCCTCTGAGCAGAGAGAGAGATCTCCCAGGATTTTCCTGGGAAGCTGTGAGAAGCTGTGAGAAGCTGTGAGAAAGCTCAGAGAAAAGAACAAGAAACAATTCTTATCTTCACTTGCTGCACCTGTTGTTGTGCACATGTGGAATGTGTTATGGAGATTTGTTTATCAAAGGGTGATTTCTAAATTGGCCAATGGTGATGGTGTTTGGATTTCAATTAACCAGTCTGGTCTGTCTGTATCAGACTGTCTGCAAGAGCGATGAGTGTTTCTTAGCAGTATAGTATAGGATAATGTAATAAAGGGATTGATCAGCCTTCTGGAATCATGGAGTCAGTGCTAATTATTACAGGCTGGGGACGCCCTGCTACGATAGTTATCTAAGTCAATCTTCCCCTGCCTCTGAATGCTGAACAGAATAGGCTTAACAGGCATAGCAGGAACACCAACCACTGTAGACCCAAAGAGCTGGCTGAGGAGTTGGGAGAAAACTTCCCCTGGTGTCATTTCCTCACAGTAGGTACCATTATTAAAGTAATTCCAAACACATACAGTTAGTGTGTGGTAGCCTCAAATCTGTGTGCCCACCGTCCAGAGGAAATTAAAAATCCATAAATTCCTCACCATATTAACCCATCAAACAAATTGATTATCAGCCAGATTTGCCATACTTATAGGATGGGAAAAATGTAGCCACAACCATGTGCCACCCAAACCAGGGTAAGCTAGACCACATGGTGACACCTAACAAGGTTTCTACATCTAGTGCAACAACAAAAAATTATGTTACTCAAGAATTGTTATTCTTATTTCACCCTGTTTCTCTCAATGCCCTCAGGCTGCACATCGGGTGCCAAAACTGGTCTTGGTTTACAAGACAGGTGTCTGCTAGGGAAGGCAGCAAAAAGCCTCCTGTGGAATGGAGAATGTAAACCCCCTCCCTCCAAATTATTAGAATCATGAAATCAAGGGGCTCTCAGGCAGGCAAAGATATGGGAATAGGAATGTCAGCTCTTTCCTAGTGTGTATAACAAAGCAAACAAGCAGCAGCAGCTGCGGCACGAACAGCAAACAGAGCAGAGCCCAGTCCCGGCCTTTGGGCCGTGGCGCTTTCCCTGCGGTGCAGTTCCGGGCACAGCCAGCAGGGGCGCTGTGGCTCCCGGGGCAGGGCAGGTGCGCTGACCCCCACGCGGCTGCAGGGGGCGCTCCGGCCGGGCTCGGCAGCGCGGGGCCATGGCGGCTTTGTCCGAAGGGGGAAGGGCTGGAGAGAGGCTTTGCTTCACAAACCCCGGGGCAGCCGGCTCCGGTGCCCCAGCAGGACTCTCAGAAAGCAGTCAGCTCGGTGCCCCAGCAGGACTGGCAAAAAGCAGTCAGCTGGGCTGGCAGGATGTCTCGGCAGGCAGGGGGTGAGGGGCTCCAAGCAGGGCAGAGAGAGCCCAGCTCAGGATCCTGGGCACCAGAGCAGACAGGGATAGGTCTCTCTTTTAGTGGGGCAGGTGTAAATAAGGTCCCAGTTTAGTGGCTGTTCTCATGAGCAGAGGCTCATCCCAGGACAGAAGAAACAGCTCTGGCAGCAGCAGTGGAAACTCCCATCTCCAAGAGCAGCAGCTCCTCCCAAAATAAGGGATCAGCCGATAAACATCAGCCAATGATAAGGAACAAACAGAAAGGAAAAACCCAACCCCCAACACTGGTTTACAATTCCTAATGCTAAGGGAGAATTGTATAAAGTTTTAATTCCACCTTTATAATTGTTTACATACGAGCTCTTGAAATGTTTTCAAGGTTGTTTATTCTTGCTTATCTATAACATGTTCTCTCTGACCTGCAGTAGGCCTTTCTTGCGGGGCAGCGTGCAGGGCTCTGCCCCTCAGTGGGAAGTTACAAACATTATATACCAGAAACTACCTGTGCTATATTTACAATAATGTGCCAATACCTACCACCTCTGTTGAACAATGTGTCCCCAGTCTAAACCAACAGAAAAATGCCAACACTACAGTGAAACATGGAAGGCATGAAGAAGACGAAAAAGGACAGGGCACACACGATTTCTTCCATCTTGCCGCTTTTGAACCCCTTATCTAGAATCCTAAAATTCTACTTTTGCACCCGTGTCACACTAATTATTACTCATATCAAACCCTCAGAGTGTGTAATTCATCCTGTAAGATTGAAAACTCTTTTCCATGGACAGAGATCACAGGCAGTGTCTCTGGCGGCTCTGTCCAGGGGGGTTCCTGACCCCCTACCAGGGTCCCAGGCCTTCCAGGGCAGCCAGAGGGATGCCCTGGATTACCACAGCAAACCTCATCAGGACCCATTGCTATGGTCAGTTTCCATGGGTACCATCACCAGCCCCTATTGCTATGGTCAGTTTCCATGGCAACCATCACAAGCCCCTGTTGCTATGGTCAGTTTCCATGGGTACCATCACCAGCCCCTGTTGCTATGGTCAATTTCCATGGCAACCATCACAAGCCCCTGTTGCTATGGTCAGTTTCCACAGCAACCATCACCAGCCCCTGTTGCTATGGTCAGTTTCCATGGCAACCTTCCCCAGCCCCTGTTGCTATGGTCAGTCCCTGGGCAGCTCCATGGAGACCCCATGCCAGGAGTGGTTGCCATGGACACCAGCTCAGGCCTGCAGCCAGAGCCCGTTTCCATGGCAACCATTGGCACTCCCATCCCCAGGGTCATGGGATCCCAGAACCACAGAATTGGCTGAGCTGGGAGGGACCCATCAGGATCCTCGAGTCCAGCTGCTGGCCCTGCACAGGACACCCCAACACTGCCAGCCTGGGCCTGGCAGCGCTGTCCAAATGCTGCTGGAGCTCAGAGAGCCCTGGAGCTGTGACCCTTCCCTGGGGAGCCTGGGCAGTGCCCCAGCAGCCTCTGGGCAAAAACCTTTCCCTGAGATCCAACCTCAGCCTGCCCCGACTCAGCTGCGGCCGCTCCCTGCACTCCTGTCCCTGGGCACCAGAGTGAAGAGGTTCCCTCAGCCCCAGCCAGGGACCCGCTCCCAAGGCTGCTGCCATGGCCACCATGGCTGGCACCAGCTGGGATGTTCGGTTTCCACAGGCCGGGATTCAGGAATGGAATTCCCCAATTTCCTGCTCTCGCTAAAACCCCGCTGGTGCTCGTTGCCCTCCCACCTTCCACTGAAGGAAAAAAATGGAAAGATCCTAGGCTGGGATAAGAACAATTTACTGGGAACAGCAACGAGATAAGGAACAAACTGGAACAGAAAAAATATTGACAACAGAAGAGATAAGAAAAACTATTTACAGGGGAAATTACATCACCATCAATTGTATCTTTCTGGCCACATGTCTCCTCCTGCCTGGAAAGGACAACCTTCTCAGGGAGAGAGAGAGTCCCTTTCCTGGCCCTGGCAATGACCTGACGTGGGAGTGAATGTAGTGACAGGGCCATGGCCAGACCCTCATGTTCTTCAATCCCACATAAGGTCATTGGCAGGGGCAGGAGAAGGTACAGGTGTCTTCCCAGCATGGATCACAGGGAACAGGGATCACAGGGAACATGGATCACCTGGGCTCTTCCCAACGTGGTCCTCCAACAGGGGATGAAGCTGGAGCAGTGCATGAAGCTCTTCCTGAAGCTGGGGAATTTTCAGGGCTTCCCTTACCGGTGCCTCCGTTGGTGTTTGGTCAAGTCAGAGCTCTGGGTGAAGCTCTTCCCACACTGGAGACACCCATAGGGCCTCTCCCCAGTGTGGATGCGCCGGTGCCTTACAAGGGTGGAGTTGTGCTTGAAGCCCTTCCTGCAGTCAGGGCAGCGGAAGGGCCTCTCATCCGTGTGAATCCGCTGATGTACAAGAAGAGCAGAGCTGCTGTAAAACCTCTTCTGACACTCGGGACACTCGTAGGGCCTCTCCCCAGTGTGGATGCGTTGGTGGATGATGAGGTGGGAGCTCCAGCCGAAGCCCTTCCCACACTCCCCACACTCGTAGGGCCATTCCCCAGTGTGGATCATCTGATGTAGTTTCAGACTGTTGCTCTGCCTGAAGCTCTTCCCACAATCCAAGCACTTGTAGGGCTTGTGCCCATCGTGAAGCTTCTCAGGGAGCACCAGCTCCGAGCTCTGGCTGAAGCTCTGCCCACCTTCCTGACCCAGAGTGGGCCTTTCCTCCTCAGAGCACCCTGGGCTGGGTTTGCAGCCCCTCCTCCTGTGGGATCTCCGGGGCTTTTCCTCCCTGTTAGATTCTTGCGCTTTGGAGTTGCTCAAATCAGCTTCTTCCATGAGGTTGTGCTGCAGAGATTTGTCCTTCCTGGTCTCCATCATCAGCTCCTGCTCTGGGGTAGGAAGGACAAGGAGAGGATGGGATTTGCCTCCGTGCCACAAGGAAGGGTGAGGAGATCCCCCCAGTGCACCCCCGTCAGCAGAGCGTCGGCAGCGGGGCTGTCCTGCAGCCAGGGGCCAGGCTGGGCCGGGAGATGGAGCAGGAGAGAGGGGGAAAGGGGCACTGACTTCCTCCTCACCTGCCTCGGTGTCCCAGGGCTCCTTCCTCTTCCTCACAGCCTTCTCCTCCATCTGGCAAAGGGCTGGCGATGGGAAATTCTGTTTTGGGAGGAATACAAGGGATGAGCACATTCAGTTTTGTCCTGGGTGGAAGGCAAACCAGGGAGAGAGTCTAAGCCAGAATCACAATTGATTAAGAAAATTAAGATCAAGGCAATGATACAGAAACACTGGCTTAATTGGACAGAGTCAGGATATAACCTGACACCCCGTTGGTCAGGGTGGTGGTAGCAGTCTGATGAAATGGTGGCTGCAGTCCGGCTGGAGTGATGAATGTGATTCTGTCAAAGCAGGGATCCTGTAGAACGGTCTGGTCTTCCTCTGAAGGTCCAGTGGTGGTTATGGAGCTCTTGTCCTCTGGGAATGCAGTAGGCAAGGTGGTCGTGGTGTTGCAAGGGTGAGATTATATCCAGGTAGGAATGCTTGGTTCCTCCCCCTGGGCGGAGCATCCCACAATGGGATGATGTAATTTTATCAGTCCTGCAGTGACACTCAATGGCCCATTAACAGAAGATGGCCCCTGGAGGGCGTTATCAGGGCTGAGCCATGGAAGAGATAAAGAACACTGCCCCACCTGTTGATAACAGTTTACGGAGATGGTGACTGAAAACACTTTTGGTTACATCTGACACTGTAACCTGAAACAGTGAGGCAATCCCTGCTCAGGGTGGGGGGTGAACACCACCCCCCTTACCCAAACTGGCTCAGGTGTAAAACCCCCACCCTGGGAAGGCCACCCACACAGGGGACAACGTCACACTTGCCTCACCCCAGGGGAGGTCTCTGTCCCTGTCACTCCCTTTGCTCTCCCCCCTTTTCTCTTTCTTTCCATCTCTCTCTCTCTACCTCACATTTACTGTTCAATAAAATCCACTTTGGATTTGGTCTCCTTAGCACCTTCATTGAGGCAGAGTCATCTCTCTAAAAATTTTATTAACCAGATTGAGACATTATTTTGGCACAGTGAGTTCATGGCACTGCTGTCTGACCCCAAGTGCCTTTGACAACAGCATGGTTCCCTCCTCTAAGGAGATTCTGCCTCTTTCTGGAGGAACTCTTGGAAACTTGGATGCAGCTTCCTCTGAGTGACTTTTGGGAGAACTTATGAGGAAAATGGCTGTTGTGGGTGGCCAGTGTAAAGAAAATATATTCCTGTCCTTCCCTGAAAAGTTCGTTAAAGTCACTGGAGGAAAGGGAGCAAATCATACCAGTGAAACTGACCAGGATCAGTCACCCCAAGGTGAGGAACACAAGGCTACTAAAGTCCTACAAAAAGCCCAGCTCAAGTATCTAAACTCCCGAATAATTAGTGAATTCGCAGGCTTGGGGGCTTTTCCAAATATGAGAATCATTCTTTTCTTCGTTCCCGTCACCTTTGTGACAGCTCCACAGAGCTTTCCCTTCCTTTTAACAATCTGTATTGGGCCAAATTTCCATATTTCTTTTTTGGAACCTGCCAGCATCTGAGGTAGAGCTGTGCTGGAAGTGATGGGATTTGGAATTGCCACAGAATTTCTTCTGTTGCTGGTTTATTAATGTTTGGGATTTGTTTGTGTTTCCATCACAAGAGACTTGTGGGAAGAGCAAATATTCCTCAAGGCATTTTATGTAGGGTTAAGTTTAATTTCTGCTGAGTTTGTTTTGTCTTGTGCCCAGGGGATGCTCAAGGGCTCTCTGGTTTTGGTTTGACCATAATTTTTTTCTGATTTGTCTTTATCACTTGAAAACACCTGAAAAATGACTAAAAAGAGTATTGATCAGAGATGTCAAAAGTCCCACCATTTAAGAGGTATCTGAGGTGGGATTTATGGTTTGGGAATGTATTCTGGAGGATTTGTGGGTTCTTGGGGGATATCTGGTAGTATTCTCCATATCTTTGCACTCCAAAAGCCAAGGTGGATTGCTCTGTCACCTCAAAATTATTCAATCCCACTGGAAACCCCACAATCTTACCCCAAAATTGCTCAATCCCACCTCAAAACGGCTGGTTCCCACCTCAGTCCCGTGCCAAAATTACTCAATTCCACAGCCTCTAGGGTGAGATGGGGTTGGAAGGAGATCGGGAGAAGTGAGATCTAAATTTGAGGTTGTGGGATTAAGATTGTGTGGGTCTGAGTGGTTGTGATTTATTTTGATAGTAAATAAAACTTCCAGAATTATTGATTTCTGTTTCATTCATTTTCTGTCAATTTTGGTTTGCTTTTCAGAGTGCCGCCTTCTCAGCTGATTTTGTTTGTGACCTCCTGTCCCAGACTGAAAAGCAAGATGTGTTCTATTTCCCATCTGTATGGCAGTTGTCCTGTGTTAAGTGGGCAGTTTTTCCTTATCTCTTCCACAATCCCTCAGGGGAGACATCTGCTGATAATGGGCTATTGAATGTCACTGCATGACTGATAAGAACTGTAACATCCCACTGTGAGATGCTCCGCCCAGATGGAGGAGCCAAGCATTCCTACCTGCATCTAATCTTGAGATTCTGGCCCACCAACAAAGCTTTTTCTGGGCTGGATTTCTCAGAGGAACAGCTGCCTCTTCCTCTTCAGAAGAAGACACCCTTTTCTACAGGATCACTTCTCCAACAGAACCACACCTGACACTGCAGGAGGAGTGCAGCCACAATTCCAATTGGACTGTGGCCAACACCCTGTCCAACAGAGTGTCAGGTTGTATTCTGGCTCTCTCAGTGTTGTTTTGGTTTACTGCATTGTTTATTTTATCTTTTTATTTTCTTCCCTAATAAAAAACTGCTATTCCTGCTCCCATATTGTTACTAGAGAGGCCCCCTTAATTTCAAATGTATAACAATTCAGAAAGAAAGAATCTACATTTTTCCATTTCAGGAGAGGCCCCTGCCTTCCTTAGCAGACACCGGTCATTCCAAACCAAAACACCTCCTTTCTCTCCTGCCTTCCTTTGCCTGCTCTGTTTCTCTCTCTGTGTCTCCATTGACCCAGGGCAGCTCCCACCAAAGACCCTGTCCTGATTTAATTCCCAATCCATGAGCTACGACAACCATGGGTGAAGTTATGAAGGCTGGCAGTGGAATGTCCCTGTAGGATCTTGCTGTACTTGGCTTTTGGCTCTTCCATAAGAGCTTTGCCTTCAAGGGCAGGAACATCTTTTCCTGGCTGGGAACTGGAATTCCAGCCCCTGGGAGTGTGTGCCATGGATCCCAGAGGGGCATTCCCGAGGCTCCCAGGGTGCTGCTCCTGCCGTGCCTCCCAAGGAGCTGTGCAGGGCAGGGGACAAGGTGCAGCAGCTGTGTTGGTTCTGCAGTGCCACAACAGCCCCTGGTTCCAGGAGTTTCCGCACTGCCAACAGCCGTTCCTGGGTTCCATGATGCCCTGCTGTGTCACCATGGATATTTGGTGTCATGAAGTTCTTCAGTGTCACAATGGCCACCTCGCTCCATGAGCTTCTGCAGTGTCCAAATGGCCTCCTTGGATGGGCAGTGTCACCATGGACCATAGGCTCCATACAGCCCCGCTGGGTCACCATGGACTCCTTGGTTCCATGAGGTTCTGGGGGTGTCTCCATGGTCTCCTTGGATCCACAGTGTCACAATGGACCACTGGATCCACGTGGCCCTGCTGTGTCACCATGGCCCCTTGGTTCCATGGGACCCCAGGGTCACAATTGACTCCTTGCTTCCACGTCACCCCCTCAGTGCCAAAATGGCCCCTTCCTTCCATGGGGGACACAAAAGATTTATAGAAACATTGAGCAAATCCTGCTTAACACACCTGGGAACACCTGTTTGCATTCCAGAGGGAGGTTAAAGGTGAGGATGGCACCAGCAGCTTCCATCTGCAACAGAGATCCAGGGAAAGGAGTGGGACAGAGAATTCAGCTGGGAGACTCAGAGGATTCTGCTTCCAGAGATCATTTCTGGTCACACTGTCCCTTGTAGAAAGGTGACACCATTCCAGGCAGCCTGTACTGAGCAGGTGGCTCCTGAGTGGGGTTTGTGGTTTGGGAAACCTGCTCAGGCTTTTCCATTCTTTCTTTCCCAAGAGGAAAACTTCTCCTGGGCCTGTGTGCAGGCAGAGCCCTGAGGAGAGCAGGAGGAACGCGGTGCAATGGGCTGGGACATGGAGCTGCAGAGCTCAGGGACAAGGTTCTGCTGCAGGGCACAGGGATGTCAGTGCCAGGTGGGTGATGTCAGGCATGGTGAGGCTGCGGGTGAGGAGCAGCTTGTCCAAACAGGGTCAGCCCTCAGGGGGCTCATTCTTGTACATGCCCAGACCTCCTAAGGAGAACTTCAGTGTCAAGATCATGTGGGGAATGCTTCTATCAGCTCTTCTCTGAACTGGAAAATAAGAGAATACTCACTTGATTAAAGAAAAAATGTCATGAGGTGCACTTGGAAATCTTCCTCCTTACAAGAACTCCAAACTGACTCCAATCAGGTGCACAAGCCCTGGAGACTTGCAGACGATTGAATGAAGACAAAGCGCCCCTAAGGGCTTCCTTTTCTTTAATGATCCCCATGGAGGATTTGGGGTGAAGTCCAGAACCCTCAGGCACTGAGAGAAGGCTGAAGAAGCTGCTCAAGGAGTCAGGAGCAAAACTCCAAGTCCCTTGGGCCCCACTGAGGGCAGGGACAGCCAAAGGCTCCCCAGGGACTGGTGAGAGCAGATCCTTGAGGCCAGGATTGCAGGGAGCCAAAGGCTCAGAGCAGGGAACTGCAATGCTGAGCAAGGCCTGGGCTGGCTGGGGGAAGCAGAAAGGCCAAGCCCTGAGCCCAGCCTGGCACAGCAGGGCCTGTCCCTCACGGGTGGCTCGGGGCTGTTTGTGGGGCAGGGGGATGTGAGGGGCAGCAAGGACAAATGTCACAAACCTGTGTGACCCTGCAGATCCTCACGGAACCAAGGGGCCAGGGTGACACTGTGCTGCCTCATGGAATCAATAAAGACCATTGTGAACTCGGTGACCCCAAGGAAGCAAGGGTCCATGGTGACCTTGTGCAGCCGCAGTGTCACAGAGGAGCCGCTGTGACACAGCGAGGGCACACGGAGCCCAGGGGCCATTGTGACACATCAGGGCTCTGTGGAACCACGAAGCCATTGTGACACTGCAAGGCCTCATGGAAGCACGGGGCCACTGTGACACTGCAGAAGCAAGGGGAACATTGTGACACTCCAGGGCCTGATGGAGCCAAGGAGACCATTGTGACACTGTGGGGTCCCATGGAACCAAGGGAACATGGAACAGGTCTGGCTGGCTGGGCCTCCTGGGGACCACCTGACAGGTCTGGCTGACCTTGGCATGTCGAGGGATACTTCTCATCTGCCCCGAAAGCACTGGGGATCTGGGCTTTCCTTCCCATGGGAGAGAACTGTCCTTCTCCTCCAGGGGCCTATGGCCAAAAGTGGGATTCCTTCTGCAAATTTTCTTAACTGCAAAGATTTTTTCCAGATTAAATCTGCCAGGAGAGACAGCTCTCGCAGGCTTGGCCACTCGGGGGCCACCTCTCATCTTCCTTTCAAACACTGGAACCATGTGCTTTTCTTTCTTATCGGAAAAAACTATCCATCTCGACCAGGCACCCATGGCCAAAATTGGGGATCTGCCTTCAGAATTCCCTATATCCAAGGATAGCTCCCAGACGGAAGCTGCCAGGACTGACAGAGGCCATTGTGACACTGCGGGGCCTCGTGCAACCGAGGGGTTTCACCATTGTGACACTGCGGAACCAAGGAGAGCTTTGGGAGAGTCCAGGGCCCAGGGGAACCAAGGGGCCCTTCTGACACTGCGGGGCCTCATGGAACCAAGGGGACATTGTGACACTGCAGGACCTTGTGTAACCAAGGGGCCACTGTGACACTCTGGGGCCTCCAGGAATCTGGAAGGCCATTGTGACTCTGTGGGGCCTCGTGGAAACAAGGAGTCCATTGTGACACTGAGGGGACTTGTGGAACCACAGAGAGCATTGTGACAGTGTGGGACCTCATGTAACCATGGGGCCTTTGTGACACCCTGGGGCCCCATGGAACCGAGGGGCCTCTGTGAAACTGCGGCACCAACGAGAACATTGTGACACTGTGAAGCCCCACGGAACAAAGGGGTCCATTGTCACATTTTGGGGCTCCATGGAACCAAGGAGTCCAGTGTTAGAGTGCAGGGCCTGGTGTAACCAAAGGGACATTGTGACACTGAAGGGACACATAGAACCAAGGACATCTTTGCAGATGACACCAAGCTGGATGTGGGTGTGGATCTGCTGGAGGGTAGGAGGGCTCTGCACAGGGCCCTGGAAACGCTGGATCCAGGGCCCAAATCCATCAAGGTGAGGTTTAACAAGTCCAAGTGTCGGGTCCTGCACTTTGGCCACAACAACCCCTGCAGCGCTACAGGCTGGGGACAGAGTGGCTGGACAGCAGCCAGGCAGAAAGGGACCTGCAGGGACTGATGGACAGCAGGCTGGACATGAGCCAGCCGTGTGCCCAGGTGGCCAAGAAGGCCAATGGCTCCTGGCCTGGATCAGGAATGGTGTGGCCAGCAGGAGCAGAGCTGCTGTGTCAGCCCTGATCTGCCCCAGCTCTGCACACAGACATTGCTGCTGCAGCTCCAGAGAAGGCAACAAAAGGGCATCTCTGCAGAAAACTGCGCTGGGAGATCGTTTAGTTCCTTTAAAGCCACCGAGAGTGCAGCCCCTCATTGACACATTCTGTGGGCACAGGGAAGGTGGAGGGAAACCAAATGAGAAATGGCACAAGGAATGACATTTCTTTGTGGAAAACATAAAAATGCCAAACAAAGAAAAAGAACCTCCAAAGGAAACCAACAAGAAGTATCAAAAATTACTTTTATTACAAGTGATTTGCAGAAATTTGCCAGCAGTTCAATGTTTCTGAAACCATCCAATCATCAGTCTCCACACTGCAGCCTTCAGCTCCTGGTTCCTCAGGCTGTAGATGAGGGGGTTCAGGGCTGGAGGCACCACCGAGTACAGAACTGACAGGGCCAGATCCAGGGATGGGGAGGACATCGACGGGGGCTTCAGGTGAGCAAATACTACAGTTGTGAGGAACAGAGAGACCACAGCCAGGTGAGGGAGGCAGGTGGAAAAGGCTTTGTGCCGTCTCTGCTCAGAGGGGATCCTCAGCACAGCCCTGAAGATCTGCACATAGGAGAAAACTATGAACACAAAACAACAAAATGCTAAAAATATAGAAAACACAAGAAACCCAAGTTTTCTGAGATAGGATTTGGAGCAGGAGAGCTTGAGGATCTGGGGGATTTCACAGAAGAACTGGCCCAGGGCATTGCCATGGCACAGGGGCAGGGAAAATGTATTGGCTGTGTGCAGCAGAGCATTGAGAAAGGCACTGGCCCAGGCAGCTGCTGCCATGTGGGCACAAGCTCTGCTGCCCAGGAGGGTCCCGTAGTGCAGGGGTTTGCAGATGGACACGTAGCGGTCATAGCACATGATGGTCAGCAGGAAATACTCTGCTGACATGAAGAACATAAAGAAAAAGAGCTGAGCAGCACATCCTGTGTAGGAGATGGTGCTGGTGTCCCAGAGGGAATTGTGCATGGCTTTGGGGACAAGGGTGCAGATGGAGCCCAGGTCGCTGAGGGCCAGGTTGAGCAGGAAGAAGAACATGGGCGTGTGCAGGTGGTGGCCGCAGGCTACGGCGCTGATGATGAGGCCGTTGCCCAGGAGGGCAGCCAGGGAGATGCCCAGGAAGAGGCAGAAGTGCAGGAGCTGCAGCTGCCGCGTGTCTGCCAGTGCCAGCAGGAGGAAGTGGCTGATGGAGCTGCTGTTGGACATTTGCTGTGGCTGCACATGGGCACCTGGTTATGGAGAAAGGACAGGGACAAGTCAGGAGAGGCTGCTTGGAGCCAAAGCTGGGCCATTCCCTTCAGACTGTCCTGGTGAGACTCACCCACCCTTGTTCCTGCTCTGGGAAAACCTTCACCCAGGTCCCTGCCGGAGCTCCAGTTGTGCTGGCTGAGTGTGCCAGGAGCAGCCAGGCCTGTTTATGGGGGCTCTCGAGGAGCCATCCCTGCCCCAGTGCCCGGGGCTTGTGGCCATGTGGCAGAGGGACAAGGGTGGATATTCAGGATTTGTCAGGGGAATCACTCCTACTGCAGGAAGCCTTGGTACCATCTGCACTTCCAGGTCTAAAGGATGGCAAGAGTTTGTTTAAGGAATTGTTTTCCTACCCACACACCATTCCTGGCTCTCTGAGGTCAGAAATCCCCAGCATTCCTGCTGCACTCAGAGTTTGCCACTGAGAGATGTGAGAGGCAAAGGATTCCCTGTGGCTGAGGGCAGGTGAGGGGCTGGATGGATTTGTTCCCCCAGCACTGCTCTGCTCAGCCCCCTCTGCTTCCCTGAGCATCTCCCTGGGCCTGGACATTCCCTCCTGAGAGGTGCCTTGTCCCTGCCAGCGCTCACAGAGCCCATCCCACCCTGTGTGCCCTCGGCCCGGCCCTACAGAAACCTGCCTGTGTGCAGGGCCCTGGCTGGGGCAGGCTCTGTGTGCAGCTGGGCAAGGGCAGCTCAGGAGAGCCCTGCTGGGCCCTGCAGAGGTGATGCTGCTGCTGTCCAGGGCTGAGGAGTGGCTGAAGGCCCTTTGGGAGGCTCCCAGCAGAGAGACTGACCACCCAAAGTCACAGTTCTGGAGTCTCTGTAAATGTTCAAACATTCCTGTGATGATCCTGTGTGTCCCTTTCAACTGAGAATGTTCTGTGATTCTGGGATTACAATTCCTGTTCTGCTTCTCTCATCCCCCTGTTGCTTATAATCAAACGAGAAAAAAAAACCTTGCAAGAGTCTTAGAACAGTAAAGTGAAAACCAGACCTTTATTTGAAGCTTCCAGGTGTCCCAGTGGGGATGAGGAACAATCAAACCTTGATTTCAGCAATTCATTAATGTTGATTAATTAGGATATTTAACAGGAACATCTAAGAGAAGATTCAGTTGCCCCAGTTACACATCTCTTGCTCAACCTATTGGAGTAGGTTCAAGCACTTCTTTGCCCCAATTTTTGTTATCACTGCTCACATTCAGAACCCAAAATGTTCTTCTTGTAGGTCATCTTCCTGATAATAATACTATATAGTATTAAAGTAATATATTTAGACAGTCAGCTTATTGTTCTAAAATCTAAGAGAAAGGCAAGGAAATGTACTTGATTTAATTAAGGATTATAATTATATTAAGTATATAATAGTTTAATAGAGTTGAGAATTTAATACAGTTAGGTAAGGATTACAGTTTTATAAGTATATAATAGTAATTTACAGAACTACAAATATATGAAAAATATATGAAAAGCAAAAATCTTTTTGTCACCACCCCAACTTTCCCATCCTTCCCTTAGAGAAAATTGAAAAAACTCTCAGGAAATCTCCTGACCTTTACAGCAATCCCAGGCTTACCTTCTTTTGGAAGTGCCCTCCGGAGCTGTGCCCAGGCTGGTCTGGAGCTGGGAGCAGCCCTGCCCCACCCAGCCCCTCTCAGCAGCAGCACCTGCCCTGCTCAGGGTGGCTCCTTCCCCCCACAGCTCCTGGCCAGCGCTGGGAGCAGCTCCAGGGCCGGCTGAGAGCTGTCCCTGGCAGGCAGCAGAGTCCTGGCCCAGCACAGCGCCCTGGGCTGCAGGACCCTGCTCTGCAGGACAGCCCTGGGCACCCCTGGCTGCTCTGCACAGGAGATGAGCAGAGAATGCACTCACAGGGTCTGTGGGCATTGGGATGTTCCAGCTTTAGGAGATCGCTCCAGGAGCTGCAGCTGCATTGTCCTGCAGCCAGAGGTTCCTGTGCCAAGGGCTGGCAGTGATTCTGCCCCAGGCACTTCTCAGCCCCTTCCCAGCCCTGACTGATTGAAGCTCTCTGTGCCTCTGTGCTGTGCCCGGGCTGGCTGCAGGCAGTGCCCCAGCCCTGCTGGGCTGGGAGAAGAGCTGCTCAGCAAGAGAAATGTGCTTTTGAAGCCCTGCTTGGTTACCAGGATCACCCTCTGTGCCAGGAGCCCGGCCCAGCTCAGCAGCACAGACACAGCACAAGGACTTTAATGACCCTCTGGGGCTTTGTGATCAGGCCCTGAACATCAGGCCCTGGGAGGGAGCTGCAGAAACCTCTCCAGAACTCCAAATCAGAATCCAACTCCAAAGTTTCTTGGACTTTTAATGGGTCCCACTGAGGGACACGACTGAGAAAGTGTCCCCAGGCCCCAGGCAGAGCAGAGAACTGGAGGCACTGATGACAGGTGGGGACAAAGAGAAGCCAAGTCTTGGTGCCCTGGGGCACAGCAGGGTCTGTGCCACCAAGGGCTGTGAGGAGACACCTTGTCCTGAGGCCCTGGGGCCTCCTGGCACAGCCCCAGCCAGGCTGGGCACTGTCACCCCCTGGTCCTGCCCTCAGCATCCCCCCCTAGCCCACATCCCAGTGGCCTCAAGGATCTGCTGGAAGGAGTCCCTGGGGAGCCTTGGTCAGGAATGGCCCTGGGGGCTCCTTCATGCTCCCAGGGACTGCAAGTTCTTCTAAGGACTTTGGGCTTTCTTTTGCCTTGGAGTCTGTGAGAGCTTTGTTCAATCATGGCCTCCAATTATCTGCTGTAATTAGTCCCTAGAGAGACTTTGTCGATAACAACCCTCAGTGGGGCCCATTAATGCTTCAAGGTACTTCAGTTCTTTTAAGGTACTTGGTGTTTCCCTTTTGATCCAGACTCTGAGAGGTTTGTGCAATCATGGCCCCAATTATCTCCTTTAACGAGTCCCTTAAGAGCTTTGTACTGACACTCAGTGGAGCTCATTAATACTTTGAGATACTCAACTTTTTTAACGTACTTTGGATTTTCCTTTGCACACTGAGAGTTTTTTGTGCCATTTGGAATCTCTGAGAGGTTTTTGTGCCATCCTGGTCTCCAGTTCTCTGCTCCAAAGAGTCCATAAGGAGCCTTTGTTGGGGATGGACCTCAGTGGGACCCATTAATGCATTGAGACATTTTGGGTTTTTGCTCTTGATTTTAACTCCTGGAAAGTTTTGTGCAATCTCCTCTCAGGCCCCGAGGTTCCAGGGCTCAGCTCCAAATGCACCACGGGGCTCATTAGGATCAAGCAAGTCCTAACAAACCATGGCTCTGTCTTGATTTCCCTCTGCTCTCGTGCAGTTCATCAGGAAGTTTCTGTAGTGGTTTTGGTTCATCAATTTTGAGATTTCTTGGGCAATGCATCAATTATTGTGGTGGGTTTAGTGATGTCTAATTACCAGTGCACACAAAATAATATAGTTACTCATTTCCTGCTGTGAGGTAGGATAAGGAGAAAGGGAAAGTGGGATCAAAACTTTAAAACAGCATAAAGAAAAGTTTATTAGCAGTAACTATAAGAAAGAGTAATAAGAATCAGCACAAAACTTTCAGAACACTCTTCTTCTCACCACAAATTTTTCTTCCTTATTGACAACGTAAGGAGACAAAACCTAAAATTTTCAGCCAGTTTACCACCTCTAGAATAGTCTTGCTTCACTTCACTTAGGGTGAGGAGTCTCTTTTTCTTGCTATGGAGGCTTCTCCATAAGGAAACAGTTCTCTTGTGGTTCTCAAGTTCCATGAATAGCAGCCACTCGGAAAAAGTGTAATAGTGAAATCCCTGCCATGTTTTCACAGCTTTTCCCACAGCTGTGTGTCATGGACCATGTCAACTTCTGGGGTATTAGCTTAAAGATGAGCTGTTCAAGACCAGAGGTTCTCTTCAACTGCTTCTGGGAACAGAGGTCTTCTTCTCTCCCTGAGGGCACAGGGTCTCATCACTCTTCTCTCTTTTTCTATTCAAACTTCTCATGGGATCTCAGCTACTTCAACATTTGCTCACTTTAGCATGGAGGCCTTTGCTGAAACAAGTCATCTCCCCATACTTTTCAATGCCTTATAGGGAAAAAGAGAGTCTGATGTATCAATGACATCCTTCTCCACAGCTTTACCAGAGGATTTCAGCCCCAAGATCAAGGCATCTCCTCATCCCTCCCATCTGGGACTCAACTTCCTCTTCACTGACCTCGGTGTCTTCATGTTGCTCCTCTGTGTGCCTGCCCTGTGTCCTTTTCTCTCACTACAGGGAGGATGGCAGCACTGCCAGAGTCAATATCTGCCCGGGGCCTGCAGATGGTTATGTGACCCCAGCAGGACTCGGTGGCCAATTCTAATTTTGGCCATGGTTCCTGGACATGAAGACCAGTTCTTTTCCATAGGAATGGAGGAATATAGCCCCAGTGTTTCAGGGGCAGACAAGAGCTGACCACCAGAGGACAAGGCCAGCCAAAGCTGCCCGATTTTTTTCAGGGAAATACCCTTGAATATAGGAAATTTTTTTGGCAGAGTGTCAGTTTTGGCAATGGGCATCTGAAATGAAGGACGGTTCTTTTCCATACAAAGCAGAGCACTGAGCCCCAGTGCTCCAGGAGCTGATGAGAGGCAGCCCATGACATCCCAACATCAGCCAGACCTGTCAGGTGGCCCCTGGGAGGCCAAGCCAGCCAGACCTATTCCATGTTCCCTCGCTTCCATGGGGCCCCACAGTGTCCCAATGGTCCCTGGCTTCCAGGAGGCCCTGAGGTGTCACAATGCCCCCTTGGTGACACCAGGCCCTGAAGGGTCGGAATGGTCTCCATGGTTCCATCAGGCCCCACAGAGTCATAATGGTCTCTGGGTCCATGAAGCCCCGCGGTGTCACCATGGCCCCTTGGTTCCATGGGCTCCAGTGGTGCCACAATGATCCCCTTGGTTCCATGAGGTGCCCACAGTGTCACAGTGATCTCCAAGGGAAGGAAAGAACCCAACCCCAGTGTGGCAGGGGCAGCCACCAGAGGCCAAGGCCAGCCAGGCTTGATGGTACTGGCAGCTTTTGCCTGGGAGCAATCCTTCAATGTACTGAGTTTTAGAGTTGGAATCCCAGTTTCAGACAAGGACATACGGAGGAGCAGGACGGTTCTTTTCCAAAGGAAGGAAAGGACGGAACACCAGTGTTTTAGGGGCAGATAAATGGCGGCCACCAGAGGCCTAAGCCAGCCAGACGTCTCTGTCCTGGCATAATTTTTCTGGGAGCTATCCTTGTATATAGGGAATTTGGGAGGCAGATCCCAAATTTTGGCCATGGGTGCCTGGTCGAGATGGATGTTTTTTAAGCAAGAAAAGCACATGGACCCAGTGTCTGAAAGGCAGATGAGAGGTGGCCCCTGGGTGGCCAAGGCAGCCAGACCTGTTTCTGTTGGCAAGTTTCATCAGGGAACAATCTTTGCATATAAGAAAATTTTGGGAAGGAATCCCAGTTTTGGCCATAGACCCCAGGAGAAGAAGGACAGTTCTCTCCCATAGGATGACGAAGCAAAGAGTCAATTGTGACCCTGGGGTCCCATGGAACCAAGGGGCCATGGTGACACAGCAGGGCCACGTGGATCCAGTGGTCCATTGTGACACTGTGGATTCAAGGAGACCATGGAGACACCCCCAGAACCTCATGGAACCAAGGAGTCCATGGTGACCCAGCAGGGCTGCATGGAGCCAATGGTCCATGGTGACACTGCCCATCCAAGGAGGCCATTTGGACACTGCGGAAGTTCATGGAGTGAGATGGCCATTGTGACACTGAAGAACTTCATGCCACCAAATATCCATGGGGACACAGCAGGGCATCATGGATCCCAGGAACCGCTGTTGGCAGTGCGGAAACTCCTGGAACCAGGGGCTGTGGTGGCACTGCAGCACCAACACAGCTGCTGCACCTTGTCCCCTGCCCTGCACAGCTCCTTGGGAGGCACGGCAGGAGCATACAGATGGCAAATAGAACACATCTTGCTTTTCAGTCTGGGGCAGGAGGTCACAAACAAAATCAGCTGAGAAGGAGGCACTCTGAAAAGCAAACCAAAATTGACAGAAAATGAATGGAACAGAAATCAATAATTCTGAAAGTTTTATTTACTATCAAAATAAATCACAACCACTCAGACCCACACAATCTTAATCCCACAACCTCAAATTTAGATCTCACTTCTCCCGATCTCCGTCCAACCCCATCTCACCCTAGAGGCTGTGGAATTGAGTAATTTTGGCATGGGACTGAAGTGGGAACCAGCCATTTTGAGGTGGGATTGAGCAATTTTGGGGTAAGATTGTGGGGTTTCCAGTGGGATTGAATAATTTTGGGGTGACAGAGCAATCCACCTTGGCTTTTAGAGTGCAAAGATATGGAGAATACTACCAGATATCCCCCAAGAACCCACAAATCCTCCAGAATACGTTCCCAAACCATAAATCCTACCTCAGATACCTCTTAAATGGTGGGACTTTTGACATCTCTGATCAATACTCTTTTTAGTCATTTTTCAGGTGTTTTCAAGTGATAAAGACAAATCAGAAGAAAATTAGGTTCAAACCAAAACCAGAGAGCCCTTGAGCATCCCCTGGGCACAAGACAAAACAAACTCAGCAGAAATTAAACTTAACCCTACATAAAATGCCTTGAGGAATATTTGCTCTTCCCACAAGTCTCTTGTGATGGAAACACAAACAAATCCCAAACATTAATAAACCAGCAGCAGAAGAAATTCTGTGGCAATTCCAAATTCCATCACTTCCAGCACAGCTCCAGCTCAGATGCTGGCAGGTTCCAAAAAAGAAATATGGAAATTTGGCCCAATACAGATTATTAAAAGGAAGGGAAAGCTCTGTGGAGCTGTCACAAAGGTGACGGGAACGAAGAAAATAATGATTCTCATATTTGGAAAAACCCCCAAGCCTGCGAATTCACTAATTATTCGGGAGTTTAGATACTTGAGCTGGGCTACTTGTAGGACTTTAGTAGCCTTGTGTTCCTCACCTTGGGGTGACTGATCCTGGTCAGTTTCACTGGTATGATTTGCTCCCTTTCCTCCAGTGACTTTAACGAACTTTTCAGGGAAGGACAGGAATATGTTTTCTTTACACTGGCCACCCACAACAGCCATTTTCCTCATAAGTTCTCCCAAAAGTTGCTCAGAGGAAGCTGCATCCAAGTTTCCAAGAGTTCCTCCAGAAAGAGGCAGAACCTCCTCAGAGGAGGGAACCAGGCTGTTGTCAAAAAGGCACTTGGGGTCAGACAGCAGTGCCCTGAACTCACTGTGCCAAAATAATGTTGCAAGCTGGTTAATAAAATTGTTAGAGAAATGCCTCTGCCCCAATTAAGGTGCAACCAAGATCAAATCCAAGGTGGATTTTATTGAACAACAAATGTGAGGTAGAGAGAGGGATGGAAAGAAAGAAAAAAGGGGGGAGACCAAGGGAGTGACAGGGACAGAGATCTCCCCTGGGGCCGGGCAAGTGTGACATTGTCCCTGTGTGCGTGTCCTTCCCAGGGTGGGGGTTTTACACCTGAGCCAGTTTGGGTAAGAGGGGTGGTGTTCATCCCCCACCCCGAGCAGGGATTGCCTCACTGTTTCAGGTTACAGCGTCAGATGTAACCAAAAGTGTTTTCAGTCCCCATCTCCATAAACTGTTATCAACAGGTGGGGCAGTGTTCTTTATCTCTTCCATGGCTCAGCCCTGATAACGCCCTCCAGGGGCCATCTTCTGTTAATGGGCCATTGAGTGTCACTGCAGGGCTGATAAAATTACATCATCCCATTGTGGGATGCTCTGCCCAGGGGGAGGAACCAAGCATTCCTACCTGGATATAATCTCACCCATGCAGCACCACGACCACCTTGCCTACTGGATTCCCAGAGGACAAGAGCTCCATAACCACCACTGGACCTTCAGAGGAAGACCAGACCCTTCTACAGGACCACCGCTTTGACAGAATCACGTTCATCCCTCCAGCCGGACTGCAGCCACCATTTCATCAGACTGCTACCACCACCCTGAGCAACAGGGTGTCAGGTTATATCCTGACTCTGTCCGATTAAGCCAGTGTTTCTGTATCATTGCTTTGATCTTAATTTTCTTAGTCAATTGTGATTCTGGCTTAGACTCTCTCCCTGGTTTGCCTTCCACCCAGGACAATACTGACTGTGCTGATCCCTTGTTTTCCTCCCAAAACAGAATTTCCCATCCCCAGCCCTTTGCCAGATGGAGGAGAAGGCTGTGAGGAAGAGGAAGGAGCCCTGGGACACCGAGGCAGGTGAGGAGGAAGTCAGTGCCCCTTTCCCCCTCTCTCCTGCTCCATCTCCCAGCCCAGCACGGCCCCCGGCTGCAGGACAGCTCCGCTGCCGACGCTCTGCTGACGGGGATGCACTGGGGGGATCTCCTTACCCTTCCCTGTGGCACGGAGGCAAATCCCATCCTCTCCTTGTCCTTCCTCCCCCAGAGCAGGAGCTGATGATGGAGACCAGGGAGGACAAATCTCTGCAGCACAACCTCATGGAAGAGGCTGATTTGAGCAACTCCACAGAGCAAGAATCCAACAGGGAAGAAAAGCCCCGGAGATCCCACACAAGGAGGGGCTGGAAACCCAGCCCAGGGTGCTCTGAGGAGGAAAGGCCCACTCTGGGTCAGGAAGGTGGGCAGAGCTTCAGCCAGAGCTCGGAGCTGGTGCTCCCTGAGAAGCTTCACGATGGGGAGAAGCCCCACAAGTGCTTGGAGTGTGGGAAGAGCTTCAGGCGGAGCAACAATCTGAAACGACATCAAATGATCCACACTGGGGAATGGCCCTACGAGTGTGGGGAGTGTGGGAAGAGCTTCAGGCAGAGCACCAATCTGAAACGACATCAGATGGTCCACACTGGGGAATGGCCCTACGAGTGTGGGGAGTGTGGGAAGGGCTTCAGCTGCAGCTCCCACCTCATCATCCACCAGCGCATCCACACTGGGGAGAGGCCCTACGAGTGTCCTGAGTGTCAGAAGAGGTTTCAGACCAGCTCCAATCTCTTTGTACATCAGCGGATTCACACGGATGAGAGGCCCTTCCGCTGCCCTGACTGCGGGAAGGGCTTCAAGCAAAACTCCACCTTTGTCACCCACCGGCGCATCCACACTGGGGAGAGGCCCTACGAGTGTCCCCAGTGTGGGAAGAGCTTCACCCAGAGCTCTCACTTGACCAGACACCAACGGAGCCACTGGTGATGGAAGCCCTGTGAGTGCCCCAACTGCAGGAGGAGCTTCGTGCACCACTCCAGCTTCACCCCCCATTGAAGAACCCACATTGGGAAGAGCCCTGGTGATCCCTGTTCCCTGTGATCCATGCTGGGAAGATACCTGTACCTTCTCCTGCCCCTGCCAATGACCTTATGTGGGATTGAAGAACATGAGGGTCTGGCCATGGCCCTGTCACTACATTCACTCCCACCTCAGGTCATTGCCAGGGGCAGGAAAGGGACTCTCTCTCTCTCTCCCTGAGAAGGGTGTCCTTTCCAGGCAGGAGGAGACACATGGCCAGGAAAATACAATTGATGGTGATGTAGTTTCCCCTGTAAATAGTTTTTCTTATCCCTTCTGTTGTCAATATTTTTTCGCTTCCTGTTTGTTCCTTATCTCGTTGCCGTTCCCAGTAAACTGTTCTTATCCCAGCCTGGGATCTTTCCATTTTTTTCCTTCAGTGGAAGGTGGGAGGGCAACGAGCACCAGCGGGGTTTTAGCAGGAGCAGGAAATTGGGAAATCCCATTCCTGAATCCCGGCCTGTGGAAACCGAGCATCCCAGCTGGTGCCAGCCCTGGTGGCCATGGCAGCAGCCTTGGGAGCGGGTCCCTGGCTGGGGCTGAGGGAACCTCTTCACTCTGGTGCCCAGGGACAGGAGTGCAGGGAGTGGCTGCAGCTGAGTCGGGGCAGGCTTAGGTTGGATCTCAGGGAAAGGTTTTTGCCCAGAGGCTGCTGGGGCACTGCCCAGGCTCCCCAGGGAAGGGTCACAGCTCCAGGGCTCTCTGAGCTCCAGCAGCATTTGGACAGCGCTGCCAGGCCCAGGCTGGCAGTGTTGGGGTGTCCTGTGCAGGGCCAGCAGTTGGACTCGAGGATCCTGATGGGTCCCTCCCAGCTCAGCCAATTCTGTGCTTCTGGGATCCCATGACCCTGGGAATGGGATGCCAGAGGTTGCCATGGCAATTGTCTTGGTTTGGAAAGACAGGTGTCTGCTAAGGAAGGCAGGAGCCTCCCCTGAAATGGAAACCCTCCAAATTGTTATAAATTTGAAATTATGGGGGCTTTTTCGGCAAAGATACGGGAGCAGGAATTACAGCTCTTTATTAAGGAAGAAAAGAAAAAGATATAATAAACAATGCAGTAATGCAAAACAACACTGACAGTCAGAATACAACCTGACACCCTTTTGGTCAGGTTGTTGGTAGCAGTCTAATTGGAATGGTGGTTGCAGTCCCCCTGGAGTGGCAGGTGTGGTTCTGTTGGAGCAGTGATCCTGTAGAAAATGGTGTAGTCTTCCTCTGAAGAGGCAGTGGAAGAGGCAGCTGTTCCTCTGGGAAATCCAGTGCAGAAAAAGCCATGCTGGTGTTCCAGAAACTCAAGATTATATCCAGGTAGAAATGCTTGGCTCCTCCCTCTGGGCGGAGCATCTCCCAGCGGGATGTTATAGTTCTTATCAGTCATGCAGTGACATTCAATAGCCCATTATCAGCAGATGTCTCCCCAGAAGGAGAATAGGTTGTGAAAGAGAAAAGGAAATCTGCCCTCTGCACAACTGCTATAGAGATGGCAAATGGAATACCTCTTGCCTTTCAATCTGGGACAACATGTTTCACTAATGAGTGGATACATCTACCACAGTGCTAATGACCATGCATATTTCATTAATGAGCAGATACAAAGATAACCTTTGGTTGGAAGGTTCATCCCGAGGCCACCTTTGGCTCAGGGCCTGCTCTTCAGGCCTCACTCAGGGCTGTTGTCCAGGCCTTGGCACTTCAGGGACGTGGCTTAGTGCTGGGCTCGACACTGAACGGCTGGACTGGATGAGCTCAGAGGTCTTTCCCCACAGAAAGGATTCTGTGATTCCATGATTCCATCTGCTGCATTCAGCCAGGTCCATGTTAGCAGCATTCATTTGCTCAGAAAGTCTCCTCTTGCTCAGCTCTTGAGGCCTGAGGCTTCAGCTCCTTCAGCTCCTGGTGCTCAGCTGCTCGTGCTGAATGAGACGACTCGGAGAGAACAACACAGTCCATGCAATTCCTTCTGGAACACGAAGAGGGGAGGCCATGAAAACAGGAGCATTGCTTGGTGTGGCCTCCTCTCTGCCCTTGCTGCCTTTCAGCCCTTTGAACCAGCCAAGAGCTTTCTCCAAGGGTGCAATGGAGCAGCTGCTCCTGCTCCCAGGTCTGGCTCTCTCCAGTCTCTGACCTTGCCTGGTTTTGTCCCTCTTGCTGTGCCCTCTGCTCCCCCAGGGCTCGGTGGCTGCTGCCCAGGACTGTGGGACTGGCACAGATCCCGTGGTCCAGACCCTCCTTTCTCTGCCCTTGGATCTGCCTGGGCACAGCAGCCGTTTCCATCTGGAAGCTCTCCATGGACAGGGAGTCCCCAGCTCCGTTCCTTGCACAACCTCCAGGAGCCCAGGGCTGCCATCTCAAGTCCCTGCTGGCACTGGGGGCTCCCAGGTGGGCACAAGTGGGGCAGCAGAGCCAGCAGGGAGCCTGCGAGTCTCTTCCAGCCCTTCCTGCTCAGAGTTTGGGCCTTGGAGCCTCAGGTGGCCAAAGGCAGCTGCTGCTGGTCCCTCTGTGTGCCCCGTGTTCAGCAGTGCTGCTCCATCACTCTGTGCCCAGCAACGGGGAAAAGCCTCAGCCCTGCAGGGCCAGGAGCTGCCGGGCTCTGCCTGAGCAGCTCAGCCAGCGGGGAGGGAGCTGCTCCCCACGGGAACCAGGAGCAAAGGACACTCCTTTTGTAGAGCATGTTTCTATTTAAAGGAAAAATAAAAAGTAATAAAAAACTATATAAAATGTGAAAGATAAATACAAAACCCAAGTGTGTAGTGAAAAACTTCTCTAGCTTTGGATTTAGAGGTAACTGGTCTTTTAAAAAAGAGAACTCAGTTATTTACTTGTGAATGTGCTAATGGCATGGATCCATCTTGCTGACCTCAGCAGCCTTTTTAAATCAATTTTTTGGTTTGTTTCCAACATTGTTATTTTAAATTGTGGTTGAAGGAGGAGGAAATTGCTTTGTGCCGTTCCAGCTCCAAGCAGGACTGGGAATCTAAACTCTGCTAAATCCCAAACCCTTCAGAAGATACCCTTCCTTCTCACCCTGTGAATGAGCTGCACATTCCCATTGAAACTGTCAAGGGTTTCTTAAAGACAGAAAATCCCTCTTACAGCTTTTTGGTCTGGTTTGGAAGTGCAGAAGGGCACTTCTCCATCCATCAGTTCCAGACTGCACTGCCTCGGGAACACGGCCCACTTGGCAGGTTCAGTCTATTTGTGGCACTTCTAGGGAAGGAAGAAAGTGCGATTGCACAATTCCAGCCAAAAAGGAATGAAGAGTGGAAAAGACAAAACATCTTGGGGAGATCCAGGCTTTCAGCTAGGGCTGTGGAGAGTTTTGGTCCTTGCCAATTGGATGTGTGTTCCCAGCTGCAATCTCCTGGCCTGCAGGAGAGTCTCACTCACCTGCCAAAGCAGAAAGCTCAGGCACTGTGCTCCAACGGGCTCGTCTGATGCAAAGCTGTCAGAGCAATGTGAGGGCAGAGCCAGCCCAGCTGTGCCCAGGGCAGAGCCCAGCAGAGCCCTGGCAGAGCCCAGAGCAGCCTCAGCACCCACAGAGCCCGGCTGCAAGGAGAGAAACCAGAAATCCCCGTCAGCTGAAGGCTCCTGTCCCCTTGTCCCAGCCGCCCGCGGTGCCCCGCACCTCCTGATCCAGACTGGACCCCACCTGGAACGCTTCCTCTAGAAAAACAAACAACAAATTATTGAAAATAGATTACAGACAAAAAGGGGAAATAAGAAAAAATTTTAAAACTCTGATCTCTGTCAGGGGCTTAAGGAAGGCCCAACCCCTGCATGCCAGGGAAAAACCCACCATGGGTGAGGGAATCCCAGGCTTTCTCCCTTCCCCTGCACTGCCCCCATGGTGATCCCAAAGCAAACAAGGGCAGTGGAGCAGCCCAAGCCCTTCCTTGCCTGCAAAGCAAAGCAGCCCCTGCACAGGCTCTGCAGTCCCACCTCTGCTCCCACCGTGGGGGTTTCTCTGTGCCGGGCTGGCTGCCCCAGCCCCAGCCCCAGCCTCAGCCCAGGCCATGCTGGGTGCTGGGGGCTGTTGGCAGGGCCAGGAGCCCACTCCCATCTTGTATCCACCCCAGCCCATGCCCCCAGCCCTGCCAAAAAGCAGCTGGGCAGCCGACTGAAGTTGCATCTGCCCCAGCAAAGGGAGAAACTTTTGTTCCCAGCCAGTCTGAGCAATGCCCAAATCTGGGAGCATTTCCCTGGCTGTGGACTCATCTGCGAATTCGCTGTGGAGCCTGGCTTTGAAGACGGTGCCACAAGTCCATCATCTTCAGCTGCCAGTGGCCAGGTTGAGGAAGAGGTTGTCATCCTTGATGTTGTCGTCGCTGTCTCCAGCAGCAGCAGCAGCCCCACCTGGTGCAGCTTCTCCAGGGACTCCTTCTCCTTCCCTGGGGGTCAGACCAGGCTGTCAGGGTTCTGCCCAGGGCCCCAGCTGTCAGGAGCTAGGACAAGCAAAACCAGCTCAGATGGCGGCCACCAGTGCTGGGCAGAGCAGCTCAGCTGCAGCACAAGGGCTGCGTGTTCCCATCTGATGAGCCCTGGGCAGTGACACAGGCAGGACCAAATGTTTGGGTTCCTTTGCTTCTCATTGCCAAGGCATGTGTGGAGCTGGAACTTACCAGGGCCCTGCATCCAAGTGTGCCTGTGTCTCTCTCCCTTCTTCTAGGGCAGATGAATATCCTGCATGCAGGCATCACAGAACAGCTCTTCTGAGGAGGGCCTGTCCATGTGCAGCATGGATAAACACCGCCTGATCAGATCTTGGCACTCTGGGCAGAGAAACCAGAAACCACCGGTCAGTTGGAGAAGGCTCCTGTTGGCTTTGCCCCGCTATTCCCGAGCCCAGGCCATGCTGGATGTGCTCAGAGCTGGGCCTAAACTTTCCATCAGTTCCCCATTTTGGAGGAGAGCAGGAGAGCAGGACATGTGCCACCTCCTCAGCAGCTGCCAGAGCGGGATGCTCACGAGCTGCTGCTGTCTCCCAGCACTGGTATTCCCCCGTGGCCAGAGATGAGGATCCACCTGGAGAGAGCTGCTGTGGCAGCGAGAGCTGATGGTCCCAGCTGATGTTCTGGCCCCTCCTGAAAGGGTGCTGCCCGCAGACCATCTGGTGCAGCAGGATGCCCAGGGACCAGATGCTAGCTGGCTTGCCATAGTACCAATCCAAGTGAGTCCATTCCAGGGGCTGTATGACCATGTTCCTATGGAATACAGATGGGGTTCATCAGGGGGATGCTGCTGCTCCCAGAGCCTGGCCCCTGCACCCCTGGGCATGTGGGGGCTGCCCCAGTGGTACACGGGGTGATTGCTGCCCTCTCGCCAGCGCCTGGGACTTGTGTACAGACTTGGGGCTGGAACAGAAGCCACTGGTGCTGGAAGAGGGCAGCAGAAAGCCTGGGAAGGCACAACCATGACACACAAAAGAAAAACTCACCCAGTGGTGGAGAAAACCCCCTCTCCTCCCTGCCAGCATGGCTCCATAAATGTTAATAAGCCAAGGCAAACAAGGGGAGCAGAGCAGTCCAAGCCCTTCCTCACCTGCACACCAAACTGTCTGGGGCACGGGGTCAGACCCCCCCTCTCTGCTACCCCCATGGGGTTTTTGTCGGGCTGGCTGCCCCAGCTCCAGCCCCAGCCCAGGGCACAGTGGGTGCTGAAGGCTGTCAGCAGGGCTGGGAGCTGGACCCCCTCACACCCCACCCAAATCAACCTGGCTCCAGCATTAATCCCATCCCGGCTGCAATAGGGGAAGCCCCGGTGCTGCACCTCGGCTGGGCATGAGATGCCCAGGAGCATCCCCTGGCAGGGCTCACCTGCAAACTGGGTGTAGGCTGTGTCTTGGAGGAAGGCGCCACAGCCAAAGCCGATCAGTTTCAGCTGCCCGGTGGCCAGGTCGAGCAGGATGTTCCCTGGTTTGATGTCCCTGTGCAGGACCCCGTAGCTCCTCCTCGGACAGGAACCCCGAGCGCCCCCCGAGCGCCCCGGGCCGGCCATCCCCAGGCGTTCTCTCCCGGCCCCGGGACAGCGGCGGCCGGGCCGGGACCGGAGCCCACGGCGGGGCCGGGGCCGGGCTCGGGCCAGGCGGAGCCAAAGGGCGGCGATGCCGCCCCAGCCCCGGGCACTGATGCCCGCCCGGCAGCGCCACCGCCAGCACGGCCAGAGCCGGGCGGAGGCGAGACCGCGGCGGGGCGGGCGGGGCGGGGACGGGGCAGCCCCGCCCGGGGCCGGGGGCGGGCCGGGGACATGGCCCGGCAGGGCAGGGGGAGAGGGAGAGCGGGAGAGGAGGGGACAGCGGGAAAGGGAGAGCGGGAGAGGGTCCAGGACAGTGGGAGAGGGAGAGGGAAATTCGCTGCTTTCGCTGCTTTCGCTGATTTCTCTGCCGCTGCTGCTGCTGCAGCTGAAGCTCCGTGTCCGTGTTCCCGTGTCCATGTGTCCCCGTGTCTGTGTGTCCCCGTGTCCGTGTGTCCCGTGTCCGTGTGTCCCCGTGTCCGTGTCCCTGTGTCCGTGTGTCCCCGTGTCCGTGTGTCCCCGTGTCCGTGTGTCCCCGTGTCCGTGTCTCCGTGTCCATGTGTCCCCGTGTCCGTGTGTCCGCTGCCCACTCGCCCCCGCGCCCAGCCCCGCGCTCCCCAGGGCAGCCCCTGAGCCTGTCCAAACACGGGAACTTTGCCCTGTTCAGCCCAAACCCAGAGTCTGGACTCCTGCACAGGGACACAGGAATCCCCTCGGTCACTGCTGTGCATTGTCCCTGCTGAGGGTCAAACGCTATCGGAGTGCATTCCCTGAATGCTGAATTTGTACCTGACCCAGGCAGTGCACTTAGTCTCCAGCACTGATTTCCAAAAAAAACCAAAAACAACATCAAAAAAAAAAACACCAAAAAACCAAACAAATAAAAACAACAAGACCCCCAAAAAATCAAAAAACAAAACCAAAAACAAACAAACAAACAAAAAAAAAACGGGGAAGGCAAACTGTGTGTCGCTCTAAAACTTGCCAAGTCATGGATCTTCAAAGTGAGATTCATTTGGATTAATGAGACGGACAAGTAGCACAAAATGGAAAAGGGACACATAAAAAGAAACAGAAAAACATCTTAGATTGTTTCTTTCCATTTCCATTTCATTTCTTAAAAGCTGTTTCAGTTTTCCCAGAATCTTCTCCACAGTCCTGTTTGCTCTTTCCAAGAACCTTTGCTGGAGAACGAGGAAGCTTTGAGCAGCTTCTGTCACAAGATGTGCCACCAGCTGCAGCTTCTCTTGGCTCCACACCGTGTGTGCAGCTCGACTCTTGCAGCACAGCAGGACAAATATTTGAAGAACTTTACAACTTGTTCTTTCTTTTCCTTGTGGGCTGGGCAGTTGTGCCATTGATGGGGTTTTCATTTTTATTGTTCTACCCTAAGAAACCATGACAGGCTGCCAGGAATTGTCAGGGGATGCAGAGAAAGAATCTCCAGGGCCTGCAGCCAGAAATGGAGAGCTGTGTGATATCATTCCAACATCCCCATGGACATCTTGAAAGTGAGGTAGAAGATGAACATGGGCTGACAGAGGGAGTTTGTTTCTGTGTTCAGTTTAGAAGTTTCCACATCTCATGCAATGATATAAATCAAGAGTTCAATCAGTTCATGGAAAGCACCAGAACAAGCTGGACCCCTCAGTGGATGGCTGAAAGAATCTGAAAAGGAGAAATGCAGGGAATGACTTGGTGGACTTTGTCTGGAAGAAGGGTCACTTTTTCATAATAATTTCTGTTAGAAATGGGAAGCTTGACTCAGCCAATATATCAAGCATTAATTCAATTACTTATTATTATTTAGTAATTATTATTGTAATGTATGAGCAAAGACAGCACTGGGCACAGTGGTGGGGGTTTTCCCCTCCAACTGCACACCGATTGTTGGGCTTGCTGGTATTTACTGATCAGATTCATGCATAGTCATAAGCTTTTCCCAGTAGTTTCTATTTTCCATTTTTATGCTAGCTTTCGGCAGTTTCTATTTCTACCTTTGAATGTCACAATTCTATACTTTTGAAGTGATATGTGGAATAAATAAATAGACTCCACAACTTGGGGTAGTGGGTTTGTATTGCCAGTGCCCAGCACAAGTGAGATAGCTCTCCAAAAACTTGTGCCCCGATCCTTACTCTGACACACACTTGTCTTCACAAAGGTGTTCCATATGCAATAATTACACAACCTTCCCATGCATATTCAACCCCTGGCCCCGCCTGTCCTCACCTCTCATGCTAAATAGGTCTAGGCCCTTCTGGGCATGCATGGTTTGCCATGGTGGTCCTGCGGGGGTCTCAGGTGGTCTCTTGAGGCTGAAGATCGTGGTCTTCTTCATGATTGAACTTTTGAATTCTCTCTGCACATGCGCTTTCGGTCCTTCGGTGCTTATCTGTGTACATCTGTCAGTCTTGATAGGCCTGGAGACAGGGAAGCTTCTTTATCTGGATTCTTTGCATCCTTAGGCATTGTTCTTTGTGTAATAAGCTTCAGAAATTTGCATTTTCTTATGCCCTTTGAACTATGGAAGAGATTTCTTAAGTAAAAGGTTGAAATTCAACACATAACTGTACAAGCTAAAATATAAATGCTTAATTCATTTTGTTAACTTAAGTGAACTGCAAAAATCTGTTTCAGAGGAACTTCACGATTGCAGATTTTTCCAGGCAACTGTTATACATGGAAATGAAAAGCCATAATATAACTGTTGTCTTGTGGAGAAGTCTCCATAACATTAACAAGAGGAACTTCTCTCCCTAAGTGAACTGAACAACGACTATTCTAGAGGTGGAAAACTGACAGAAAAATTTAGGTTTTGCCTCTTTATATTGTCAGGTTATATGGAGAGAGGAAGTGGTCTCAATGTTTTGCTCTGATTCTTATTATTTTTTCTTTTAACTACTGTTAATAAACTTTTCTCTACACCCTTCTACAGTTTCGATCCCAGTTTGTCTTTCTCCTAATCCTATCTCACAGCAGGAAATGAGTAAGTATATTCTAGTGAGTGCACTGGTAATGAAACAACACTGAACCCACCACACTAATTGATGCATTGGCTGAGAAATCTCAAACTGGCAAACCAAAACCACGACAGAAACTTCCTGATGAACTGCCCCAGACAAGATGGAAATCAAGACAGAGCCATGGTTTGTCAGGACTTGCTTGATCCTAATGAGCCCCGTGGTGCATTTGGAGCTGAGCCCTGGAACATCAGGGCCTGAGAGGAGATTGCACAAATCTTTCCAGGAGTCAGAGACAGAGCAAAACCCCAAAGTGTCTCAAAGCATTTATGAGATCCACTGAGGTCCATCCCCAACAAAGGCTCCTCATGGACTCCTTGGAGGAGAGAATTGGAGGCCAGGATTGCACAAAAACCTTTCAGAGACTCAAAATGGCACAAAAACCTCTCAGTGTAGAAAGGGAAATCCAAAGTACCCTACAAAATTCGAGTATCTCAAAGTATTAATGAGCCCCACTGAGTGTCACTACAAATCTCTCAAGGGACTCATTAAAGCAGATAATTGGGGCCATGATTGCACAAACCTCTCACAGAGTCTGTATCAAAAAAGAAACACCAAGTACCTTAAAAGAACTGAAGTACCTTGAAGCATTAATGAGCCCCGCTGAGTGTTGTTACTGACAAAGCCTCTCCAGGGACTAATTACAGCAGATAATTGGAGGCCATGATTGCAGAAACCTTGCAGAAACTCCAAGGCAAAAGCAAAGCCCAAAGTCCTTTGAAAAACCTGCAGTCCCTGGGAGCATGAAGGAGCCCCCAGGGCCATTCCTGACCAAGGCTCCCCAGGGACTCCTTCCAGCAGATCCTTGAGGTCACTGGGATGTGGGCTAGGGGGGGATGCTGAGGGCAGGACCAGGGGGTGACAGTGCCCAGCCTGGCTGGGGCTGTGCCAGGAGGCCCCAGGGCCTCAGGACAAGGTGTCTCCTCACAGCCCTTGGTGGCACAGACCCTGCTGTGCCCCAGGGCACCAAGACTTGGCTTCTCTTTGTCCCCACCTGTCATCAGTGCCTCCAGTTCTCTGCTCTGCCTGGGGCCTGGGGACACTTTCTCAGTCGTGTCCCTCAGTGGGACCCATTAAAAGTCCAAGGAACTTTGGAGTTGGATTGTGACTTGGAGTTCTGGAGAGGTTTCTGCAGCTCCCTCTCAGGGCCTGATGTTCAGGGCCTGAGCACAAAGCCCCAGAGGGTCATTAAAGTCCTTGTGCTGTGTCTGTGCTGCTGAGCTGGGCCGGGCTCCTGGCACAGAGGGTGATCCTGGTAACCAAGCAGAGCTTCAAAAGCACATTTCTCTTGCTGAGCAGCTCTTCTCCCAGCCCAGCAGGGCTGGGGCACTGCCTGCAGCCAGCCCGGGCACAGCACAGAGGCACAGAGAGCTTCAATCAGTCAGGGCTGGGAAGGGGCTGAGAAGTGCCTGGGGCAGAATCACTGCCAGCCCTTGGCACAGGAACCTCTGGCTGCAGGACAATGCAGCTGCAGCTCCTGGAGAGATCTCCTAAAGCTGGAACATCCCAATGCCCACAGACCCTGTGAGTGCATTCTCTGCTCATCTCCTGTGCAGAGCAGCCAGGGGTGCCCAGGGCTGTCCTGCAGAGCAGGGTCCTGCAGCCCAGGGCGCTGTGCTGGGCCAGGACTCTGCTGCCTGCCAGGGACAGCTCTCAGCCGGCCCTGGAGCTGCTCCCAGCGCTGGCCAGGAGCTGTGGGGGGAAGGAGCCACCCTGAGCAGGGCAGGTGCTGCTGCTGAGAGGGGCTGGGTGGGGCAGGGCTGCTCCCAGCTCCAGACCAGCCTGGGCACAGCTCCGGAGGACACTTCCCAAAAAAGGTAAGCCTGGGATTGCTGTAAAGGTCAGGAGCTTTCCTGAGAGTGTTTTCAATTTCCTGCTTGGAGCAGGATGAGAAAGCTGGGGTGGTGACAATAAGATTTTTGCTTTTCATATATTTGTAGCTCTGTAAATTACTATGATATAATTATAAATCCATAGTCCTTACTTGACTTTATTAAACTCTTATTTAACTCTTTAAAACTTCTATTAGTACTCATATTCATGCAATCCTTGATTGACTTAAGTATCTCTTAGTTTTTCAAACAATATGCTGTCTAAATATATTCCTGAATTACTGGATAGTCTTATTTTCAGGAAGCGGACATTATAATCAGGAAGAAGAACATTTTCATTTTTGACCACAATGTGAGCAGTCATAACAAAAACGTACAAAAAAGCCCTTGGAATTACTCCAATGGATGGAGCCAGGGGTGTGTAACTGGGGTAACTGAATCTCCTATTGGATGTTCCTGTTAAATACCCTAATTATCAACCTTAATGAATTGCTGAAATCAGGGGCTGGGCGTGTTCCATCCCCACTGGGACACCTGAAAGCTTCCAATAAAGGTCTGGTTTGTACTTTATTCTTCCACCACTCTTGCAAGGGACTTTTTCTCTTTTGATTGTAGACAACATCGGGATGAGAGAAACAGAACAGGAATTGTAATCCCAGAATCACAGAACATTCTGAGCAGAAAGAGAAATACAGGATCATCAAAGGAATGTTTGAACACTTACAGAGACTCCAGAACTGTGACTTTGGGTGGTCAGTCTCTCTGCTGGGAGCCTCCCAAAGGGCCTTCAGCCACTCCTCAGCCCTGGACAGCAGCAGCATCACCTCTGCAGGGCCCAGCAGGGCTCTCCTGAGCTGCCCTTGCCCAGCTGCACACAGAGCCTGCCCCAGCCAGGGCCCTGCACACAGGCAGGTTTCTGTAGGGCCGGGCCGAGGGCACACAGGGTGGGATGGGCTCTGTGAGCGCTGGCAGGGACAAGGCACCTCTCAGGAGGGAATGTCCAGGCCCAGGGAGATGCTCAGGGAAGCAGAGGGGGCTGAACAGGGCAGTGCTGGGGGAACAAGCCCATCCAGCCCCTCACCTGCCCTCAGCCACAGGGAATCCTTTGCCTCTCACATCTCTCAGTGGCAAACTCTGAGTGCAGCAGGAATGCTGGGGATTTCTGACCTCAGAGAGCCAGGAATAGTGTGTGGGTAGGAAAACAATTCCTTAAACCAGCTCCTGCCATTTCCCTTAGAAGTGGTAGTGCAGATTGTACCATGCCTTTCTGCAATAGGAGTTATTCCCCTGACAAATCCTGAATATCCAGCCTTGTCCCTCTGCCACATGGCTACAAACCCAGGGCAGCAGGGCAGGGATGGCTCCTCGAGAGCCCCCACGCACAGGCCTGGCTGCTCCTGGCACACTCAGCCAGCACAACTGGAGCTCAGGCAGGGACCTGGGTGAAGGTTTTCCCAGAGCAGGAACAACGGTGGGTGAGTTCCAGCAGGACAGTCTGCAGGGAATGGTCCAGATTTGGCTCCAAGCAGCCTCTCCTGACTTGTCCCTGTCCTTTCTCCATGAACAGGTGCCCATGTGCAGCCACAGCAAATGTCCAACAGCAGCTCCATCGGCCACTTCCTCCTGCTGGCACTGGCAGACACGCGGCAGCTGCAGCTCCTGCACTTCTGCCTCTTCCTGGGCATCTCCCTGGCTGCCCTCCTGGGCAACGGCCTCATCATCAGCGCCGTAGCCTGCGGCCACCACCTGCACACGCCCATGTTCTTCTTCCTGCTCAACCTGGCCCTCAGCGACCTGGGCTCCATCTGCACCACTGTCCCCAAAGCCATGCACAATTCCCTCTGGGACACCAGGAACATCTCCTACACAGGATGTGCTGCACAGCTCTTTTTCTTTCTCTTCTTCATCTCAGCAGAGTTTTGCCTCCTGACTATCATGAGCTATGACCGCTACGTGTCCATCTGCAAACCCCTGCACTACGGGACCCTCCTGGGCAGCAGAGCTTGTGCCCACATGGCAGCAGCTGCCTGGGCCAGTGGCTTTCTCTATTCACTGCTGCACACAGCCAATACATTTTCCCTGCCCCTGTGCCATGGCAATGCCCTGGGCCAGTTCTTCTGTGAAATCCCCCAGATCCTCAAGCTCTCCTGCTCCAATTCCTATCTCAGGGAGCTTGGGCTCATTGCTGTTAGTGCCTGTTTGGTATTCGGATGTTTTGTGTTCATTGTTTTCTCCTATGTGCAGATCTTCAGGGCTGTGCTGAGGATCCCTTCTGAGCAGGGACGGCAGAAAGCCTTTTCCACCTGCCTCCCTCACCTGGCTGTGGTTTCTCTGTTTATCAGCACTGGTGTAGTTACCTACCTAAAGCCCCCCTCGATGTCCTCCCCATCCCTGGATCTGGCCCTGTCAGTTCTGTACTCGGTGGTGTCTCCAGCCCTGAACCCCCTCATCTACAGCCTGAGGAACCAGGAGCTCAAGGCTGCAGTGTGGAGACTGATGACTGGATGCTTTCAGAAACATTAAACTGCAGGCCAATTTCTGCAAATCCCTTGTAATAAAAGTTGTCTTTTGTATTTCTTGTTGGTTTAATTATAGAGATTTTTCTTCCTTTGTTGTTATTTTTTCATGTTTTCCACAAAAAATGTCATTTTTGGTGCCATTTCTTATTTTGTTTTTTTCCACCTTCCCTATTGCAACACACTGTGTCAATGAGGGGCTGCACTCTTGGTGGCTTTGAAGAAACTAAAGGATCTCCCAGAAGAGTTTCCTGCAGAGATGCACTTTTGCTGCCTTCTCTGGAGCTGCAGCAGCAATGTCTGTGTGCAGAGCTGGGGGCAGATCAGTGCTGGCACAGCAGCTCTGCTCCTGCTTGCCACACCATCCCTGATCCAGGCCAGGAGCCATTGGCCTTCTTGGCCACCTGGGCACACTGGTGGCTCATGTCCAGCCTGCTGTCCATCAGTCCCTGCAGGTCCCTTTCTGCCTGGCTGCTGTCCAGCCCCTCTGTCCCCAGCCTGTAGCGCTGCAGGGGTGGTTGTGGCCAAAGTGCAGGACCCAGCACTTGGACTTGTTAAACCTCACCTTGTTGGGTTTAGGCCCTGTATCCAGCCTGTCCAGGTCCCTGTGCAGAGCCCTCCCACCCTCCAGCAGATCAACACCCACATCCAGCTTGGTGTCATCTGCAAAGATGTCCTTGGTTACATGGGTCCCTTCAGTGTCACAATGTCCCTTTGGTTGCACCAGGCCCTGCACTGTCAGACTGGTCTCCTTAGGTCCAAGGGGCCCCAAAATGTGACAATGGACTCCTTGGTTCCATGGGGCTTCACAGTGTCACAATGTTCTCATTGGTGCCACAGTTTCTCAGTGGCCCCTTGGTTCCATGGGGCCCCAGGGCGTCACAAAGGCCCCATGGTCACATGAGGTCCCACACTGTCACAATGCTCTCAGTGGTTCCACAAGTTCCCCTCAGTGTCACAATGGACTCCTTGTTTCCACGAGCCCACACAGTGTCACAAGGGCCTTCCAGATTCCTGGAGGCCCCAGAGTGTCACAGTGGCCCCTTGGTTACACAAGGTCCTGCAGTGTCAGAATGGCCCCTTGGTTCCATTGGGCCCTGGACTCTCCCAGTGCTCTCTTTGGTTTTGCAGTGTCACAATGGTGAAACCCCTCGGTTACACGAGGTCCTGCAGTGTCACCATGGCCTCTGTGGTTCCACCAGGACCCAGTGGCACGGGGACTCTGTTGTCTTCATGAGAGACAACGGCGACCTGGTTGCAAGAAGACAGCACGGCAGCCCGGCCTCGCCTGGGCTACTCGGGCTAACGACACACGCTGACACCAATGTGGTGGACAGTCAAAAGCATTTATTATCTTATCTCATGGGTTTAAATAGTCTTGGGGGACTTTGCTACGTCAGAGGGGGGTTGTAGGGTCTCTAGGTTAGTCAGGAGTGGAAAACTACTGGGTTAGGTGTGGTTACATGCTCTGGGGTTAATAGATAACGTGAAGCAGGGAGAAGGGGGAAGGGTCTTTCTTTCCGTCACATCCCGAGATCTTCCGTTCGCCTGTCCCTATCTACCACATCTCCCCTCCCCTCATCATATATAAAATGAGGTAGTCGTAGATATAGGCACTGGAGTGAGGTACAAACTTGTAACTTGGTAAGGAAAGGGTGGTTTGGTAAATCTGGGTAATTTTCGCAAGGCGAGTCTCGAAGGCTTTTGTGACTGACTGTGTTCGCAGTTTTTGGTTTACAGCATTTGTTGGTGGCCTATGAACAAAATGTTCGCCCTTTCTAGACGGGCCTGAACAAACGAGACTAGTTTGTTCAGCAGGCATGGTCCTATGGTAATAGCTAAAAGCAGTATTGCCAGTGGACCTACCAGGGCGGAAATTAAAGTGGTGAGCCAAGGTGATTGATTGAACCAGGATTCAAACCAGCTCTGTTGGGTTTCCCTGTCTCTCTTTCTCTGAGCCAGTCTATCTCGGAGTTCTGCCATGGAGTCTTTAACGACTCCCGTATGATCTGCATAAAAGCAGCACTCCTCTTTCAGGGCTGCACACAGTCCTCCCTGCTGCATGAACAAGAGGTCCAGCCCTCGTCTATTTTGTAAAACTACTTCTGAAAGCGAAGAGATTGATTTCTCTAGGTAGGAGATGGATTTCTTGATCCTCTGCAGGTCCTCGTCGATGGTCATTTGCAGCTGAGAGAGTCCGTGCTGCTGGGTTGCGATGGCTGAGACACCCGTGGCTGTGCCAGCTGCTCCCAGGCCGAGCAGCATTGCGATGGTTATACCTGTGATAATTTCTCTTTTGTGGAGTCTGTCAGGTTCCTTGAGAAGGTGGTATATCTCTTCATCTGAATGATACAGGACCCTGGGGACAATCAGAACTTGGACACAGAAATCGATAGAGTCATTAAATTTGGCAAGGAACACACAAGGACTCACTCCGGATCGCTGGCAAACCCACATCCCAGATGCAGATGGGATCACCCACTTGTTAGTTTTTCTGTTGGGTTTGACAACTTTAGTGCAGAAGTTGCCTTTCTGCTTTGCTAAGGTTGCATTTCCAAAACATCTGCCCTGTCCTGTGATTTGACTCAGGGTGATTCCTCTGCGGGGAGTGTCCCATCTGCACTGGTGGGGGGCACTGGCTGTGGAGTAACTGAAGGGGGTGTCTAAAGCAACGCCTTCATAGAAAAGGGGGTTTTAACATTATAGCAAAACTAATAGGGGTTAGTTAGGTTCGGTTTGGTTTCGCCTAGGGTTAGAGAGGTAGCTTCTAAACAGGTCGGCTATGTGGAACACAAAGGATGGGGTGTTTGCTGTGGTGATCTCTTTGAACACCTTGTTACTTGAAAGATGTTACATGACCCACCTAAATGGCCGATGAGGGTAGTGGCCTGGGTCAGCTTGTCCCCCTGGCCACAAGCCCCAACAGCAGGATTGCACAGAGACACTGTGCATGTCTGGGTCTCACCGCCGTGGGACTCTCAGGTGTTGTCTGGCAGTTTGGTGGTCTGTCATCTCTCTCTGGAGCAGGGGTGTATGCATCACGGGGATGGTCCATGAGCGTGTCCTGCAAACTGAAACTCACAGCTTTTTATTAGTTTTGTTCTGAAGGTCAGTTTTATTGGCAGCAGTGGGTGTACAGCAGTGGCCCTTTCCTCCTGCAGCTTTAACAGGATACCCTCGGGCGTGCTTGGGGTGGAGGCGCTGCGGCGGGCTGCCGTGCCGGCTGGGGGCAGCTCACCGCGATGTGACCTGCCTCACCACACTTGAAACATGCCATGGCACTGGTTAGGGTGTGGACAGCTGCCTGAATGGGCGTCAGGTGTTCTTCCCTCACTACATGTCTGATCATGTCAGCCAGGCTGGCTCCGGCTGGCAGGGAGCGTAAGATATCCTTGGTGACAGAGTTGCACTGCTGGCGCAGGCAGTCAGCTACCACGGGGCCCTTTGCCTCTGCCAGCAGGGTAGAGGAGTCTATCGCTGCCTGCAGGCGATCTACGAACTGTGTGAAGCTTTCGCTCTCTGCCTGCCTCACGGTGGACCACGGCGCCGGCTTAGCCACGACTCAAGAGGCTGCGCGGATAGCCTCCCTGGCAGCCCGAGTGCTCGCCCTGACCTCCTCAGCCTGCACAGCTTGTTGTTGCGGCGTGATCATATCATCGTGCTTTCCTATCAGTCTGGATAAGCTCGATCTGTGTAGTGGCTACCTCGCGCCAGACGCTTGGGCTAACTCCTTCCTACAATTATCCTCCCATTCCTGTCTAAACACGATCATTCCCGCACCATCAAGTATCATGCGCCCTATTCGTTCGATATCAAAGGGAAGCAGGTCGTCATTACTAAAAAGACCATCGATTAAAGTGGAGACTATGGCCGAATTGATTCCTTTATCCGCAATGGCTTTGACAATTGACTGTACGTCCTTTGGGTTTATCGGGGTATATACCCTTTGTTGGTTCCCCTCCGGACCGGCAAGCCTCACCAGAAAGGCTTGTATGGCAGCCGCTGGGGACCATTCAGCACAGGCTATTTTTATTTCCCCCCAGTCGGTAAACTGGGCTGGTCCATATTGTAGTTGTTTTTCGGTGCGGCTTAGAACTCTACTCGGTTTTGTTTTAAGTTACGCTGGCTCCGTTTCTCCTGTCTCGGAGTCATAGCCGGCCTCCGTCAGCTCTTCCGAGCTGGTGGAGCTGCTGCTGGACTCCGAGCCGGAAGTCGAATGCCAGCGCATTTCCGGGCCTCGGTGCCTTTTTGTCCGGCTCCGAGCTCGCTCCTCCCTGCGGGGGTGGCGCCGCTCCCGCCCCCCCGGCTCACCGCGCCTCCCGCAGGGGGAGGTTTCTCCCTTATATGGTAGCTGCGCCCGGCGCGGCCGCTGATTGGCTCCACGCTCTCTGCCGCTCTCCGCCTCTTTCTCCCGCGCATGTGCATTCCCGAAATCGCGCGGATCTCGAGTTTTCGCGCCGAGACTACCCGCGCCCCGCCCCTCTCCACGGCGATCGGCGCCATTTTCAAGAGGGTAGGGAGGCGGTATGGCCAGGGTGTTTTCTCGAGCCACGGTTGATGCGTCTCTGGCTTCTTTCGCCAGCCCATGCCAAAAACATTCCGCGCTCTGCTGCACTTCTGACAACGGATCGCGCACCTGCGGCGGGACGGACGGGGAAGCTGCGGTTTTTCGGGGGGTTTTCGCGGCGAGGGTTTTTTGGGGGGCTTCCGCGGCGGGGGTTGAACTCTGATCTGGGGAAGGAGGTGACGCGCCGGGCCCCCCCCGGGTCCCCGCTACCGGGCGGATCGTCCTCAGGGGCGGTCTGCGTTCCCGCCCCCACCCCGAGCCCGGGTCTAACTAATAAACACGTATGCGCCGCGCTCCACGTCTCCTGCTCTTTTATTGCTCTGTGCGGGGCTTTCTCTACTTTGCCCCACGCTTTAAGGCTCTTGCCACTGCCTGAGGATTTCGTGTCCTCGGCCAGTATGGCTGTGCATTTTTCCCATATTCCCGGATGCATGGCATCCACTGGGCATTCAGTCGCCCCAAGCTCAAGCAGCCTTGCTATGGCAAGATAAAAGTCTTTGAGCTTACACTCGATACCCCATTGCTTATAAATCACACTTACGACCCTGGCAATGCTGTCCATGACACTCGCGGGTCCTGGGACGTCTCCCTGCGCCAAGATACGGTCTGACCGCTCCGGCCGCTGCTCCTGTCCAGGCGTATCCCGTTACCCGAGCGAATTTATCTTCTTCCTGGGTTTCGGCACCAGATATGTTGCCTTTATAAAAGACAACGGCGACCCGGTTCCAAGGAGCAGCACGGCGACCCGGCTTGTCCGGACCACTCGGGCTAACGACAAAACACGCTGGCACCAGTGTGGTGGACGGTCGAAAGCCTTTATTATCTTATCTCATAGGTTTAAATAGTCTTGGGGGTCTTTGCTACGTCAGAGGGGGGTTGTGGGGTCTCTAGGGTTAGTCGGGAGTGGAAAACTACTGGGTTAGGTGTGGTCACATGCTTTGGGGTTAATAGATAACGTGAAGCAGGGAGAAGGGGGAAGGGTCTCTCCTTCAGTCACATCCTGAGATCTTCCGTTCGCCTGTCCCTACTACTACAGCCAGTGACAGGATGAGTCCCTAAGCCTGGGGCTCGGCCTTTCTCATGGCAAGGGGCATCAAGGAAGGCAACAGTGTGATGGAGACTGGAATGGGCTGGGAACTCACTGGGGGAAAAGAGGGAGCAGTTGGGAAGTAAAAGGCAGGTGGGGGAGAGAACAGTTCAGAGAAGGGCTGAGCTACTCCTTGAGCAAGCTGCAAAAAGTCATTTGGGGTCATCCCAGATTGATTTCATTTCAGAAGTTACTGAACAAGTTTGTTTTTTGTGGGGTGGCATGTTTTCCCTTGGAGGTGTACACTCTGCAAACTTGAGCTGTGTTGCTGAAATGCTCAAGCAAGTCTGTGCTGCAGGGCATCCCATTTCTCCTTTGGCTGATTGCAGCCCGGTGCTGAGCTCCAGCAGGGCCCTGGCAGAGCCCAGAGCAGCCTCAGCACCCGCAGAGCCCAGCTGCAAGGAGAGAAACCAGAAATCCCCGTCAGCTGAAAGCTCCTGTCCCCTTGTCCCAGCTGCCCGCGGTGCCCCGCACTTCCTGATCCTGGACCACACCTGGAATGCTTCCTCTATAAAAACTAACAACAAATTATTGAAAATAGATTTCAGACAAATAGGGAAACAAGAAAAAAGGTCAAAAATCTTATCTCTGTCAGAGGCTTGGGGAAGGTCCAACCCCTGCACGCCAGGGAAAAGCCCACCATGGGTGAGGGAATCCCAGGCTTTCTCCCTTCCCCTGCACTGCCCCCATGGTGATCCCAAAGCAAACAAGGGCAGTGGAGCAGCCCAAGCCCTTCCTTGCCTGCAAAGCAAAGCAGCCCCTGCACAGGCTCTGCAGTCCCACCTCTGCTCCCACCATGGGGGTTTGTTTGTGTCAGGCTGGCTGCCCCAGCCCAGCCCCAGCCCGGGGCACGGTGGGTGCTGGGGGCTGTTGGCAGGGCCAGGAGCCCACTCCCATTTCGTACCCACCCCAGCCCATGCCCCCAGCCCTGCCAAAAGCAGCCTGGCAGCCGACTGAAGGATCAGCTGCATCCGCCCCAGCAAAGGGGAACCTTTGGTTCCCAGCCAGGCTGTGCAATGCCCAAATCTGGGAGCATCCCCTGTGTGTGGACTCATCTGCAAATTCCCTGTGGAACCTGGCTTTAAAGGACATGTCAGAATCAAAGTCCACCATCTTCAGCCTGCCGGTGGTCAGGTGGAGCAAGAGGTTCTCATCCTCGACGTCATCCTCGACGTCATCCTCGCTGCCCCCAGCAGCAGCAGGGCCCAACCCAGCTTTGCTTCCGAGATCAGACCAGACCGGGCGCTCTCAGGGCGGTGTGCCATAGGCACCTGGCAGCCCCTCAGCAGCGCCCTTCAGCCCACCACACCACCCTCCGGGCACAAGCCCAGAACCCCAAAGGGGCTCGACAAGCCCAAAAGGGCCGCCCCTGCCCACAAGGGGAACTAGAGACAGACCCGAGCCTGCAACACACACACAAAGCACAAAATTCACACAAGGCCCACGTGCCCCTTCTCTCCTGCCCCTCGCCATGGCTGCCCAAGAAAACCCAAGCACCAGAGGCCCTCTGGCCAGCAGGCAGCAAAAGAAGCCTACAGCACCCAGTATTCCCAGGGGGTCTCCCATGCAAGTACTGACTGGGCCAGACCCTGCTTAGATTGCAAGATCAGACGAGACCGGGCGCTCTCAGGGCGGTGTGCCATAGGCACCTGGCAGCCCCTCAGCAGCGCCCTTCAACACACCCCAACATGCTCTGGCACAAGCCCAGAAAACCACGGGGGCTCCGCACGGCCAACAGGGCCAGCCCTGCCCACAAGAAAATCTAGAGCCAGACCTGAGCCCACAACACACACACAAGGGATAGAAAAAAAACAAGGCCCATGTCTAGGTTTGAAAAGACAGGAGTCTGTGAAGGAAGGCAAAAGCCTCCTCTGAAATGGAAAAGGTAAACCCCCTCCCTCCGAATTACCACAATTTAACAAAAGGCTCTCAGGCAAAGATATGGGAATGGGTATAACAGTTCTTTACCAGGAAAAAAAACTAAATAAAAATAATAGTTTAAAAAATGCAATCAGTACAAATGAAACTAGTGAGGGAGGCAGAAACCTGACACCCTGAGGAGTCAGGGTGTTGGTAGTAGTCCAGTTAAAATGGTGGCTGCTCCTCCTGGAGTGGCAGATGAAATGCTGCTGAAGTGGTGATCTCTAGAAGGGTGGAGTTTTCTCTGAAGGTCTGGTAGTAGCTGGGCCTGGTCTTCCTCTAGGAATTCAGCAGAGAAGAAGCTGGTGGGATGAGGTTCTGGGGGTCCTGGTGGGCACTGGAAGGGAGTTTGGGGGTACTGGGTGTGACTGGGAGGGACTAGAGTGAGCCTGGAGGAGCTGGATGGAGATTGGGGATGGAAAAGCAGAGACTGGGATGAGGTTGGTTGTGCTGGAAAGAGACTGGGAGGTGTTTGGGTGAGTCCTGGTGGGGCTGAGAAGGGACTGGGGGAGGGTTAAGGCGTACTGGGGTGGTGGGGGGAGACTGGAAGGGGGTTGTGGGATTCTGAAAAGGATGGGAGACGCTTTGGTGGGTCCTGGGGAGGTGAGGAAGGGATCATGGCAAGTTTCAGGGGGTCCTGGGTGGACTGGGAGCAATCAGGAGGGTGCTTGGAGAGGCTTGGGGTGTCTGTGAGAGGTTTTGGGGGGGTCCTGATGCCTGCAGGCCTCCCAGAGATGCCGCTGGACGCCACCGGCAGCAAGATGCAGACGGGGATCAGGGACTACGAGTTGGGCTTTGTCTTCCTGGCTCTGGGGCTCGGCTTCTACCTGTGCAAGTGGGTCAAGGGGGGTCCCGGGGGTCATGTCCCCTCTCCCCAAGACTGTGGGTGCTCCACCTGGGGCCCCCAGCCCGGTGTCACCCGTTTCTCTGCCCACAGAGTTCCTGAGCCACCGGCGGCCGCAGAGCTTCCCTGTGGCCTCGGGCCCAGCCGGGATCCCCCATTCCATCCCCACGCTGATTTTGGGGGGTCCTGTGTACCCCCAGCCCTGCTGTCACTCTGCCCCTGCCCGACTGCTCCCAGTGTTCCCAGTAACGCTTCCCAGTTAAACCCAGCCCAGTTTGTGGGGGCACTGGGGAGGGACTTGGGGGGACCCCACGGCGGGGCCGGCACTGGGCAGGGAGGGCGGGATCCGGGTGGGGAACACTGCCTGCTGCGGGTCTGCCCGGCAACTGCTGAGTCATCAGCGCCGCTCTCTCTGATTGGCTGACTCTTGTCCACCGCATTCTCTCATTGGCTGAGGAGAGGCCCGGGAGTGCAGAGAAGGAACGGGAGAGATCCCGCCCCGAGCAGCGGCACGGGGACAACAGACCCAGCCCGGGCACAGGGAGGGAATTTATTACCAACCAAACCACGGCAGCACGAGGAGAAGGGAAAGAAATCCCTCCAACACCTTCCCCCCACCCAACGGGGATCACCCACAACAGGGTTATCCACCAGGGAGAGACGGGGACATCCGAGTTTAGACCAAAGCCAATTTTATTGTGTGTACCAGGTGTTTATACAGGGATTTACTTGTAGGGTGCTTATATATGGCTCTGTTTTTCGAACAATTTCTCATTGGTTACACATTCTTCATGACATGACATCACCTGGTAACATTATTTTATCACAAAGTATCACACCACGTTGCTTGGTCACTTCTTGCCCGGGAGACTTAAACTGTGTCTGTGTCTCCCACAGTTTCTGCTCAGTCAGGCCTCAGATATCGGGCCCCTTTATCAGCTCCATTGCTTTACTCTCTGTTTTATTCCCCATACGGGGGCACCAGGGCTCTGCCCAACGGGGGTCACTGGGGATCATCCAGCCCGGATCCTCCCATGGGGGATGGAGCTGGAGCAGCGCACCAAGCTCTTCCCTCACTCTCTTCCCTCACTCCAAGCTCTTCCCTCACTCTCTTCCCTCACTCCAAGCTCTTCCCTCACTCAGAGCACTCACAGGGCTTCCCTTAGTGCTGCCTCCGTTGGTGCTGGGTCAAGTGAGAGCTCTGTGAGAAGCTCTTCCCACACTCCCCACACTTGTAGGGCCTCTCCCCGGTGTGGATGCGCCGGTGCACGGTGAGGTTGGAGTTGCGGTTGAAGCCCTTCCCGCAGTCGGGGCAGCGGAAGGGCCTCTCCTCTGTGTGAATCCGCTCATGTAGGAGGAGATGGGAGCTGGTCCGAAACCTCTTCCCACACTGGGGACACTCGTAGGGCCTCTCCCCAGTGTGGATGCGCTGGTGTGTTCTCAGGTCTGGGCTCCGCCCAAAGCTCTTCCCACATTCCAAGCACTCATAGGGCCGTTCCCCAGTGTGGATCACCTGGTGCTGGATTAGGCCAGACCTCTGTCTGAAGCCCTTCCCACACTTCCCACACTTGTAGGGCCTCTCCCTGCTGTGGATGTGCCGGTGCCTGGTGAGGTGGGAGTTGTGCTTGAAGCCCTTCCCGCAGTCGGGGCAGCGGAAGGGCCTCTCCTCCGTGTGACTCCGCTCATGTAGGAGGAGATGGGAGCTGGTCTGAAACCTCTTCCCACACTCCCCACACTCGTAGGGCCTCTCCCCAGTGTGGATCCTCTGGTGCACGATCAGGTTGTCACTCCGGCTGAAACCCTTCCCACATTCCAAGCACTTGTGGGGCTTCTCCCTGCCATGAGGCTTCTCCACCAGCTCCGAGCTCCGGCTGGATCTCCGCCCGCCTTCCTGGCTCAGGGGGGCTCTTTCCTCCCCGTAGCTCCCTGGGCTGGGTTTGCAGCTCCTCTTCCTGCAGCATCTCCGGGGCTTTTCCTCCTCCTCCATCCAGACACGCCCTGGCAATGAAAAATCCTGGTTTGGGGTAAAAACCAAGAGGAGAGCACCTTGGACTGGAGATTCCTCCTTGCCCAAGTTCATCTCAGGAAGTGATTGGGAATCTTGTGTCTGTAAGAACCTCCAAAACACCAAGATTTAGTCCAAAAATCCCACAAACTTCAAGATACAGATCAAAAACTCCCCAAACATCACAAGTCAGCAAAAACCTCCTCCAAAACATAAAGATTCAGCTGCCACATAAAACCAAAGCACCAATATTTAGCCCAAGAAAGCTCAGAAACACCAAGATTTACCCCATGAAAATCCTGGATCCCCCTCCACAGTCACCTGCTGCATGTGGGGAGAGCAACGCTCCTGGGGCTGGAGGGAGGCTGCAGGTACAGGGAGGGGTGGAACCTTCTGCTGCTTCCTCTTTCTGGTCCTCCTCCTCCTCCTGTGTCCCTCCTCTTCCTCACACACCTCTTCCTCCTGCTATTCCTACTTCTCCTGCACAATCCCACCCTCTCCTACCACCTACATCATTTGACCATTTTGTTCCTCAAGCCTGCTTCTCCTTCACTTCTCCTCCTGCCCCCAGGCCCAGCACCCACTGCCGGCTCCCTCTTCCCCCCAGACCCACAGCATCCCAGCCGAGGGGCAGGGATGGAGCTGGGGCAGGTCGGGCTGGGGCAGCGCTGGGCTCTCGGCCGCTCCCGCCCGCACTCGGTCCCCACTGCAGCCGCTCCCGCCAGGACAGCGCGGGGGGGCCCGGCCTTGGCGCTGCCCCACTCCCACCTCCCCAAATTCCCCTCGCGGGGGCGACGGGGCCGAGGCGGGGAGTCCAGTTGGGGAAGGCTCAGAGGGCCAGGGAGCTGTACACAAGGGAGTGACAGGAGAAGGAATCAGTTTCAGAAAATGTTATTAATTGATGACACAGACTGCTGCTCAGCCAAGGCCCTGCTCTATTCATGAACTTCCAGAAGAACAACAAAGACTTAACAGAGCCATGAATATCATTTGCTATAAAAAAGCAGGGAGCATATTAAGGGAGTATGTAGTAGCTGGATTGGGAAGTCTGTAGCTCTCAAGTACTTCAGCCAGTGGGGAAAGCAGAGGGAGATGTGGCCAGGAGATTTAGGATGAAATGGAGGCTGTGTCCTCCAACAATTGGAGAGATTCCATGGGGAATGTCCCATGGCCTCTCCCATTTTTAGGAATGAAATTAAGTTTCACAGGACTTCTCTGTCTGCTTTGTGGACAGAATCCTCTGGTGATGTCAATTTTTCCGCACACCCTGGGGCAGGGAGTGCAGCTGAAGGTGCCTCACCCACTTTGGGTGATCGGCTCCCTTGGCTGGCGGCGGCACCAGGGATTGATTGGGGACCCGGGAGTGACCAGGAGACAGACGAGTGACACATCAGGGGGGTCTGTGAAGAGTCAGCAGGGAGAGAGCACTGAAAATCTCATCAGTGAGTGCCCTGGGATCTTCGGGGAGTGAACATGGCAGGGCACCCATGGAGGGGAGAAAAGGGAAAGCCAGGGAGGGCTCCTGGCCAAAGGGATTATGATCCCAAAATGTCTCTGAAGGGTCCCATGGGAGAATGTGGAGGTAGTTTGCACATTCCCCCAGAGGTAATTAAGGACATGGAACCCAGGGGGGGCAATAAGGGAAGGGGAGAAAGGGATTTGGACAACAGGGGATGGATGGTGTTGGTGTGCTGGGAAGGGATCAGGTGAAGGGGAGTGTGCAGCAATATGGTTCAGGCAAGAAGCAGCAGGAGGAATGTGTTTGGTAAGAAAAAGGATGATGGAAAAGAGGAGGAAGAGAAAAATACTCAGGATTGGGATGTTTTTCAGCAGGGTCTTATCCTGACAATTTGCCAGCTGATACTTTGAATTCCCAGTTTCCAGGAGAGGAAAAGCAGGAGGTCAGGATGTCAGGGGTTTCTCTGTGGTGGGCAGCGGCAGCAGCGGGCGCAGAGGTGCGGGACCGGGAGCAGGGCTGGGGGCCTGTGGGGAGCTGCGGGGCCGGGCCGGGGCTGTGGGGCAGCCGGGGCTCAGCGCCGGGCGCTGCCTGAGCCCACCAGCCCCGGGCAGGGCCGGCAGTGGCCCCCGGCCCCCAGGAGGCTGCGGGACGCCCCGGCCGCTGCCCGGCCCCGGGGAGCTGCCGGCCCTGCCCGCCGGGGGGGCCGCCTTTGGACACTGCGGCAGGACAGGCACCGGCTCTGCCACACGGGCTGTGCAGGGGACCCTGAGCACAAGGAGCAAAACAAAGGAACCTCTGGAAACCCAGATTTTCATGGTTGGACATAGAAGGGAATTTTCTCAGGCAGCCGGTCTCAAAGCAATCAGTGGTCAGGTTTGGATATTGGCACCGGGAGTGGCCACTGAAGGCATGGGCACGCCTCTGAGAACACAGGGTTCAAAGCAAGAACTCCCAGCAGAACTGTCTCTTTGGAGAGTGCAGACTCTCCCCCGCCCACCACGGGCTGGCTGGGGGAATGGAAGCCCTGCGGCCTGGGAGGGATAGGCCAGGGGGAGGAAACCTGAGATGTCTTTGTTCCCCACGCCCCCACACCACCGGAGGGAAACAGACAGAGAGCCTGAAGGCACCTGGAAATTCACTGGCAGAGGAGAAGGAGAAGGGGGGGAAGGTGCCCAGCCCTGGGAGTTGGGGTCTGGGCTGAGATTTCAGCAGTCAGGGCAGTCCAAGACTTTTAACCCTTTCCTGGGAAATGAAAGCTTTGTGAAATATTACTCCTCCTCCACTTGAAAGAGAAAAGAGACAGTCTGGGACCTGAGATGTTAGGGAAAGAAGGTTGGGGGGGAGATGATGGAGTGGCTTTTGGCTGGACTTTTCTTGTAAGCCATTGACTGAACCAGTTTCTCCTGCAACAGAGACTGCATCTTTAGGGGGATGCAATGGTGAGCCAAGAGACCTGCTTCAGCAAATTCCAGCACAGGAATGGAGTGAACAGAGGAAAGCTGAGGAGGGTGTGGTGATGCCCTCTGTCTTCAGGAAGAAGAAGATCTCCGTTTGCACCCTCAGCCCCAGGGGAGGAGGAAAATGGGGGGGGACTGTGTTCCCAAAATGAAAAGTGAACTGTTGTTTCTTTTGTTCCTTGGCAAAGCATCCTTAAAGGAGCCCTATGAGCAGTCTGTCCATGCACGGCGGTGAGGGCACTGTGACATGGCAAGGAGAGTGTCACACTGGCACATTTTCTCTGGGCAGTGCCATGTGTGACATGGAAACACGAGAGGTGGCAATTGTGTTTCCTGGGGGTCTGTGGCACAAGAGAGACTCCTCTCTCCCCTGATAGACTGAGTATTGATTATCTGAAAGGTGATGACCTGATTGAGGGTCCAAGTTGTTTCCCACTGTGATTTGCTGGAGTTTGGGTGCAGGGAGGAGGAATGTTTTGGAAGGTTTTAATTCTGGATGTAGTGTGTATCTTTTATTATAGTAGCAGCTTAATAAAGTTCTTTCTCCTTTATTTCTAAGCTTAGGCCTGCTCTGCTCTGTTCCTTATTGCATCTCACAGCACTTATTTGGGAAGCTGGATTTCCATGGGGACACAGGCATTGTGCCAGCATCAAAACATGACATGATGGTACATGAAGGATCAGGATTTTCTGTGAAGGATTTGGCTTGGGTCCCTGCAGAAAGGAAAGATTTTGCAGAAAGCTCAGCAGCTCTCAGAGGATGAGCACCCACAGGCAGAAGAAGGCCCTGCAGCACTTGGGCACAAAGGCACAGCAGCTGAAGGCAAGGAGGGATGAGCAAAAGGCCAAGCTGAAGGCAAAGGCCATGGCAGAGTTCCCACAGCCCCTGAGGGACCAACCCCAGGGCCCAAGGGGGCCCCAGCACCCAGGGGACGGCGGCCACAAGCACCTGGCAGAGGCATTGCCCTCCTGGCCAGGGCAGAGCCCACCCAAACAGCCCCTGGGAAGGAGTCGGGGCTCCAGCTGCAGCCCACAAGGACACTGCAAGCACAGACAGCAGCACCCTCAGGAGGAGCGAGTCCACCCCTGCGTGGACATGGATTGTCAGGGCTCTCTGAGCTCCCACCCACCACACTGCAGCCCTGGAGAACATCCAGGCTGGGTCTGTTGAGAGGAGGCCTCTCCTGATGGACACAGGGGCCTCTCCATCCACTCTGAAGCTTACACCTAAGAGGGGGAAATTGTAAAGGAATGTTTTCATTATTAAGGGAATAAATAGGAAAGCTCAGCTGGTATCATTTGTTCAATCACTCTTAAAAGCTGTGGGGGATAGGTTTGAAATAAACTAATTTCTTTCTCTTCCTACTGTGATTGTTATTAACTAGGAAGGAATTTGATGGTGGCATTGTAATATTGTAAAAGGTGATACAGAGGCTATTGCTGCTGTACCTTTGTGTCAAATGTCTGGCAAGGCCTATGCTGAAGGGAACCCAGAGGTGTGGGCAGCCCCAGGGAAAGAGGGAAAATTTGATGTGGAGCCTCTCCAAATTACTTGGAAGCAACCAGGACAAGTGGGGGCTAAAAGCAACACCCTGTTCCAGGGGAGGGAAGGAAGGGCTCACAGCCTGGTATGGAGTCCCTGCTAAAGGCAGGGCTTTTGGAGCCAGGGATGTCTCCCTACAGCACTCCTATCCTGCCAGTCAGGGAATCAGATGGCTCCAATCAGGAGCACAAGAACAAGTGGAAGACAAAGCCTCTATGAAATGGCTGAATTTCCTGGCTAAAAACATCTTTTGAGTATTTGAAAAAAAAAAAAAAAAAAACAAGGCAAATGGTGGAGGACAAGGTTAAATATTTGGGACATGTTGGGACTGAAGATTCGTGCTGGACTGACCTAGAGAGGGACTGGGAAATCACAAAAGTAAAATTTCCCAGGAAAAAAAAGGAGCTGCGACAATTCTGAGGATTAAATGGGAAATACACAGCCTTCTGTGTTCCAGCCAGAACACTGCAGGACTTGTTAACCCCACACAGCCTCCATGCTGTGGTATGGACAGGAGAAAGAGAGCAAAACCTGAGAAAATGAACAATCAATAATAATGATGCGTCAGCTGTGGCTCTTCCAGACTCAGAAAAGAAATTGGAATTGCAGCGGAATGTTCAACAGGGCCATGCCAAAGGAATTCTTGGGCCAAAATGTTTCACCCATTGGCCACAGTGGCCTCATTGTCTGCAGAATTGTGCAGCCACAGCCTCAATGGGAACTGAGGCCCAAAACCTGATGACAACAGGATCTCCAACTGTTCCAGTCTGCCATCAAGTTCAAGCTTTGATAACTAAAAGAGCCTCGCAATGGATGAGCAGTGCTCGGTTATTACAGTGTGAAACTTGTTCAGTGGCACAGGAGGATTCAGAACTGAGGACAGGGGAAGGGTTTAACCCAGCCTCCTGTTTGAACAGCCCCCAGAGGGGCTGGGAAGAAACCCAGCACTGCATTCAAGTGACACAGCTCCAGACCCAGCCTGGGGGAGATTCAGGAGACATTGCCTGGCCTGAGGCAGAAAATGTCTTTGGGGATGGCTCTTCAAGGGCAGCAGAAGGGAAAAGAGTTCCAAGACACGCAGTAATTGAGGAAAGGGAATCAGACAAAGCCCAGGTTACCCCCATGGTCAGCTCAACCGGCACAGCTGTGTGTGCTTGTAAGAGCCTGGCACTGAAATGCCCTGAGCAGGAAGGCTTCAATATCTTCTGGTGACACCATCTCACCTAACAGGGGGGCAAAAGCAATTCTGATTGCTCAGCAGCCACTGGATCACTTATTAAGGTATTTCTAAAAGGAGTAATTAATATAAAAGGCATTGTGGAAGCAACAGACTCAGAGAGCAGAACTCATTTTCCAGGAAAGATCCTCCAGGGGGTTATGGCAGCTTTAAGAATACAATGGGACCTCCAGAACCCCTGGCACCCCCAGAGCTCAGGCTGGGTACAAAGAATGAAAGGGGAAAGAAAGAAACACCTTTGGAAGCTGGGGATAGAAACCAAGATGCCATGGGTACGGCTTTTGCCATTGGCTTGGGCAAGAAGAAGAGCCAGACCCAGGGCAGATATTCAATCATTTCCCCTTGGAATTGATCTTGGGAATTCCTTACCCTGGGAATTCTCCACCAAGTGCAGGGGTGATATAAGGGATGCACAGTTAAAGCAGTCTGTGGCCAGAATCCTGTCTCTGGTGCAATCTCTCCCCCAGGAAGCAGGGCTGGCACAGAGCCTGCCTTGGCACTTTGCTGTTGCCAACATCCCAGCAGGACATCGGCTCCTGCCTAAGGAGTGCAGAGCAGCACCACTGGTGGCCAAGTGGCGTGGCTCGTGCCAAGTGGCCCCGAGGCCAGAAACAGCCGCCAGCACAGCTGAGCACGGGGGACCCCTCAGCCTCGGCTCCAGGTCTCTGCAGCCCCGGAGATTTGCACTTCCCGCCTGCAGCAGGAGGATGGGAGGCCCCCACTGAGCCTGCACTGAAGGCAGCGCAGCAGCAGCCAGGGCTCCACAGCGGGGCAAGGCCCTGGGCCTGCCCACACATCCTCTGCTGAAATCCTCGGCCTGGCCACCCTCCTTTGGCAGCTCCAGCCACCGGGGACAGCCCTTGCTGCCACTGCTGCAGCTTCAGCGCTCTCTGGGCCTGCCCTGCCACAGCTGCTGGGCAAGAGCTCGGGACAATTCCACTCTGGCTCTCACTTACACTCACACACTGCCCTGCCTGCCATGGCATTGATGGAAAATACACCAGCTCATAGACTTTAACATTGTTAACCTTTGATTTCTCTACTCAGGCTTGCTTTGCCTTGGCCCTGGGGAAAGAAATGTTAAAGGTTTTGTTAAGGGATTTTACACCACTCAATGGAGATGAGTTTAACACCTCAACACACTGGGAATGGCCCAAAAGATACCCACAAAGATAACGCCCAGCAGCAAAACATCAACCACAGCAGCAAACAGCAACCAACACCTACCCCAGACACTGCCAGGGCTGCAGACACCTGGTCTGCAAAAGGCTGAGAAGGAAATCAGCACTTCCCACCTCATTAACAGCAGAAGCAAAGAAATCTGCACAACTTGAAACTACAGAACATTAAACCAGTGGATTTAGGTTGCTTTAGACAGTATTAAGTTAGGGAAAAATCGAGTGAAACCCATGTGTCATGGAACGATTTTCTCTGCACACCCGGGCTGTGTGGGGATGGAATGATTTCTGTTGCACATCCTGGCCAGAATAAAGAAATGCCTTTACTCTAACACTAAACATATTGGTGGAGTTTTTCTTTTTCCTGCAGCTTCAGTGAAAAGTATATAGCATGAGAATATTTTTTAAAATAATCCTACCTCTGTATCGCTGGTTAGTTTTGGTCAGGGATGTGAGAATGGGTTTTTACTCTGAGAAGAACGAGAAAAAAATTAATGGCCTTGGAACTTTTTGTGTGTTTTTGTTTCGCTTTTAGCGATGCCAAAATTTTGGTCAGGGTTTTTTGACATTCACCTTTGGGCTCCATCTTGCAAAACTAGAAGAGATTTAAAGGTGCCCTTTTAACTCATAAACATTAAACAGAGGATTTGAAGGGGAAAAAAAAAGCAGCAGGTTGTAGGGGGGCACATGTGAGGCTGCTGAAGCTGCTCTGGAAGAGAAGCTGCATTCCAGGCACCCAAGGAGGAGCTTTAGAAATGCAAATCAGCACTGCTGGGGCAGAGTGGGGACAATGTACCTGGCTCTTCTTGCCTGGGGCAGGAATTGGCTGATTCCCTCTGCCCCTCACCCCAAGCTCTGCCTGCTTGCACAGATGGAATCTGCACGGCTGAAGGCAGAGCCCATGGTGAGGATCTGACTCTGAAACAGAAATGGCTGAGGCTGCAAAGGGAAACAGCAAATGGAGAATGTTGTGAAAACTTCACTAAAATAAGGGGGGATCATCCCTCTGCCCACTCCAACATCTGCTGCCACTGTCTGTGCTGTACAGGGTGTATCAGAGCACTGGGGCTTTTGCTAGAACAAGTTCAGGGAAATTAGTTGGAATTCAAGTATTTGATGATGTATTTTAAAAAATGCAGTCATTGATGCAGCCTCAGCCTGAGGGAGCACCCAAAAATGGGAAAAAGATGAAGGGCCACCAGAACAAATCCTACAACACCACGGACCAGCCCCTGGGAACCCAAACTAATTCATAGCAGGAGACAGAACCCATTTATCATTTCAATGGCATCATTAGATTACAAGCTGTCCTCAAAAGAAGAAGCAACTAGACAGCTCCAGCTCCTGACCTTCCACTGAAAGAGGAACACAACATTTCACATGGGGATGGGATCAGATTATCTGTTAGCAGAAAAAGGAGGGGTTTGTGGAGAACTAAATGATTCAAACTGCTGTTGGCAAAGAGACAACAAAGGTAAAGTGGTGAAAAAGATAAAGGTGAACAGTTTATGTATTGGTCCAAACATGGAAAGGATGGGAATGGGACACACTTTCGTGGCTCCTGGGCAGACCAGGGGTTAAACGAATGCTGCTTCTCCTCTTCTGTGCCGCAGCAACTCTCATCTTTTTACCATGCTCCACACCTTGTCAGTGCAGCTCATCCAGCAGCTGAGCCAGGGGATGCAGGTGGCAGCCAGGCCTCCTGATCCACAAACGGCTACAAAAGGACAGGGAATGAGGGCACTGAGAATAATCCCAAAACCAAAGAGGACCCGGGAAGAACAAAACAGAGTCAAGGAGTGAATCTGCCTGTAGATAGGGCCAGGCACCTGTAGATAAGGAAGTAAGGGGGAAACCATCAGTTCCAATAAATTTCACAAATTAAGCCACACAATTTCTCAAAGTCCCGCTAAATTCCCGAACTTCCAGGAGAACAAAGACTTAACAGAGCCATGAATATCGGCTGGTATACAAAAGGAGGGTGCATATTAACGAGGACAGGCAGCAGGCGCATCGGGAAGTCTGAACCTTCCAAGGACCTCAGCCCGTGGGCAAAGGCAGAGGGAGATGCGGCCGGGAAAATGAGGATAAAAAGGAGGCTGCGGACTACAACCATGGCAGAGAGCGCACGGCAAATGCCCCACGGCCTCTCCCCCTGCTCGGCAATAAAGTCACTTTTACAGGACTCCTCGCTCTCCTCCGGCCACAGAAACCTCCGGCGACGGGAATTTCCCCGCACGCTCCCGGCCGCGGGGCAGCCCCCTCTGTCCTACCCACAGCAGCCGGGCCGAGCCAGCGCTGCTCCGGCAGCGGCTCCTGCCCAGGCCCCGGCGGGAAGGAGACCGCGGGCAGCCGCTCCCGCCGCGCCCTCAGCCCGGGGCCAGCACGGGCCGGACACGGCACCAGCGACCCGCCGCAGCCCCCTGCCGCCCCCTCCGCCCGCAGCCAGCCCCGAGCCCCCGCAGAACCCAGCGCGGCTCCCACCTGCGCCGGGGCCGCCTCCGAGCTCCGCCGACGCCGCCTCACCGCGCTCCGGCCGCTGCCGCCGCTCCCGGGCCCGCACAGACGCTCCCGGCGCCAATGGCGCCGCTGCCCGCCCACGGCCGCCCTCAGCCCGCCGCCGGGGCCGTGCTGCGCCCCGCTCCCACCAATCAGCGCGCCGCAACCGCGACTGACGGCACCAGCGGCCAATGGCAGCGAGCTGGGGGCGGGCTCTGCGCACGGCCCACACTCGCCCCGCGCTCTCAGGGCCCCCCGCGCTGCGTGAGGGCAAAGCCGGAGATGAGCAACAGCCCCGGGACGGGCCCGGGCCCGAGGCGGGATTGAGCTGCCCACACAAACAAACTTCTCCGCACCTCCCGCCACGGCTTTCCCGGCCCTGCGCCTTCCGTGCCTCCGGCTCTGCGGGAAGCCCGGGAGCCTCCCTTCTCCTGCCCCTCATTAGTGCATCGCTGCTTCGCTTTGATTTCCCCCAAAAAGGGAAACCTGCCCAAAGCCCTGTGGGTGAGCGGGGGAGGGGAGAGATTTCTGGCAGAAAACTCCCAAGACTCAGAGCAGGATGAGGAGAAGTCAGTGCAGAGCCTTAAATGCAGCTTTCCCCACGCCTCCCTGCTCCCAGCTGCACCTCCTCCCCCGGCAGGGCAGGAGACAGGGAATGGGGCCGTGCTCAGCTCATCCCCCGCGGCTTCTCCCTCTGCTCAGGGACAGGAGTCGTTCCCTGCTGCACCCTGCGCTCTCTCCCAGCCGAGACTTCTCCAGGAACTTCTCCGAGCCGAGTCCATCCCCTGGGGCACAGCCCCCTGCAAGTGCTGCAGCGTGGGTCACTGTGCCACGGGCTCGGTCCTGCCAGGCCAGGCTGCTCCAGCGGGGCCCCTCTGCCCACGGGGTCACAGCCTCCTCTCAGGCATCCCCGAGCTCCAGCCTGGCTCCTCCAGGGGCTGCAGGGGGATCTCTGCATCCCCACGGAGCTGCAGGGGGATCTCTGCATCCCCACGGACCTGCAGGGGGATCTGTGCAGCCCCATTGTAATATAAATTATGGAATAATTCGTGATTATGTAAAATATACATGAAGTCAGTTGTGCTAGTAGAAAAAGATTCTTAAAGTTTTAAAAGACCTGAAGACCCAGCCGGGAAAGACTGGAAACCACAGATGACAGAGAAAGAAAGACCTAATTTACAATTGAAAACACGTGGCTCCCTGCAGAGATGGGCTCTTTCCGGGGATACTCCACCAGACACCCAAGGTGAAAAATGCACATATGTTAGTTTGAATAGTAGTGCTGTATTAACATTTTAATCATACTGTAAATGTAGTTGTGTAGTTAAATTGAAGCTTTAGTAGTTAAAATAGAAACTATGTATCTGGGTTTTCTTTTAAGGAATGACATACTCGCTTTGACATAACCATCACAGAACACCCAAATCTTCCAAAGAAGAGGAATTTATGGTTTTCTTGTCAGAAGAATTTAATTTCTTCAGGCCTTGCTCAGACTCGAAGACGCCATGGGGATTAAAGGAAATAGTTGGCATATAAGAGACAGAGTTTCTTGTTTTAAATAGAATGTATGCATAACCATGAAGGATAGATGAATATGCAATAGTGTAGTTTTAGGGGTGATTCCTTTGTTCACAAGGTATGCTTGTTGTGGCTTAAGTGCCCCAGAGCATCTGGACATCCTTAAGTCTTTGCTTTTTATTGTCTTGTAATTGTCCTAACTCTAAATTTTTATTACTCTAATTGTATTACTATTTTAATAACCATGTTTTTTTTATTAAAATTTTAACAGCCAAGTGATTGGCGTTTTTCACAATTATGGTAGCAAAGGATGGTTTTTAACACCTCTCTGCCGGGGCCTTGGGAGAGTCAGGGTGAGGAAGACGGGTCCTGCCCTATTTAGGCAGCCTCGCTCTGTTCCCCTGGTGTGTGACCCACAGATGGAGGTTATGATCTGATGGACAGCATGGACATAGCAATGGACATTATGACCTGATGGACATATGATGGACATAGTAAAAGGTATCTTGTTGTTGATGTGAGAGTTAGTGAAAAATAAAAGTGAGTAAATGTAGATGAATGGGAGGATATGTAATGTAGATTGTTTATTCTGAGCTTTACTTTATCTCCTTGGAGGGAGGTGGATTGTGCTGATGTGAGAGTGAGTGAAAAATAAATGTGAGTGTGGGCGAATGAAAGTATATGTAACAGTATTGTGAAGTCGAGAAGTATGAATGAACAGGCTTGAGGGTATGAATGTGTGAGAGGGAGAGATAAAGGTGAGTAAATATCGATGCATGGAAGTATATGTAATGTAGATTGTTTATTTTGAGCTTTATTTCCTTGGAGGGAGATGTATTGTATTAAATGGTATTGTGAGGAAAAGGATTTTTTTACGTGGGTAGTTGAAAGAAGGTGGTATTCAGGTTATTAGAGAAAGTGGGAAACACAGGCATGGAGATAAGATTTTGAAAAATGGGACAGAAAACGCGTAAAAAATAAGAAAACAGGTAAAGAAAAGGGAGGGGAGCAAGAGGGAAAAAGAGAAAAAGAAAAGGAGTGGGAAATCAATCAAAGGGATTTTGGAGGATCCCACAAGCACTGCTGAACAATTAGGGCAATTTTTTGGTTCAAACATTTATACATGGGAAGAAATGCAGTCGATAATATAGATACTATTTTCTCTGGCAGAAAGGGAAATGATCAGAATTGCAGGCATAAAAGCCTGGAGTAAAGGAAATCCACAGGGCCCCCCCCCGGGGAGGGTGAAATGCCACCTGCACCTCCTGAGTGGCGTCAAAATTATGAGGAGGGGAGAAAACATATAAATGAGAACTGTAATTTGATTGTTGGGGAAATAGTGGGAGCAGAATCTCGAGGGCAAAGTGCTGAGGGACTTTTGGGGCACAGCAGGGGAGGGGGGAGGCTCCGGCTGAGTGGTTGGACAGACTTGGGAGAAATAGGAGGCAGTGTTCCAGAGTGGATCCTGAGACTGATGTGAGAAAAGCTTTGTTAAGGATTAACTTTGTGCTTGGCCAGATAATGGAAAAAATTGAAGATCGGCATGAGAAATTATTAGATGATTTATTAAAGGAGGCTCAGAAAGTCTGTGGCCAAAGCCAAACTAAAAGCAAAGATTGTGGCAGTCACCATGCGAGAAAAAAATTGCAAGAAAACAATAAAAACCCCACAGGCACTACTCCTAGATATGATGGTGGTAGAGACAGGGGAACAGGAAAGAATAAAATCCCAATGCAATCAAAGTTTCAGGAACATTCCAGGAACATCTGCTTTTACTGTCAGGGCGAAGCACATTATAAAATAGACTGTCCTAAGAGCGTAACAGATCTGAGAATTTGTAAAGAGATGGGCACCGAGGAAGAATAGGGGTGTCAGAGCTCTATTCTTTAGGGGACAAGTTCTGTCTGGAGCCTGTGATAACTTTAAAAGTGGGTCCCCAAGAGGAAAAATTGGAGTTTGTGGTAGACACATGGGCAGAAAGAACCTGTCTGTTAAGTATTCCAAAAGGTTATAGTGTAAAAAAAGGTACTGTAAATGTAACAAGAGCAAAAGGAGAAAGTTTCACAGTCCCTGTCATTAAAAATGTGGTAATAGAAGGAGCATAGTGAACATTAAAGATGCCTTTTGGGCTTGCCCTTTGGCCCAAGAGAGCTGAGAGATCTTGGCCTTTGAATGGGAGGATCCACAAACTGGGAGAAAACAGCAATTAAAATGGACAAAACTACCACAGGGGTTTACTGAATCTCCAAACTTATTTGGACAAGCTTTAGAAACAATACTACAAACTTTTCGCACTCCTCCTAGAATACAAATTATCCAATATGTGGATGATCTTTTACTTTCTGGGGAAGCTGAAGCTGAAGTGAGAGAGGCTACTTTAAAGCTTTTGAATTTTCTTAGGGAAAAAGGATTAAGGGTATCAAAAGGAAAGCTGCAATTTGTAGAAGCAAAAGTAAAATATCTTAGACACTTGATTAGTAAGGGTAGTCAGAAGCTCAACCCAGACCGAATCACAGGAATTCTATCCCTTCCCCCTCCCTCTTCAAAGGGGGAAATCAGAAAAATACTCGGATTATTGGGATATTGTAGATTGAAGGATGCACACAGGCAGTAAAATTTTTGTATGAATAAACTGACAGAGGAGATGATATAAAATGGAGCAAAGAAGATGGAGAAAAACTAAGAAAACTGAAGTTAAAACTTGCCCCAATATCAACTTTAAGCTTACCTTCACTAGCAAAACCCTTTCATCTGTACGTAAATGAAGAAAAGGGGGTAGCTCATAGGGTTTTGTTTCAGGAGTGGGGAGGAGTAAAGAGACCCGTGGCTTATTTATCAAAGATGTTGGATCCAGTAAATCAAGGCTGGCCAGTGTGTGTTCAAGCTATAGCAGCTACTGCAATCCTGGTAGAGAAAAGTCATAAACTGACTTTTGGAGGTAAATCAATTGTGTGCACACCTCATGCAGTATGAAATTTCTTCCGATTTGCATTGTGATTTTTATCTTGAAATACATAACTTACTGTACTGTAGGACTGAGAAACTAGTTTACAGCTGTGACATAGCAAAACCTGCCATTAATTTATTTTGAGTTGATGCAGGCTGTTCACTCAAGTGGTTCTCAGTGTGTAAAGTTAAACTAAAGGTAACACCAGCTGCTTGGTAGGTCAATGAGAAACATTTTTTCTTCCAGCCAGTCCTTTTTCATGTACCCAAATGTGTTTTGCTTTCTTAGTTTTTTTTGTTTGTTTGTTTGTTATTTTTTCTGGAAGTGCTAACTACTTGCAGTGTATTTAGAACAGCAATTAAAGTTGTGCATACAAAACACTTGTAAAAAAATAGGGCTCATTTTTTCCCAGAATGGGAGGTGGCTACATATAGGAAAGGGAACCTATAAAACGAGGTGAAGAAAAAAAGTTTCAGTATCTTCCAATGTGAACTGTTAATTTGTTACTTTCAGCATCACAGTGGTTGTGTGACACACTTATATGAAAAAGATGGTGAGGGAGATCTCTGCTTACTATAGTTTCCTATTTCTTGAATGAGTTAGAGAGCTGTGAGGAAGTTTTGGGCTCCCTGTGTGGATTACCCAGGCCTGCAGGGAGGGCTTGGCCATGATTCCCTCTGTGCTGCAGGCAGCCCTGCAGCGTGGCAGCAGTGGCTTGCCTCTGGTGAGTTTGCAGGCAGGGTGCTCCAGCACTGCAGTGCTCAGGGGCAGTTTCCTATTATGACATTAAGGCTTGAATTCAGGAGCGCCTCTTCCCACCCAGTTATTGTTTGTACCACAGGAGCCTCTTTGGACAGTGTTTCCTGGCAGTCAAAAAGAGAGTATTGCAGAGAAAAATTCCTCACTTGCTGTCCTCCCCCTGCCCTCAACTCTACTCATATTTTGTCCATTCCCTCTTCAAAATACAGATTTGTAAAACTCATGCTCTGTGTCCTCAGATGCCCTTCCCAAATCAAACCTTGGCTTCGTTGCAAATTGCATTGCACTAACTAGCATTGCCTTAAATTTGTTTTGGTGCAGGCAGGGTCACTTTGGAAGTAAGTTGTTGTTTACTTTGTTCCTTCAACCTTTTCAAGCTTGTGAATGGAAAAATTGTGATAGCAAAATAAGTCTTTATTTGTGCACTGTCAGCTGTGAGTGGCTGGCAGCCTTGGTGGAGGGTGCCATGATTTACACTCCTGCTGAACACGCATAACAAAAGTAATTTACTTTGTAAGGAAGGTGAAAAAGGGGGGAGAGGTGATTGGCAGACTCACCTCTCCAGGATGTAGGATTAATGTTGGAAAGTGGACTGATATTGGAATGTGGATGTTGAAATGTGAAGAGAGAAAAAGAAAGAGTTAGAAAGGGAGAGAGAGAGAGAAAGAGAGTGAAGGGGAGAGCGAAATACACCCCCAAGGTCCCCTCAGCCACAGCTATCTGTAAGTTCTCCCCCATTCCTGCTAGGCAGAGTGACAACAAGGAGGGGGGGAAGTGGGGAAGGACAGAGTTAAACCCAAGGCTGTGAACAGGACCACCAGTAGAGAGAAGATCAAGGCAGAGATTGTGACTCTCACAAAGTGGTTTATTGTCTTAAGCAAGATTTCTTTTTTCTTTCTGATTGCTGTTGTTAAGAAGAGAAGGCTTTTGTTCTGAAGACTTAAAGTCTGTAAGACTAAAACAGTTAAATGTTACCCAAAAAGTAAAAGGCAAGAGATGTGATACATCTCATGTTAAAATTGGCCTGGTCTTTTTTATTTAACTAATTATAGCTCACAGGAAGAAGAATTGGTCTCTGCAGCTATTAACACAGCTGGATACAAAAGAAGAAGTGGCTGTAGAAAAAGAGTTTAGTTAAACTATGAAAGTTTTAAAGAAAACTAATGGTAAAAGTTCATGCAGTATTGTTTTTCTTTTAACACTGTGTTATTAAGAAATCCTTTCCAGGTACCACTGAAGCAGCAATCCAAACCACGGAAAGAGGGTGAATTCATGCCAGCAAAACCAAAGGACTTGTGAAGAAACTTGAGGAATGGACTATCACATCTAAACTGGGTGATACCAAATTGACTTCCAACCAGGACTGGGTGGTAATGGTTTGGGAAGACCCAAATGATCCAAGGCAGGTACAAAGAATAACACCTCACTGAGAAATAAGGCAAAGCTTGCATCACTGGTTCTAAGCCCTGCCTGAATAAACCCTGAGACGCCTCCGACACCTCCTTGGCAGAGGAACACTGCCACTTCAAACAGGAGGATCGGGAGTGTTTCAGTCAAAGAGTTCTTATAGTCTGGCCTCAGCCTGTGCCTTGTACAGGGAAGAAGGGAAATTGCCATCAGTACTATACTGTATACTTTATTTGATTCATCCCAATACTGGACACGCTAGCTGGGTTACAAGTGAATGTTCAAATTATGGGAATAATTGGTGTTGTAGCTCACAAAATCTATGTTCTTGTTGCAAGAGGTATCGAGTACTGAATCAATTCCCTATGCAGATAGAACCCAAAACAACTGAAGTAATAACTTTGTTTTGTGGATGGGAATTATTAGTGCCTGTTGACTGAGAGATACCTGAGGAATGGTGGGAAACCACAGTTAAGGAGTGTCGAAAAGGACTTGCCTAAAAAAATGAGTAAAAAGGAGTGACAAGGGAAACAGAGGGCAAGCCTGGACTGAGCACTGTACTCACCACCGAGAAGATCACACGTACCTGCTGTGGGAAGCAACCCCATAGGCAGGGGAGGTGGGGGTATAAGCCATGCCAGACCTCTGTCATTCCTGTTTCTGTCTCTCATTTGTTGTCTTTTCCCTTCTGAGATACCAGCAAGATCGTGTCCCAAATGCTACAGAAAGTATTACACGGAAAGGAACCAAAGTTCCTTTTTGTTACACACACCCATGTCAATAGCCACAGACCCACCCAAACTGAGTACCTGCAGGCAAAATGGGGAAAATATTGGATTACAAGGAACTTAGGAAAAAGTAGTAATACTTGGGGCATGGAATGTCCAAAAGGAGAGAGATGGATTTGTTTTACATTTGATCTTAGAGATATAGTCCAAGATTCGGTAAAAAGGCAATTAGTAAACAAAAAGGTGAAACCAGCACAGCAATCTAGCTCTGTATTAACCCCAAATTACATACTGCATCGCATTATAGGACTCCAAGCAGTTATAGAGGAGATAACAAACAAAGCTGCTCAGGCACTGGAATTAATACTGAGTCAGCAAAGCCAAACTATAACTGCAGTGGATTAAAATAGGTTGGCTTTACGCTATTTATTGGCTAAAGAATGGGGTGTACAGATTGTTGAAAATAGATGGCAATGAGGGCGTCATCCTGGAAAAAACAAAGGATATCAGAAAAAAATTATGACCCTGGTATCAGTCCAAAGAAAACCAAAGGGAAAATAATGTTAAAAACTAACAGGTGGGGTAATGTATTGAGAATGGGATGGTGGAAGAAATTAGGATTCTTCCTTTTATGTGTTACAAGTGTTTTGATATTTCTTCTTTGTTTAATCCCATGTTTTATTTGATTACCAACAGAGTCCAAAGAATGCAAGAGGATAAGACATATTGCTCAAACCAAATGATTTATAAAGAATAAGAGGAGGGATTGTGACAAATGCATATTTATGATTGGCTTTTCGCAAGTGTTACAATGAATATTATATGTGTCATGTTAGAAAGTTTATGCTGTATTAATTCTCTTACATATTTTGTTAAGCGTAGTTTTAGGTTACAACATAATATTAAAATAGAGACTATGTATGTGGGGGGAGTTTTCTTTTTAGGAATGAGATACTCACTTCGAGGAACACCTCAGTCTTCCAAAGGAAAGGAATTTATGGCTTCTTATCAGAAGAAGCTAATTTCTTCAGGCCTTGCTCAGACTCCAAGACGCCAGGGGATTAAAGGAAACAGCTGACGTACAACAGACAGAGTTTCTTGTTTAGAATAGAATGTATGCATAACCATGAAGGATGTATGAATATGCAACAAGTGTATTGGTTTAAGGGTGATTCCTTTGTTCACAAGTCATGCTTTTCCTGACTTTGTGTCCAAGAGCATCAGGACGTCCATAATTCTTTTCTTTTTATTGTCTTGTAATTGCCCTAACTCTAAACTTTATTACTCTATTCTTTTTATAACCATTTTATTATTATCAAATTTTAAATTTTTAAAAACCAAGTGATTGGTGTTTTTCACACCCGTGAACCTGCAGGGGGATCTCTGCAGCCCCATTGTTATATGTTATGGAATTATTCGTGATTATGTAAAATATACATTAATAAATTTTGGTCATACAAAAAGGTTCTTAAAGGTTTAAAAGACCACAAGCTGCAGCCGGGAAAAGATTGCAAAACCACAGATTGCAGGAGAAAGAAAATCCTAGTTTACAAACGAAAATTTCGACCATACCCACCAGAGTTGCGCACAAAAATTCGGGAATTTCGCCCAGACCTGCCCGAATCCCGGCGGGGGCGGGTCCCGGCCCCTCGCAGCCCTCACCTGCACAGGTCTTATACTGCATGCTGAGCAACACATTTGATTTGCTTTCTCTTTGCTCTATTTTTTTTTTTAAGAGCTAACACCAGTGGGTCAGAAGGAACTCTGAACCCAGTGACTCTGACATTTTGGGTGATTCTTGGAGGTGAAAAAACATATTAGCATACAAGACCTCACCTTATTTGCTTTCCTGTCTTAAAACAGCATTGGTTGCAATAAGGTGTTATAAATCCTTTAGTTTTCTGAGCTGCCCTTATTGGAGGCTTTCTGGGAATCTCTTTGCTTTGGTTAGTTTTTATTGCTTATACTATTTTGTTTCTACCCAAGCCTCATGGTCTCTTTTCAGTTTTTCTCACACACAGACTTTCCAGGTCGCAGGTATGAGATGCGATCATTTACACATAAGCTTTAAGATCTCAGGTTCTGAATTGGCTTGATTAGGAGCCTTCAATTTACACTTGGGGCATGGAACAGCAATACTAGCCTTTCTCACAAACTCTGCATTATAATAGTACTCATACAAGGTGCCAGCCTCTTAATGCACCAAAAACTCCCAGGAATTGCCTGCAAGCTATTCCGTTTATCACTTTGGCATTTTTCCTTTATTTAAACCCTCTTTTACAAAATCTCAGTCTTTTCTAGTTCTCTTCTCACACAATCTAACTAAAGCATTGTTTCTACTGACACTTATTTCATTGCCCTGCAAAAGGCTGTGCCTGTTACAGCAAAAACTCTGATATGCTCACAAACACAGAACCCTGTCCTTATCTCAAATTCAAGGAGAGTCAGGGCTTAAGTTGTTGTGAGGGAGGAATTCTTGGAATTCCTTTGATTTGTTTTACTACAGTTAAACATAAATCATTATACTATAGCTCTTCTGCATAAAATGCTACACTTGTTGCAAAAAATATCTTAAAATCTCTATAAATGCAACTATATAATCTCGTGAATTAAAATACTATAATGTGGGGGACAATCACACAAACTCACTGGGAATTTCACTGGTGGTATCTCTTAAAGTGTCCCCTTTTCTCAACACAGCACAGCATAACAGCGCACAGTAAAATTCCAGGAATCCAAGTCCGAACCACTGGGGCAGAGGAACCCCCCCAGTTCGTCTAGCCACTGTTCAAATGCACACAAATCACCGCCTGTAAACACAGTGCACGTCCTCAGCCCCGTTTCTCCGCTTGTTTCCCTTCCCCGCGGGCACTCAGGCCCAGGAGCGAGGCCGGGCCCTGCCGGCTCTGAGGGACTGCCCAGCAGTGCTGCTCTGGCACCCCAGGGCCCTCTCAGTCCGGCCCTTTATCGCACACCAGCGCTCCTTGGCTGTCTCCGCAGGTGGCAAGCGAGGCAGAGCGGAGCCCCTCCAGGGAAATTCCCCGGGTGTGCCAAGGAGGTCTGTTCTACCCCCTGCCCCTGCGAGGACAGAAAATCTCCTGCCTGGCTCGCCATGATGAAACACGGATGAAAATCAAACCCTACAATTTTAATAAAGATTTGTAGGGAATGGGTATGTTTATTTATAGCGCTGTGGACGTATGTCAGGACTTATTGCCCTTTAATGGTCATGCGTCCACAGCGTTATAAATAAGCATACCCATTCCCTACAAATCTTTATTAAAATAGTAGGGTTTAATTTTTCATCAGTGTTTCACTCCCCAGGAGCAGGAAAATCCCTATTCCCTGTTTCCTTGTGGCTGCAGCCTGGAACATCCACTCAGAATGATGAACTTTCTGACAGCCCTGCTGAATGACACCAGGACAAGGTTGGTGAGAAAGGGAGGAAAATGTGTTTTGATAGGAAATTACAAAATTATTTCTTTCTGTCGCATTAGTTTTTAGTCCATTGCAACTCTGTTTTCACATAGTTATAGGATGGGAAAAATGTAGCCACAACCATGTGCCACCCAAACCAGGGTAAGCTAGACCGCATGGTGACACCTAACAAGGTTTCTATATCCAGTGCAACAAAAAAAAATCATGTTACTCAAGAATTGTTATTCTTATTTCACCCTGTTTCTCTCAATGCCCTCAGGCTGCACATCGGGTGCCAAAACTGGTCTTGGTTTACAAGACAGGTGTCTGCTAGGGAAGGCAGCAAAAAGCCTCCTGTGGAATGGAGAATGTAAACCCCCTCCCTCCAAATTAGTAGAATCATGAAATCAAGGGGCTCTCAGGCAGGCAAAGATATGGGAATAGGAATGTCAGCTCTTTCCTAGTGTGTATAACAAAGCAAACAAGCAGCAGCAGCTGCGGCACGAACAGCAAACAGAGCAGAGCCCAGTCCCGGCCTTTGGGCCGTGGCGCTTTCCCTGCGGTGCAGTTCCGGGCACAGCCAGCAGGGGCGCTGTGGCTCCCGGGGGCAGGGCAGGTGCGCTGACCCCCACGCGGCTGCAGGGGGCGCTCCGGCCGGGCTCGGCAGCGCGGGGCCATGGCGGCTTTGTCCGAAGGGGGAAGGGCTGGAGAGAGGCTTTGCTTCACAAACCCCGGGGCAGCCGGCTCCGGTGCCCCAGCAGGACTCTCAGAAAGCAGTCAGCTCGGTGCCCCAGCAGGACTGGCAAAAAGCAGTCAGCTGGGCTGGCAGGATGTCTCGGCAGGCAGGGGGTGAGGGGCTCCAAGCAGGGCAGAGAGAGCCCAGCTCAGGATCCTGGACACCAGAGCAGACAGGGATAGGTCTCTCTTTTAGTGGGGCAGGTGTAAATAAGGTCCCAGTTTAGTGGCTGTTCTCACGAGCAGAGGCTCATCCCAGGACAGAAGAAGCAGCTCTGGGCTGGGCTCCGGCAGCAGCAGTGGAAACTCTTGTCTCCAAGAGCAGCAGCTCCTCCCAAAATAAGGGATCAGCCGATAAACATCAGCCAATGATAAGGAACAAACAGAAAGGAAAAACCTAACCCCCAACACTGGTTTATAATTCCTAATGCTAAGGGAGAATTGTATAAAGTTTTAATTCCACCTTTATAATTGTTTACATAGGAGATCTTGAAATGTCAGGGGTAGGGATTGGAACCTGCTGCTCCAAGGCTCCTCTCACAAAAAAGAGGCTTAGAAAGGCTGGCGGTCCTTGGAGGTATTTGGGGATCTATAAGGGCTATTGGGGGTCCTTTCTGTGCCTCCTGACCTGACAGGAGCTTCTCTAATAAACTTTGCCTAAAGCTCCCAGTCTGCCCATGACAGGAGCCCCTGTGAGTGCCTGTGACATCCCGGCTCTTTGGCAGCCTGGGGACACTTAGAAAGTCCCCATGAAACCCCTCTGAGGGCCTGTCAAAATATCTGAACCTTAATACGCAAACTGTCGGCTCTTAACTGAAAGTTTGGTGGTTCGAGCCCACCCAGGGATGCCATTTATGTCAGAATCTGTGGTATTTAAATGATCCCAAAATTGCAGAAATTTGCTGTCTTTGAGCCCCACTGCCAAAGAAGAAGCCATAATTCATCTGTGCTGGTTTTCAAGGTTGTTTATTCTTGCTTATCTATAACATGTTCTGTCTGACCTGCAGTAGGCCTTTCTTGCGGGGCAGCGTGCAGGGCTCTGCCCCTCAGTGGGAAGTTACAAACAATATATACCAGAAACTACCTGTGCTATATTTACAATAATGTGCCAATACCTATCACCTGTGTTGAACAGTGTGTCCCCAGTCTAAACCAACAGAAAAATGCCAACACTACAGTGAAACATGGAAGGCATGAAGAAGATGAAAAAGGACAGGACACACACGATTTCCTCCATCTTGCCTCCTTTGAACCCCTTACCTAGAATCCTAAAATTCTACTTTTGCACCCATGTCACACTAATTATTACTCATGTCAAACACTCAGAGTGTGTAATTCATCCTGTAAGATTGAAAACTCCTCCCCATGGACAGAGATCACAGACAGTGTCTCTTAGGGCTCTGTACAGGGGGGTTCCTGACCCCTGCCAGGGTCCCAGACCTGCCAGGGCAGCCAGAGGGATGCCCTGGATTACCACAGCCAACCTCATCAGGACCCATTGCTATGGTCAGTTTCCATGGCAACCTTCCCCAGCCCCTGTTGCTATGGTCAGCCCCTGGGCAGCTCCATGGACACCCCATGCCAGGGGTGGTTGCCATGGACACCAGCTCAGGCCTGCAGCCAGAGCCCGTTTCCATGGCAACCATTGGCACTCCCATCCCCAGGGTCATGGGATCCCAGAACCACAGAATTGGCTGAGCTGGGAGGGACCCATCAGGATCCTCGAGTCCAGCTGCTGGCCCTGCACAGGACACCCCAACACTGCCAGCCTGGGCCTGGCAGCGCTGTCCAAACGCTGCTGGAGCTCAGAGAGCCCTGGAGCTGTGACCCTTCCCTGGGGAGCCTGGGCAGTGCCCCAGCAGCCTCTGGGCAAAAACCTTTCCCTGAGATCCAACCTCAGCCTGCCCCGACTCAGCTGCAGCTGTTCCCTCCACTCCTGTCCCTGGGCACCAGAGTGAAGAGGTTCCCTCAGCCCCAGCCAGGGACCTGCTTCCAAGGCTGCTGCCATGGCCACCATGGCTGGCACCAGCTGGGATGCTCAGTTTCCACAGGCCGGGATTCAGGAATGGCATTCCCCAATTTCCTGCTCCTGCTAAAACCCCGCTGGTGCTCGTTGCCCTCCCACCTTCCACTGAAGGAAAAAATGGAAAGATCCCAGGCTGGGATAAGAACAATTTACTGGGAACAGCAACGAGATAAGGAACAAACTGGAACAGAAAAAATATTGACAACAGAAGGGATAAGAAAAACTATTTACAGGGGAAATTACATCACCATCAATTCTACCTTCCTGACCACATGTCTCCTCCTGCCTGGAAAGGACACCCTTCTCAGAGAGAGAGAAAGAGAGTCCCTTTCCTGCCCCTGGCAATGACCTGAGGTGGGAGTGAATGTAGTGACAGGGCCATGGCCAGACCCTCATGTTCTTCAATCCCACATAAGGTCATTGGCAGGGGCAGGAGAAGGTACAGGTATCTTCCCAGCATGGATCACAGGGAACAGGGATCACCAGGGCTCTTCCCAATCTGGGTTCTTCAATGGGGGGTGAAGCTGGAGTGGTGCACGAAGCTCCTCCTGCAGTTGGGGCACTCACAGGGCTTCCGTCATCGGTGGCTCCGTTGGTGTTGGATCAAGTGAGAGCTCCGGGTGAAGCTCTTCCCACACTGGGAACACTCATAGGGCCTCTCCCCAGTGTGGATGCGCTGGTGCCTTACAAGGGTGGAGTTTTGCTTGAACCCCTTCCCACAGTCAGAGCAGAGGAAGAGCCTCTCCTCGGTGTGGACCCGCTCATGCAGGAGGAGACTGTAGCTGGTGTGAAACCTCTTCCCACATGTGGGGCACATGTAGGGCCTCTCCCCAGTGTGGATGCGCCGGTGGGTGACAAGGGTGGTGTTGTGTTTGAAGACCTTGCCACAGTCGGGGCAGCGGAAGGGCCTCTCATCCGTGTGAATCCGCTCATGTACAAGGAGATTGGAGCTGGTCTGAAACCTCTTCTGACACTCAGGACACTCGTAGGGCCTCTCCCCAGTGTGGATGCGTTGGTGGATGATGAGGTGGGAGCTGCAGCTGAAGCCCTTCCCACACTCCCCACACTCGTAGGGCCATTCCCCAGTGTGGACAATCTGATGTCGTTTCAGATTGTTGCTCTGCCTGAAGCTCTTCCCACATTCCCCACACTCGTAGGGCCATTCCCCAGTGTGGATCATCTGATGTCGTTTCAGACTGTTGCTCTGCCTGAAGCTCTTCCCACACTCCAAGCACTTGTAGGGCTTCTCCCCATCGTGAAGCTTCTCAGGGACCACCAGCTCCGAGCTCTGGCTAAAGCTCTGCCCACCTTCCTGACCCAGAGTGGGCCTTTCCTCCTCAGAGCACCCTGGGCTGGGTTTCCAGCCCCTCCTCCTGTGGGATCTCCGGGGCTTTTCCTCCCTGTTGGATTCTTGCGCTGTGGAGTTGCTCAAAACAGCCTCTTCCATGAGGTTGTGCTGCAGGGATTTGTCCTTCCTGGTCTCCATCATCAGCTCCTGCTCTGGGGTAGAAAGGACAAGGAGAGGATGGGATTTGCCTCCGTGCCACAAGGAAGGGTAAGGAGATCCCCCCAGTGCGTCCCCGTCAGCAGAGCGTCGGCAGCGGGGCTGTCCTGCAGCCGGGGGCCAGGCTGGGCTGGGAGATGGAGCAGGAGAGAGGGGGAAAGGGGCACTGACTTCCTCCTCACCTGCCTCAGTGTCCCAGGGCGCCTTCCTCTTCCTCACAGCCTTCTCCTCCATCTGGCAAAGGGCTGGGGATGGGAATTTCTGTTTTGGGAGGAAAACAAGAGATGAGCACATTCAGTATTGTCCTGGGTGGAAGGCAAACCAGGGAGAGAGTCTAAACCAGAATCACAATTGAGTAAGAAAATTAAGATCAAGGCAATGATACAGAAACACTGGCTTAATCTCACAGAGTCAGGATATAATCTGACACCCCGTTGCTCAGGGTGGTGGTAGCAGTCTGATGAAATGGTGGCTGCAGTCCGGCTGGAGTGATGAACGTGATTCTGTCAAAGCGGTGATCCTGTAGAAGGGTCTGGTCTTCCTCTGAAGGTCCAGTGGTGGTTATGGAGCTCTTGTCCTCTGGGAATCCAGTAGGCAAGGTGGTCGTGGTGTTGCAAGGGTGAGATTATATCCAGGTAGGAATGCTTGGTTCCTCCCCCTGGGCGGAGCATCCCACAATGGGATGATGTAATTTTATCAGCCCTGCAGTGACACTCAATGGCCCATTAACAGAAGATAACCCCTGGAGGGCGTTATCAGGGCTGAGCCATGGAAGAGATAAAGAACACTGCCCCACCTGTTGATAACAGTTTATGGAGATGGTGACTGAAAACACTTTTGGTTACATCTGACATTGTAACCTGAAACAGTGAGGCCATCCCTGCTCGGGGTGGGGGGTGAACACCACCCCCCTTACCCAAACTGGCTCAGGTGTAAAACCCCCACCCTGGGAAGGCCACGCACACAGGGGACAATGTCACACTTGCCCCACCCCGAGGGAGATCTCTGTCCCTGTCACTCCCTTACTTTCTCTCAATTTTATCTTTCTTTCCATGTCTCTCTCTACCTCACATTTACTGTTCAATAAAATCCACCTTGGATTTGGTCTCGTTAGCACCTTAAATGGGGCAGAGGCATCTCTCTAACAATTTTTTTAGCCAGATTGAGACATTATTTTGCACTGTGAGTTCAGGGCACTGCTGTCTGACCCCAAGTGCCTTTGACAACAGCATGGGTCCCTCCTCTGACGAGCTTGTGGCTCTTTCTGGAGGAACTCTTGGAAACTTGGATGCAGCTTCCTCTGAGTGACTTTTGGGAGAACTTATGAGGAAAATGGCTGTTGTGGATGGCCAGTGTAAAGAAAATATTTTCTTGTCCTTCCCTGAAATGTTTGTTAAAATCACTGGAGGAAAGGGACCAAATGATACCAGTGAGACTGACAAGGACCATTCACCACACAGTGAGGAACACAATGCTACTAAAGTCCTACAAGAAGCCCAACTCAAGTAGCTAAATTCTGAAGTAACTCCTGAATTCACAGGCTTGGGGGCTTTTCCAAATATGAGAATCATTATTTTCTTCGTCCCTGTCACCTTTGTGACAGCTACACAGACCTTTCCCTTCCTTGTAATAATCTGTATCAGGCCAAATTTCCATTTTTCTTTTTTTGGAACCTGCCAGCATCTGAGTTGGAGCTGTGCTGGAACTAGTGAAATTTGGAATTGCCACAGAATTGCTTGTTGTTGGCTTAGTAATGTTTGGGATTTGTTTGCGTTTCCATCACAAGTAACTTGTGGGAAGAGCAAATCTTCCTCAAGGCATTTTATGGAGGGTTAAGTTTGATTTCTGCTGAGTTTGTTTTGTCCAGTGCTCAGGGGATGCTCAAGGGCTCTCTGGTTTTGGTTTGGCCCTAATTTTCTTCTGATATATCTTAATCACTTAAAAACACCTGAAAAATGACTAAAAAGAGTATTGACCAGGGATATCAAAAGTCCCACCATTTAACAGGTATTTGAGGTGGAATTTATGGTTTGGGAACATATTCTGGAGGATTTGTGGGTTCTTGGGGGATATCTGGTAGTATTCTCCATATCTTTGCACTCCAAATGCCAAGGTGGATTGCTCTGTCACCTCAAAATGATTCAATCCCACCTGAAACCCCTCAATCTTACCCCAAAATTGCTCAATCCCACCTCAAAATGGCTGGTTCCCACCTCAGTCCCATGCCAAAATTACTCAGTTCCACAGCCTCTAGGGTGAGATGGGGTTGGGAGGTGACTGGGAGAAGTAAGATCCAAATTTGAGGTTGTGGGATCAGGATTGTGTGGGGCTGATTTATTTTGATAATTAATAAAACTATCAGAATTATTGATTTATGTCCTATTCATTTTCTGTCAGTTCTGGTTTGCTTTTCAGAGTGCCGCCTTCTCAGCTGATTTTGTTTGTGACCTCCTGTCCCAGACTGAAAAGCAAGATGTGTTCTATTTGCCATCTGTATGGCAGTTGTCCTGTGTTAAGTGGGCAGTTTTTCCTTATCTCTTCCACAATCAATCCTCCCTCAGGGGAGACATCTGCTGATAATGGGCTATTGAATGTCACTGCATGACTGATAAGAACTGTAACATCCCACTGTGAGATGTTCCGCCCAGATGGAGGAGCCAAGCATTCCTACCTGCATCTAGTCTTGAGATTCTGGCCCACTAACACAGCTTTTTCTGGGCTGGATTTCTCAGAGGAACAGCTGCCTCTTCCTCTTCAGAAGAAGACACCCTTTTCTACAGGATCACTTCTCCAACAGAACCACACCTGACACTGCAGGAGGACTGCAGCCACCATTCCAATTGGACTGCGGCCAACACCCTGTCCAACAACGTGTCAGGTTGTATTCTGGCTCTCTCAGTGTTGTTTTGGTTCACTGCATTGTTCATATTTTCATTTTCTTTCCTAATAAAGAGCTGTTATTCCTGCTCCCATATTTTTACCTGAGAGCCCCCCTTAATTTCAAATTTATAACAATTCAGAAAGAGAGTTTACATTTTTCCATTTCAGGAGAGGCCCCTGCCTTCCTTATCAGACACCTGTCATTCCAAACCAAAACACCTCCTTTCTCTCCTGCCTTCCTTTGCCTGCTCTGTTTCTCTGCCAGTGTCTCCATTGACCCAGGGCAGCTCCCACCAAAGGCCCTGCCCTGATTTAATTCCCAATCCATGAGCTATGACAACCACGGGCGAAGTTATGAAGGCTGGCAGTGAAATGTCACTGTAGGATCTTGCTCCACTTGGCTGTTGGCTCTTCCATAAGAGCTTTGCCTTCAAGGGCAGGAACATCTTTTCCTGGCTGGGAACTGGAATTCCAGCCCCTGGGAGTGTGTGTCATGGATCCCAGAGGGGCATTCCCAAGGCTCCCAGGGTGCTGCTCCTGCTGTGCCTCCCAAGGAGCTGTGCAGGGCAGGGACAAGGTGCAGCAGCTGTGTTGGTGCTGCAGTGCCACAACGGCCCCTGGTTCCAGGAGTTTCCGCACTGCCAACAGTGGTTCCTGGGATCCATGATGCCCTGCTGTGTCCCCATGGATATTTGGTGTCATGAAGTTCTTCAGTGTCACAATGGCCACCTCGCTCCATGAGCTTCCGCAGTGTCCAAATGGCCTCCTTGGATGGGCAGTGTCACCATGGACCATTGGCTCCATGCAGCCCCGCTGGGTCACCATGGACTCCTTGGTTCCATGAGGTTCTGGGGGTGTGTCCATGGTCTCCTTGGATCCACAGTGCCACAATGGACCACTGGATCCACGTGGCCCTGCTGTGTCACCATGGCCCCTTGGTTCCATGGGACCCCAGAGTCACAATTGTCTCCTTGCTTCCACATCACCCCCTCAGTGCCAAAATGGCCCCTTCGTTCCATGGGGGACACAAAAGATTTATGGAAACATTGAGCAAATCCTGCTTAACACACCTGGGAACACCTGTTTGCATTCCAGAGGGAGGTTAAAGGTGAGGATGGCACCAGCAGCTTCCATCTGAAACAGAGATCCAGGGAAAGGAGTGGGACAGAGAATTCAACTGGGAGACTCAGAGAATTCTTCTTCCAGAGATCATTTCTGGTCACACTGTCCCTTGTAGAAAGGTGACACCATTCCAGGCAGCCTGTACTGAGCAGGTGTCTCCTGAGGGGTTTGTTGTTTAGGAAATCTGCTCAGGCTTTTCCATTCTTTCTTTCCCAAGAGGAAAACTTCTCCTGGGCCTGTGTGCAGGCAGAGCCCTGAGGAGAGCAGGTGGGACACGGTGCAATGGGCTGGGACATGGAGCTGCAGAGCTGAGGGACAAGGTTCTGCTGCAGGGCACAGGGATGTCAGTGCCAGGTGGGTGATGTCAGACATGGTGAGGCTGGGGGTGAGGAGCAGCTTGTCCAAACAGGGTCAGCCCTCAGGGGGCTCATTCTTCTACATGCCCAGACCTCCTAAGGAGACCTTCAGCATCAAGATCACCTGGGGAATGCTTCTATCAGCTCTTCTCTGAACTGGAAAATAAGAGAATACTCACTTGAGTAAAGAAAAAATGTCATGAGGTGCACTTGGAAATCTTCCTCCTTACAAGAACTCCAAACTGACTCCAATCAGCTGCACAAGCCCTGGAGACTTGCAGACGATTGAATGAAGACAAAGTGCCCCTAAGGGCTTCTTTTTCTTTAATGATCCCCATGGAGGATTTGGGGTGAAGTCCAGAACCCTCAGGCACTGAGAGAAGGCTGAAGAAGCTGCTCAAGGAGTCAGGAGCAAAACTCCAAGTCCCTTGGAGCATCACTGAGTGCAGGGACTGCCAAAGGACTGGTGAGAGCAGATCCTTGAGGCCAGGATTGCAGGGAGCCCAAGGCTCAGAGCAGGGAACTGCAATGCTGAGCAAGGCCTGGGCTGGCTGGGGGAAGCAGAAAGGCCAAGCCCTGAGCCCAGCCTGGCACAGCAGGGCCTGTCCCTCACGGGTGGCTCGGGGCTGTTTGTGGGGCAGGGGGATGTGAGGGGCAGCAAGGACAAATGTCACAAACCTGTGTGACCCTGCAGATCCTCAGGGAACCAAGGGGCCAGGGTGACACTGTGCTGCCTCATGGAATCAAGGAGACCATTGTGAACTCGGTGACCCCAAGGAACCAAGGGTCCATGGTGACCTTGTGCAGCCACAGTGTCACAGAGGAGCCGCTGTGACACAGCGAGGGCACACGGAGCCCAGGGGCCATTGTGACACATCAGGGCTCTGTGGAACCACGAAGCCATTGTGACATTGCAAGGCCTCATGGAAGCACGGGGCCATTGTGGCACTGCAGAAGCAAGGGGAACATTGTGACACTCCAGGGCCTGATGGAACCAAGGAGACCATTGTGACACTGTGGGGTCCATGGAACCAAGGGAACATGGAACAGGTCTGGCTGGCTGGGCCTCCTGTGGACCACCTGACCACCTTGGTATGTGGAGGGCTGCTTCTCATCTGCCCCTGAAGCCCTGGGGCTCTGGGCTTTCCTTCCTGTGGGAGAGAACTCTCCTTCTCCTCCAGGGTTCCATGGCCAAAATTGGGATTCCTCCTCCAAAACTCCGTACATCCAAGGATTGTTCCCAAGTGAAAGCTGCCAGGACAGACAGGTCTGGGTGCCCTTGGCCTCTTGAGAGATGCATCTCATCTGCTTTTGAAACACTGGGGCTTGGTGCTTTCCTTCCAATGTAAATAGTTGTCCTTCTCAAGGTGACTGTGGTCAAAACTGAGATTCCTCCTCCCAAATTCCATGTATCCAAGAATTCCTCCCTTACAAAACCTGCCAGGAAGAACAGGTCTGGTTGGCTGAGCCTCCCAGGAGCCACCTCTTTCTTCTTCTGCCTTTGAAACACTTGGGCTCTGTGCTTTCCTTCCTATGGAAAAGAACTCTCCTTCTTATCTACACAGAAATGGCCAAAACTGGGGTTCCACCTCCCAAATTCCCTATATCCAAGGGTTGCTTTCAGACAAAAGCTACCAGGGCAAAGAGGTCTGGCTGGCCTAGACCTCTGATGGCAGCCTTTCATCTGCCCCTCAAACACCAGTGTTCTGTGCTTTCCTTCCTTTGGAAAAAAAACCATCATTCAACTCCGGGTGTCCATGTCTGAAAGTGGGATTCCACCTCTAAAATTCCCTATATCCAACGGTTGCTCCCAGACAAAATCTGCCAGTACCATAAAGTCTGGCTGGCCTTGGCCTCTGGTCGCTGCCCCTGCCACGCTGGGGCTCGGTTCTTCCCTTCCCATGGAGATCACTGTGACACTGTGGGCACCTCATGGAACCAAGGGGATCATTGTGGCACCACTGGAGCCCACGGAACCAAGTGGCCATGGTGACACCGCGGGGCTTCAGGGACCCAGAGATCATTATGACTCTGTGGGGTCTGATGGAACCATGGAGACCATTGGGACCCTTCCGGGCCTCATGTCACCAAGGGGGCATTGTGACACCTCAGGGCCTCCTGGAAGCAAGGGACCATTGGGACACTGTGGGGCCCCATGAAAGTGAGGGAACATGGAGGTCTGGCTGGCTTGGCCTCTCAAGGGCTGCCTCTCATCAGCTCCTGGAGCACTGGGGCTATGTGCTTTCCTTGCTATGGGAAAGAACCATCCATCTTTTCAGATGCCCATTGTCAAAACTGGTATCCTCCCTAAAATATTTCCTATATGCAAGGGTATCTCCCAGAAAAAAACCTGCCAGCTCTAGCTGGCCTCTGCCTCTTGTGGTCACCTCTCATCTGCCCCTGAATCACTGGGGCTCTCTTCCTTCCTTCCTCTGGAAAAGAACATGCCTTCTGGTCCAGGGTCCATGGCGAAAATTAGTTTGGCCTCCCAAATTCTGTATATCCAAGGATTGCTCCCAGACAAAAGTAGCCAGGACAGACAGGTCAGGTTGGCCCTTTGCTCTAGTGATTTTCTTAGACTATGAGCTGAATGTTTTCATTTGAAAATACCTTGGAGAGAGCCCAGAGATCTCCCAAGGTGGGGTTTTGAGTCCTCGGGCACATGGCCACTACATATGGACAAAGGAGCTCTGTGCTTTGTGCTGCTGTGGTGGTTTTGCATTACGGAAGTGATGTCCTGAGAGAAGCTGCTAGCAGTTTCCCCTGTGTCTGACAAAAAAACCAATCAGTAATTAGCTCTGAGAGCTGACAATCTGTTAAACCACTAAGCAAACTGCAGACGCCTCTGTGCAGACCCAAGTTGAAGATGAGAAAGCCTGGCTGGGTCTCTCTCCCCTCTGGCCCCAAAGAGGTGCCAAGGCCGGCCCAGCCCCGTCTCGGCCGTGGGGCCGGGCGGCTCCTGCCGTGGGGCCGGGCCCCTTCCCAGGGAGCCGCCAGGCCCCATCGGCTGCCGGGCAGGGCAGGGGAGGCCGCGGGGCCGAGGCCGGGCCGTGGCTGCGGGTGCTGACATCTGGCCGCTGCCGAGCCCTGCCCCGCCGCCAGCCCGGGCCCAGCCGGGATCCGCCGGGCCCCAGGAGCAGCCCCGGGCCGGGCCGGCTCGGCCAAGGCTCTGCCGCCCTTGGGCTTCGCCCGCAGCCAGCGGGCAGGGGAGGAGAAGCCATCGGCCCCGGCCGTGCTGCTGCTGGGCTCTGGCCTGGCTGCTGAGATCCTGGCCCTGCCCCAGCACGGCCCAGCCTGACACAGCCCCAGCGCAGCCGCTGCAGAAACCTCCATGGGAAAACAGCTCCGGCCGCAAGGACCGAGCCCGGCCGGGCTCACGGAACCATCTGCAGCCCCGGGCAGATATTGACTCTGCCAGTGCTGCCATCCTCCCTCCAGTGAGAGAAAAGGACACAAGGCAGGCACACAGAGGAGCAACATGAACCCACTGAGGTCACTGAAGCGGAAGTTGAGTCCCAGATGGGAGGGATGAGGAGATGCCCCCTTGATCTTGGGGCTGAAATCCTCTGGTAAAGCTATGGAGAAGGATGTCATTGATACATCAGGCTCTCTTTTTCCCTATAACTCATTGAAAATTATGGGAAGATGACTTGTTTCAGCAAAGGTCTCCATGCTAAAGTAAGCAAATGTTGCAGTAGCTGTGATCCCATGAGAAGTTTGAAAAGAAAAAAGAGAAGAGTGATGAGACCCTGTGCCCTCAGGGAGAGAAGAAGAAGACCTCTGTTCCCAGAGATGAAGATGATTTCAGAAATAGATGAAGAGAACCTTTGCTCTTAAACAGCTCATGTTGAAACTAAAACCCCATAAGTTGACATGGCTCACGAACACAGCTGTGGGAAAGGCTGTGAAAAAATGGGAGGGACTTCACGACTGCAGATTTTCCAAGGCAGCTGTTATTCATGGAAATGAAAAGCCATGAGATAACTGTTTTCTTGTGGAGTGGTCTCCATAACATTAACAAGAGGAACTACTATCCCTAAGAGAACTGAAGAAAGACAAACGGAATGAAAATTTTAGGTTTTGTCTCTTTACATTGTCAGGTTGAATGGAGAGAGGAAGTGTTCTGAAATTTTTCTTCAAATTCTTATTATTCATTATTTTAATTACTGTTAATAAACTTCTTTACGCCCTTTTAAACTGTTGAGTCTACTTTGCCTTTCACCTAATCCTATCGCAGAGAAGGATGTGAGTAAGTATACTGTAGTGAGTGCACTGGTAATTTACCAACACTGAACCCACCACACTAACTGATGCATTGGCCAAGAAATCTCAAATTGGTGAACCAAAAGCACTACAGATACTTCCTGATGAACTGCAGTAGAGCAGAGGGAAATCAAGGAAAAGGAATATTTTGTCAGGGCTTCCTCTATTCTAATGAGCCCCGTGGTGCATTTGGAGCTGAGCCCTGGAACCTCAGGGCCTGAGAGGAGATTGCACAAACCTTTCCAGCAGTCCAAGTCAGAGGAAACACCCAAAGTATCACCAGCAATTAATGGGACCCACTGTGGTCCATCTCCAACACAGGCTCCTCATGGAATCCGTGGAGGAGAGAACTGGAGGCCAGGATGGCACAAAAACCTCTCAGAGACTCAAAACGGCACAAAAACCTCTCAGTGTGGAAAAGAAAAACCAAAGTACATGAAAAAAGTAGAGTATCACAAAGTATTAATGAGCTCCACTGAGTGTCAGTACAAAGCTCTCAAGGGACTCATTAAAGCAGATAATTGGGGCCATGATTGCACAAACCTCTCACAGAGTCTGGACCAAAAGGGAAACACCAAGTGCCTTAAAAGAACTGAAGTACCTTGAAGCATTAATGAGCCCCACTGAGTGTTGTTACTGACAAAGCCTCTCCAGGGACTAATTACAGCAGATAATTGGAGGCCATGATTGAACAAAGCTCTCAGAGACTCCAAGGCAAAAGCAAAAGCCAAAGTCCTTTGAAAAACCTGCAGTCCCTGGGAGCATGAAGGAGCCCTTCCTGACCATTCCTGACCAAGGCTCCCCAGGGACTCCTTCCAGCAGATCCTTGAGGCCACTGGGATGTGGGCTAGGGGGGGATGCTGAGGGCAGGACCAGGGGGTGACAGTGCCCAGCCTGGCTGGGGCTGTGCCAGGAGGCCCCAGGGCCTCAGGACAAGGTGTCTCCTCCCAGCCCTTGGTGGCACAGACCCTGCTGTGCCCCAGGGCACCAAGACTTGGCTTCTCTTTGTCCCCACCTGTCATCAGTGCCTCCAGTTCTCTGCTCTGCCTGGGGCCTGGGGACACTTTCTCAGTCGTGTCCCTCAGTGGGACCCATTAAAAGTCCAAGAAACTTTGGAGCTGGATTCTGACTTGGAGTTCTGGAGAGGTTTCTGCAGCTCCCTCTCAGGGCCTGATGTTCAGGGCCTGAGCACAAAGCCCCAGAGGGTCATTAAAGTCCTTGTGCTGTGTCTGTGCTGCTGAGCTGGGCCGGGCTCCTGGCACAGAGGGTGATCCTGGTAACCAAGCAGAGCTTCAAAAGCACATTTCTCTTGCTGAGCAGCTCTTCTCCCAGCCCAGCAGGGCTGGGGCACTGCCTGCAGCCAGCCCAGGCACAGCACAGAGGCACAGAGAACTTCAATCAGTCAGGGCTGGGAAGGGGCTGAGAAGTGCCTGGGGCAGAATCACTGCCAGCCCTTGGCACAGGAACCTCTGGCTGCAGGACAATGCAGCTGCAGCTCCTGGAGAGATCTCCTAAAGCTGGAACATCCCAATGCCCACAGCCCCTGTGAGTGCATTCTCTGCTCATCTCCTGTGCAGAGCAGCCAGGGGTGCCCAGGGCTGTCCTGCAGAGCAGGGTCCTGCAGCCCAGGGTGCTGTGCTGGGCCAGGGACTCTGCTGCCTGCCAGGGACAGCTCTCAGCCGGCCCTGGAGCTGCTCCCAGCGCTGGCCAGGAGCTGTGGGGGGAAGGAGCCGCCCTGAGCAGGGCAGGTGCTGCTGCTGAGAGGGGCTGGGTGGGGCAGGGCTGCTCCCAGCTCTAACCAGCCTGGGCACAGCTCCGGAGGGCACTTCCCAAAGAAGGTAAGCCTGGGATTGCTGTAAAGTTGAGCACCTTTCCTGGTAGTGTTTTCAATTTCCTGCTTGGAGCACTGTGGGAGGTTTGGGGTGACGACAAAAAGGGTGTTGCTTTTCATATATTTTTCATATAGTCGCAGTTCTGTAAATTATTATGATATAGTTATAAAATTATAATCCTACCTAACTCTATTAAACTCTCAACTATTTTAAACTACTATTATATAATTAATATAATTATAATCCTTAATTACCTCTAGTATGCTTCCTTACCTTTCTCTTAGATTTTAGAACAATAAGCTGACTGTCTAAATACATTCCTTTAATACTATATAGTCTTATTATAAGGAAGAGGAGGACCTACAAGAAGAACATTTTCGTTTTTGAATGTGAGCAGGGATAACAAAATCTGGGCAAAGAAGTCTTTGGACCTACTCCAATGGGCTGAGCCAGGGGTGTGTAATTGGGGCAACTGAATATCTTATTGGATGTTCCTGTTAAATATCCTAATTAATCAATCTTAATGAACTGTTGAAATCAGGAGCTGGGTGTGCCTCATCCCCACTGGGACACCTGGGAGCGTCAAATAAAGGTCTGGTTTTTACTTTACTGTTCGAACACTGTTGCAAGGGTTCTTTTTTTTCTCTTTTGATTATAGGCAACAGGGGGATGAGAGAAGCAGAACAGGAATTGTAACCCCAGAATGACAGAACATTCTGAGTTGAAATGGACACACAGGATCATCAAAGGAATGTTTGAACATTTACAGAGACTCCAGAACTGTGACTTTGGGTGGTCAGTCTCTCTGCTGGGAGCCTCCCAAAGGGCCTTCAGCCACTCCTCAGCCCTGGACAGCAGCAGCATCACCTCTGCAGGGCCCAGCAGGGCTCTCCTGAGCTGCCCTTGCCCAGCTGCACACAGAGCCTGCCCCAGCCAGGGCCCTGCACACACGCAGGTTTCTGTAGGTCCGGGCCGAGGGCACACAGGGTGGGATGGGCTCTGTGAGCGCTGGCAGGGACAAGGCACCTCTCAGGAGGGAATGTCCAGGCCCAGGGAGATGCTCAGGGAAGCAGAGGGGGCTGAACAGAGCAGTGCTGGGGGAACAAGCCCATCCAGCCCCTCACCTGCCCTCAGCCACAGGGAAACCCTTGCCTCTCACATCTCTCTGTGGCAAACTCTAAATGCAGCAGGAATGCTGGGGATTTCTGACCTCAGAGAGACAGGAATGATGTGTGGGTAGGAAAGCAGTCCATTAAAAGAGCTCCTGCCAGCCTCTCTTGAATTGTCCCTGTCCTTTCTCCATGAACAGGTGCCCATGTGCAGCCACAGCAAATGTCCAACAGCAGCTCCATCAGCCACTTCCTCCTGCTGGCACTGGCAGACACGCGGCAGCTGCAGCTCCTGCACTTCTGCCTCTTCCTGGGCATCTCCCTGGCTGCCCTCCTGGGCAACGGCCTCATCATCAGCGCCGTAGCCTGCGGCCACCACCTGCACACGCCCATGTTCTTCTTCCTGCTCAACCTGGCCCTCAGCGACCTGGGCTCCATCTGCACCACTGTCCCCAAAGCCATGCACAATTCCCTCTGGGACACCAGGAACATCTCCTACACAGGATGTGCTGCACAGCTTTTTCTGATTATCTTCTTCCTTGGAACAGAGCTTGCCCTCCTGACCATCATGTGCTACGACCGCTACGTGTCCATCTGCAAACCCCTGCACTACGGGACCCTCCTGGGCAGCAGAGCTTGTGCCCACATGGCAGCAGCTGCCTGGGCCAGTGCCTTTCTCAATGCTCTCATGCACACAGCCAATACATTTTCCCTGCCCCTGTGCCATGGCAATGCCCTGGGACAGTTCTTCTGTGAAGTCCCCCAGATCCTCAAGCTCTCCTGCTCCAAATCCTACCTCAGGAAATTTGGGCTTCTTCTTATTAGTGTGTGTTTAGCACTTGGTTGTTTTGTGTTCATTGTTTTCTCCTATGTGCAGATCTTCAGGGCTGTGCTGAGGATCCCCTCTGAGCAGGGACAGCACAAAGCCTTTTCCACCTGCCTCCCTCACCTGGCCGTGGTCTCTCTGTTTTTCAGCACTGGCATACTTGCTCACATGAAGCCCTCCGCCATCTCCTCCCCATCCCTGGATCTGGCCCTGTCAGTTCTGTACTCGGTGGTGCCTCCAGCCCTGAACCCCCTCATCTACAGCCTGAGGAACCAGGAGCTCAAGGCTGCAGTGTGGAGACTCTTGATTGGATGGTTTCAGAAACATTAAAATGATGGCCAGTTTCTGAAAATCACTTGTAACAAAAGTCATCTTTGATACTTCTTGTTGAATTAGTTGTTGGGAATTTTTTTTCCTTTGTTTTACTTTTTTTCATATTGTCCACAATAAATGTAATTTTTTAGCCATTTGTCATTTTGTCTCCACCTTCCCTGTTGCCACAGAATGTGTCTATGAGGGGCTGCACTCTCGGTGGCTTTAAAGGAACTAAAGGATCTCCCAGCAGTTTTCTGCAGAGATGGCCTTTTGTTGCCTTCTCTGGAGCTGCAGCAGCAATGTCTGTGTGCAGAGCTGGGGGCAGATCAGTGCTGTCACAGCAGCTCTGCTCCTGCTGGCCACACCATTCCTGATCCAGGCCAGGAGCCATTGGCCTTCTTGGCCACCTGGGCACACGGCTGGCTCATGTCCAGCCTGCTGTCCATCAGTCCCTGCAGGTCCCTTTCTGCCTGGCTGCTGTCCAGCCCCTCTGTCCCCAGCCTGTAGCGCTGCAGGGGTTGTTGTGGCCAAAGTGCAGGACCCGGCACTTGGACATGTTAAACCTCACCTTGTTGGGTTTAGGCCCTGGATTCAGCCTATCCAGGGTCCTGTGCAGAGCCCTCCTACCCTCCAGCAGATCAACACTCACATCCAGCTTGGTGTCATCTGCAAAGATGTCCTTGGTTCCATGGGTCCCCTCAGTGTCACAATGTCCCTTTGGTTACACCAGGCCCTGCACTGTCACACTGGTCTCCTTGGTTCCATGGAGCCCCAAAATGCGACAATGGACTCCTTGGTTCCATGGGGCTTCACAGTGTCACAATGTTCTCGTTGGTGCCGCAGTTTCACAGTGGCCCCTTGGTTCCATGGGGCCCCAGGGTGTCACAAAGGCCCCATGGTCACATGAGGTACCACACTGTCACAATGCTCTCTGTGGTTCCTCCTGTCCCCTCAGTGTCACAATGGATTCCTTGTTTCCATGAGGCCCCACAGTGTCACAACGGCCTTCCAGATTACTGGAGGCCCCAGAGTGTCACAGTGGCCCCTTGGTTACACAAGGTCCTGCAGTGTCACAATGTCCCCTTGGTTCCATGAGGCCCCACAGTGTCAGAATGGCCCCTTGGTTCCACTGGGCCCTGGACTCTCCCAATGCTCTCCTTGGTTTCGCAGTGTCACAGTGGTGAAACCCCTCGGTTACACGAGGCCCCGCAGTGTCACCATGGCCTCTGTGGTTCCACCAGGACCCAGTGTCACGGGGACTCCCTGGTTCCATTGGGCCCCAGAGCACCACAATGGAGCCCTGGTTCTATGGGGCTGCACAGTGTCACCATGGTCCTCTTAGTTCCATGAGGCCCTGCAGTGTCACAATGGCCCCAGAGTGTCCCAATCATCACAGAATGACAGAATCAAATAGGCTGGAAAAGACCTTTGGGATCATCAAGTCCAACCAATGCCCTAATACTGCCTTGTCACCCAGACATGCCACTGAGTGCCACTGGAGAGGGACAGTGACTCTGCCACCTCCCCCCTGGCCTGCCCATTCCATTGCCCACTCACCCTTTCTGTGAAGAACTTCCTCTTGTCCAGCCTAAACCTCCCCTGGTGCAGCTGAAGGCTGTGTCTTCTTGTGCTGCCCTCCAGCAGATCCACACTCACACCCAGCTTGGTGTCACCTTTAAATTGGTGATGGTGGGCTCGATCCCCTCCCCCAGATCATCGGTGAAGATGTTAAACAGGACTGGGCCCAACACAGATCCCTGGGGACAGCACCAGGGACTGGACACCAGCTGGGTGCAGCACCATCCCCACCCCTCTCTGGGCCCAGCCTCCAGCCAGCTCTTCCATCTCCCAGCCAGGAGGGAACCTGCCCAAGCCGTGGGCTGCAGCTTTTCCAGGGAATGCTGTCAGAGACAGTGTCCAAGGCTTTGCTGAAGTCCAGATGGACACATCCACAGCCTTTCCCACATCCACAGGTGGGTCACCTGGTTATAAACAGAGATCAGGTTGGTCAGGCAGGACCTGCCCCTCTTAAATCCACGCTGGCTGGCTCTAAACCCTCGGCCATCCTGTGGGTGTCCTGTGGTGGCACTCAAGGTGATCCGTTCCATAACTTTGCTGGGCACCGAGGTCAGGCTGACAGGCCTGGAGTTCCCCAGATCCTCCTTCCAGCCCTTCCTGGGGATGGGCTCACACTGGCACCTCCAGTGCTCTGGGACCTCCCTGGTGAGCCAGGACTGATGGTAAATGATGGGGAGCAGCTTGGAGAGCTCATCCACCAGTTCCTTCATCCTTCTAGGATGGATCCCATCCCATCCCATCCACCTGTGAGCATCTGAGTGTCTCAGCAGGTCAGCAGCTGCTTCCTCCTGGATTACAGGGGGCTGTTCTACTCCCTGAGCCCATCCGCCAGCTCAGGAGAACTCTTGTCCTGGGGACAACCTCTCCATATACTGAAAATTAAAAGAATCAAGATATTAAGTAGCTGGGCTTTTTCCTTATCTTTTGTTAGTATATTTTCCACTGCATCCAATTAAGAGCAGAGGTTCTCCGTATACCACATTTTGCTGATAATTTATTACTAGACATATTTTTTATTCTTTTTCACAGAAGTGTCCAGGTTAAGCTCTAATTGAGATTTCACCTCTTTCCTTTTTTTTCTGCATGACCTAACAACTTCCTTAAATACTTGCTAAGTTGCCTGACCTTCTTTCCAAAGTTAATGCACCCTCTTGTTTCCCTTGAATTCCCACAAAAGCTCCATGGGCAGCCAGGACAGTCATTTCCCTCACCAGCTCATCTTTTCCCACACTGGGACAGGCTGCTCCTTCCCCCTTAAGACTATTTTCTTGAAATGTGTCCATCCTTCCTGGACCCCTTTGTTTTTAAGGGCTGTTTCCCATTAAAAAAAAAATCAGTACCTGATTTGGTACTCCCCAAATCTGCATCCTAAATAGGCCACAGGCTGCCCTTCCTAATTCCAGTGTGGACGTTTCCTTGCTGCCCCTCCTTCTTTGACAGATCATTGAAAACTTGATTATTTCATGGTCCCTGTGCCCCAGGCAGCCTCCGACCCCCACATCTGCCACCAGCCCTTCTCTGTTTGTGAACAGCAGGAGACAGAGCTTTCCTTGGGAGTGGAGTGTTACCAAAAATTCGGTAAAACAGAAAACTCCTTAACACCAGTGCAGCATTAAGAAGCAGCATTCTTTATTCAGCCGGATGCACAGGGGACAGCTCCTCCCAAAGCTGAGCATGCTGAGTGCAGGAAAGTTTCTGTTCATATTCTGTATTTTGCACATGTATTCATTGATAGTCCTGGACTAAACACACATCTGATAATCATTTCCCCAGAATTAAAACACATTTCTCCTCCCTTTTACCCATGTGTTCTTCTGTTCTGGGGGTCTCTCTGGTGGTCCCTGGTGGTCATGGACCCCAATGTTCCCGTGGGCCTGGCTGAGCTGGCAGGACACTGAGGCTGGTGAACTTCCAGTTCCACTTCTCCCACAATGGGCACTGTGTGGTTTCCATGGGCCTGGGGTTTTGGAGAAAAAGCTACAGGTGTTGCTCACCTCAGGGAGAAAATTTAACATCTGGAAACATGAGGTCACAGCATGGGCTATGACATCACATGAGTGATCTATGACAGAATGGTCCATGACATCCAGAGTGGTTAAAGTGAGGTTATCAAGAAATTATGACATCATATGCCATCTCTGTGACATCACAGAGCAGGCTTTTGCATCACAGGAGAGAGATTTGAAAGCACAGAGCAGGCTGTGACATCACAGAATTGTCTTTGACATCAGAGACCTGCTGTGTGACATCACAGAATGGGCTGTGACATCACAGAGGGGCTGTGTGACATCACAGAGGGGCTATGTGAGGTCACTGGGTTGGTCACTCTGCCCCAGCTCCCCCTCACAGTTTCTCCCAACAAGTCCAATGCTGTTCATGCCCAGCAGGGTCCCTGTCCCCCGATATCCCCCCGGCCCACCTTGAGCCACAGCCTCCACCAAAGGATGTTCCACAGGATCCACCCCAGAGCCTGACATGGGGACAAGGAGCCAGGGCTGTGGGACCAGGACATCAAGGACGTGGATTATCCAGGTCCCTGTGGCCTGGGTTGGGTTTCCCAGGACAGGAAAGATGTCTGGCAGCTGGAGCAGGGTTAGGGAAGGGCCCCCAAGGTGGGGCTGGAGCCTTTGGGCTGTGAGCAGAGGCTGAGGGAGCTGAGCTTGTCCAGCCCGGAGCAGGGAAGGCTGAGGGGCTCCTCATCCCAGCCTGGCAGTGCCAGCAAGGAGGGGATGGAGAACACAGAGCCAGGCTCTTCACCAGGGGGCCTGGTGGGAGACAGAAGCCAATAGGTGGAAGGGAGAGAGGGGAGATCAGCAAGGACAGGAGGAGATTAAATGGGCCAGGCTGGTTTCATCATTTCCTCAACACATTTCCTGACCTCCCTTCTCCATCCACCACTGACAGATTTGCAAATCGAGAATTGTTTGATCTGTTTTTCCCCCACTCCATGATGAGAATCCTGATACAAGAATTTAATTATGTCTATATCTATCACAGAACCACGCTTGTCTAATATCAATTTTAGTATGGAAATCGCTTGGGGATGGTGGACTCATCAGATGCTGCTGGGACATTGCACATAGCTCAGGGTAGAGCGTGACTGTTATTAAATTGTGTCCTGTTAAACTATGGTCTGTTGGCCATGAAGAGAAACTTTCTGTGCCTCTGAGTCTCACCAGTTCCTGACCCCCAAAGGACACAAACCTGATGAGTTGTGGTTCCCACTCCAGTGGTGGCACTTGGAGCTCCCTCCATCCCCAGAGCAGAGCTCCCTTGTCCCAGAAAGTCCCTGGCAATGCAGGGATGAAGGAAAACAGGACAGGCTGTGGGGATCAGGGCCAGGGCACAGCCAGGGATTTGGGGTGGCTGTGAGCCCAGGGCAGGACCTGGCCCTTGGCCTTGGTGAACCTCATCCCATTGTCCTGGGCCCATGGCTCCAGCCTGTCCAGATCCCTCTGCAGAGCTTCCTGCCCTCCAGCACAGCCACACTCCCACCCAGCCTGGGCTCACCTGGAACTGCCTGAGGGTGCCCTCGATGGCCTCGTCCAGATCAGCAATAAAGAGATTTCACTGACCTGGCCCCAGTGCTGAGCCCTGGGGACACCCCTGGATGTGACTCCAGGGTCTTGATTTTCATATCTATTCCAACTGCATGAGGAGGCACTTGGATTCAGTGTTAATTGGAGATTTCACACATCAATTTATTAGGAGTAAAAAAAACTAAACAGAACCTGAAGAAATCTTTTCTCACTGTCCTTTTAAATATAGTGTAATCAACCACAAGAGATTTGAAAACTTAAATGATTCCCAGGGCTTGGCTTATTAAGGTGTTCTGAATGTTAATGAGCCCTGGGGCACTGAATTCCTGACGTGAAGAGCTGAAGGCTGAAGAAGTCTCTGGAGCAGTAAAATTCAGCAGCAGCCTCCAAGTTGCTGAGGATGTCAGCAGCCCCCACTGAGGCCATCCCTGCCCAGAGACCCTGGGGGAATGGGCAGACAAGGAGAGCGTCCCTGGGGCTGGGGCAGCAGAACTCAGAGGCACCAGCGGCTCCAGCTGGGAACTGGAGTGTGGGATGGGGCTGTGAAAGCCCTGCCTGGGCTGTGCCAAGCAGGACACAAGCCCTGATCCCCATCCCCTAAAAAACTCTCTCAATGGGACATTTAAAAGGAATTACAATAGGTTCTGTCCTCTGAGTTGGATGCACTGGAGAAATACCAACAAGAGATTCTCAGGAGCTCAAAACAATAAAACAGCCTTTCGGGCAACATAGAAGATAAGAGAAACTTTGGGAAAAGGTTTAATAGGTCATTAAATCAACAAAAAACATTTCTCAAAGCATTAGTCCTCGGATGTAGGGAGTTTTGGAGGTGGAATCCCAGTTTTGGCCATGACAGGATGAATGATTTTTTCCTATAGGAAAGAGAAGTGCAAGTCCAAGTGTTCTGGAAGAAGATGAGAGGTGGGCACCCTTAGGCCAAGCCAGCTGGACCTGTGTCTCCTGGTACCTTTCGTCTAGCGGCTATCCTTGGACACAGGGCATTTTGGAGGTGGAATCTCAGCTTTGGCTGTGGGTTCCTGGATAGGAAGAATTATTTACATTAGGAAGAAAAGAACGGAGCCCCGGTGTTTCAGAGGCACATGAATGCCAGCCCTCAGGAAGCCAAGGCCAGCCAGACTTGTCAGTCCTGGCAGCTTCTGTCTGGGAGCTATCCTTGGATATAGGGAATTCTGGAGGCAGATCCTCAGTTTTGGCCATGGGTGCCTGGTGGAGATGGATGGTTTTTTTCCCATAAGAAAGAAAAGCACACGGTCCCTGTGTTTCAAAGGCAGTTAAGAGGTGACCCTTGGGTGGTCAAGGCAGTCAGACCTGTCTCTCCTGGCAGATTTCATCTGGAAACAATCCTTTTACATAAGGAAATTTGGAGAAGAAATCCCAGTTTTGGCCCTGGTTCCCTGGAGGAGAAGGACAGTTCTCTCCCATAGGAAGGAAAGCCCAGAGCCCCAGTGCTTCAGGGGCAGATGAGAAGCAGCCCTCAACATGCCAAGGTGGTCAGGTGGTCCCCAGGAGCCCAGCCAGCCAGACCTGTTCCATGTTCCCTTGGTTCCATGGACCCCACAGTGTCACAACGGTCTCCTTGGCTCCATGAGGCCTTGGAGTGTCACAATGTTCCCCTTGCTTCTGCAGTGTCACAATGGCCCCGTGCTTCCATGAGGCCTTGCAATGTCACAATGGCTTTGTGGTTCCACAGAGCCCTGATGTGTCACAATGGCCCCTGGGCTCCGTGTGCCCTCGCTGTGTCACAGCGGCTCCTCTGTGACACTGCGGCTGCACAAGGTCACCATGGACCCTTGGTTCCTTGGGGTCACCGAGTTCACAATGGTCTCCTTGATTCCATGAGGCAGCACAGTGTCACCATGGACCCTTGGTTCCATGAGGATCTGTAGTGCCACCATGGTGTCCTTGGACCCACATTGTCACAACTGACCCACGGTTCCATGAGGTTCTGCAGTGTCACTGCAGCAGTCAGAGGCCCTGCAAGGCCTCCCTGGCGGTCACTCACCTAAGATAAGAAATGCCTAAGTCACGGTGACAGGACCAAAGAAGCCCCTCTTCTGCATTCAGACCCTTCTTATCTCTCTGTAAGGGTATTGGTCGTATTCTTCTCAAACCTGGGAATTGGACAATTTCCAACACCCCAGTACCCCATATAAACACCCATTTCTATCCAGTTTGGCAGAAGAACTGTCACTGCATCCCTTCAGAGGAGCTGGCAATAAAGGACATCGCTGTGGAACCGCATACAGCCTTCTCCTCTCTCTGTCCCTGTGTGTCTGCCAGAGGCACTTGTGAGCACAGAGCGAAATCACCAAGAGCTGAACTCACAGAGCTGAAATCACTCCAGAGGTGCTCACTAAGTTGCCTGTGGCTGGGAGCTGAGCCGAGGGACCCAGACAGGCTGAGCCTGACAGCGCAGCGCTATCCGGACACCCACGGCAGCGGCTGCCCGGGGGTCAGATGGACCCCTGGGACCCCAGGCAGCATTAACCAGGAGTGACTGGGATCACAGAGGAACCATAAAGGAAGTTACTGCAATGATACTGGGACTATCTGGGAGTGACTGGAATCATACTGGGAGTGACTGGAATCATACTGGGTGACTTGGAGTGACTGGGACCTTACTGGGAGCAAATGGTACCATAATGAGAGTGACTGGGTTCATACTGGGAAGGACTGGAACCATACTGGGACTGCCTGGAACTATTATAGGGGTGAATGGGAACACCTGGGAACATGCTGGGATCATGCTGGGATCACACAGGGAGTGACCGGGATGATACTGGGATCACACTGAGTGTAACTGGAAGTGACAGGGACCATACTGGGGGTGACTGGGAGCCACAGGGCCCATGCTGGGAGTGGCCTGGGGGGAGCTGGGGGAACTGGCCCAGCTGGGGCTCAGGGTTGTTCTCCCCCAGAACTGCCCCAGGTCCTGCTGCCACCCCCGGCCCCACAGAGCCAAGGGACAGGGCACAGCTGAGGGACAGGGGACAGGGACAAGGACAGGGACAGGGACAGGGCACAGCTGAGGGACAGGGCACAGCCAGGGAACACGGCCTGGCTGAGGGACACTGAGCCCCAGCACTTTGGGCTGTTGCCCTTGGGCTCCCAGCACAGGCCCAGGGGCAGAATCCCCTCCAGAAACTGCTGTTTGCTTTCAGCTCTGCTCTGGAACATTCCCCAGGAGCCCCTGCAGTGGCTGCAGCCCAGCCAGGTGCCCGGGGCCACCAAAGCCGCTCCGGCAGTGCCCTCCTGCCCCGGGCAGGGCACGGAACACCCAAGGAAAGGCTCGTGCTGGGCTCAGGGCAGGGACAGGGCACTCCCCTGGTGCTGCCACGGGCACAGCAGAGCCGGCCTGGGCAAAGGATTGGGATCGATGTCCCATGGAATCCCAGCAGGGGTTACTTCTCATTGCACTGCTCTCGTTCGGTTGTCATCAATTCAAATAATTTCCACATGGAATTCTCATGGCAGTGGGTTAGGGAGTAGGTCCATCCATGGAATTCTCACCTGACTGGGATGAGACTGAGATCTGGCCATGGAAATTCCATGGCAATTCCTGCATTCCCAAGTCCCCCATTCCTGAATCCCCCATTCCCATAGGAATTGCCCTTCCCTTCCCACACCCACCTTTGTGCTCCAGAGCCTCCCGACCATATCTGATGTATTTTGGGGGCCTTTCCACACAGGTGTGGCCCAGGTAATGCTTCATCTGCTCCACCATGACCCCTCTGGATTCCCAGCACCTCTGGGATATCCAGACGGCACTGTTGGACACTGCAAAGCTCCTGGATCCCAGCAGGAAAGAGATGAAATTCCAGCCCTCGTAGCTGTACTGGTGGGATCCATGAATGCTCCATTGGACAGGAGGTCACAGCTGGAAACCCCCTGCACTGTGTGGAGACCTGGGAACGAGGAGAGAACGGACCCATGGAGTCGTGTCCCAGCCCCAGGGAGCCCCTTGGAGCTCCCTGGATTCCCATCCCAGCCCCACAGATCCCCCCCATCCCCAGAGATCCCATCCCAGCCCCTCAGAGTCCTCCATTCCCACAGATCCCAGCCCAGCCCCCGGCTCCCCCCACTGCCCCTGCTCTGGTTGTACCGGCCCCGTCTCCAGGTCACTGTCAGCCACGGGCCGGTTCCTGTCCTTGAGCTGGGTCTGGATATCCCAATATCCCAGCTCTGGCTGTCCCAATATCCCAGCTCTGGCTGTCCCAATATCCCAGCTCTGGCTGTCCCAATATCCCAGCTCTGGCTGTCCCAATATCCCTGCTCTGTCTATCCCAATATCCCAGCTCTGGCTATCCCAATATCCCAGTTCTGGCTATCCCAATATCCCAGCTCTGGCTATCCCAATATCCCAGCTCTGGCTGTCCCAATATCCCAGCTCTGGCTATCCCAATATCCCAGCTCAGCTCCCGCCCCCATCCCCGGTGTCCGTGCCTCCATCCGGCCCCGCTCGCTGCCGCAGCGCTCACGGGGGGTCCCGTCCACATCCCCCACAATCAAGGACTGGGGGACCCCCAGGCCAGGGTCTGACAGCACCACTTCCAGGAACTGCAGGGAGTGGAGAACTGGGGGGACACAGAGATTTTGTGGAGCTGAGGGGGCTGAAAGTGAGAGTTTGGGGTTCCAGGCGTTCCAAAGGCCAAGGAAAGGGGGGACCTGCAGAGCTGGCAGAGCTGGGAAGGAGGTTCAGGGGCTGAGAGCCAAGGAAAGGGGGTGCAGGGACTGGGAGAGCTGGGATGGGGTGTCCAGGGAATCCTGTACCCAGGAAAGGGGGTGCCAGGGCTCCTGAGTGTGAGGAAAGGAGGGGCTGGGGGCTGGGAAAGGCAGGAATGGGGGCCCAGGGGTCCCAGGTCAGGGAAAAGGGTGGGGCTGGGGGCTGGGAGAGGTGTGGGATGGGAACATGTTGAGTTGGTGCCGGATAAGGGGGTGCAGGGGGGTCTCAGTGCCAGGCAAAGGGGTAAAAGGGTGTCTTGGTTCTCAGGAATGGGGGTGCAGGGGGGTCTCAGGGTCATGGAAATGGGGGGGCAGGGATGGAGAGGTAGAAGGGAGTTCCAGGGGTCCTTGAGCCCAGGAAAGGGGAGTCCAGGGTTTCCCAAAAAGGGGTACCAGTTTGGGGACACCCGGGGTGTTTGGGAAGGGGGAGTTCAGAGGGTCTCTGGCTTTGCACAAAGGTGGGGCTGGAGGCTGGGAAAGGCAGGAATGGGGGTCCAAGGTGTTCCAAGGCGTTCCAGGATCAGGCACACGGGAAATCTAGAGGCTGGGAGCAGGGAAAAGGGGAGCAGAGGGCCCTGATGTCCGGAAATGGGGGATTCAGGGGGGTCCCTGTGCAGGATAAGGGGAGCAGGGGGGGTCCCGGTGCCGGCAATGGCGATTCAGGGTCCCGGTGCCGGGGTCCCACTTCCCCCTCGCCCGCCAGGAGCGCCCCCAGCCCCAGCGCTGGAGCCACCGCGCTGCTCCTCCTCACTCCCAGTATGATCCCAGTATGATCCCAGTAGGATCAGTCACCCAGGAGCTGCTCCCAGTATGATCCCAGTGCAGCCCAGTCACTCCTGGCATCCCCCCAGCCCTCTCTGCGTTCCGACCTGTCCCGGCTCCATCCCCGCCCCTCCCGCGGCTGCGGGGAGGAGGAGGAGGAGGGAGGAAGAGGCGGAGCGGCAGCGGGAGCAGCAGGAGGAGCGGGGAGGATGAACCGCGGGGCTCCGGCTCTGCCTGAACTCGCAGCACCCCGGGAGCGTCGCCCCCATCCCGCAGGTGCCCGGGGAGGGGGAGCTCGCCCCAAATATCCCGGGGCTCCCTGGGTTTGGGGTTTTTGGGGGGATGTTTGGAGCTGGCGGGGCTCCAAGGCCGAGCCGCAGCTGCCCTCGGGGGGACATCGGGGGTCCCCGGGAGGTGTTTTTGGGGGGTCCCGGTGCGGGTGGCGGCAGAGCCCCGGCGGGGCCGGGGCGATGCGGGTCCCCCCGCGGTGCGGGTTGGGCTTCCCGGCCGGGCCCTCCGAGCTCTGCCGGGGCCGCGTGGGGACCGCGCGGGAGCGGCGGGAGCGGCGGGGGGACCCCGGATTTGGGGAGCCCCGGGAGAGCCGCGGCTTCCCTGGGCGGGAGCGCAGAGAGAGGAGAGCCCCAGGAGCCCCAGCGGGGACCCCGAGAGGGGGGACCCCTGGCAGTGCCGGCACCCGGCAATGGGGGTGCTGGGGCTGGAGGGGCGGCATGGCCGGGAAAGGGGTTCGGGGGTACCGGGGCCGCCAGGGGCTGCTCCCAGCAGGTGCCCAGTTCCTACCTCTGTGTGCTTCCAGTTTCCTGGGCACTCCCAGGATGAGCCCAGTCAGTCCCAGTATCACCATGGTCACTTCCCCTCACTCCCTGCAGGATCCCTGTTTCTCCCAGTATGAGCCCAGTCATTCTCAGTCATTCCCCATTGTGACGCTATTTGCCCCCAGCAAGTCCCAGTTGCTCCCACTTTTCTCCAGTGTGTTCCCACTTCTCCCAGTTGCTCCTAGTATAGTCCCAGTCACTCCCAGTATGATCCCAATATGAGTCCAGTATGATCCCAGTCTGCCCCAGCAGGGCCCCAGTCACTCACACTTGCCCCCAGCATGGTCCCAGTTGCCCCCAGCACATTCCCAGTGGCTCCCAGTGTGGTCCCAGTCACCACCTGCATGTTCTTAGGTACTCCCAGTACATCCCAGTTGCCTGGAACATTCTCAGAGTCTTTGCCAGGCACTCCCAGTTACCTCAGCATGGTTCAGCTGCCCCAGTTTTATCCCAGTCACTGCCAGTACATCCCAGTTGTCACCTGCATGACTCCTGTCATTCCCAGTTGCTCCCAGTTGCTCTCAGTGTGTGTGCATTTGGCTCCCAGCATGGGCCTGGCAGCTCCCAGTAACCCCCAGTCAGGGTCCCTTGGCACCCACTGTAATCCCAGTATGATCCCAGTCACTCCCAGTATGATGCCAGTGCCCCCCAGTGTGATCCCAGTTGCTCCCTGTCAATGCCAACATGACCCCAGTAACCACCAGTATGATCCCTATGACTCCCAGTCTCTCCCAGTATATCCCAGTCACTCCCAGCATGCTCCCAGTCCCTCCCACTTCCTCCCAGTTACTTTCAGCATGATTCCAGTTGTTCACAGCCACTCCCAGTCAATCCCAGTATGATTCCTGTCACCCTCCATGGACCTGGCTCCTCCCAGTCTCACCCAGCATGGACCTGGCTGCTCCCACTGTGATCCCAGTATGATCCCAGTTTACCCATTTGTGGTCTCAGTCCCCTCAGCACAGTTCCAGTACCTTCCAGTTGGTCCCAATTGCTTTCAATGTGTCCAGATTTTCCTCCCAACATGGGCCCAGTAGCTCCCAGTGACCCCCAGCCAGGATCCCTTCACACCTGCTGGAATCCCAGTGGCTCCCAGGATGATCCCAGCTGCACCCAGTCCCCCCCAGTATGGTTCCAGTCACTCCCAGTATGATTCCAGCCCTGCCCAGAATGACTCCCTGTCACTCCCAGTGTGGGCCCAGTTGCTCCCAGTCACCTCCAGCATGGTTCCCGTCACAGCCAGCACACTTCCAGTCATTCCCAGTATGATGCCAGCCAGTTCCAGTAGGATCCCAGTATGAATCTAGCATGGGCACAGCTGCTCCCATTATCATCCACTGTGGTTCCAGTTGTTCCCATTTACCCCCACTGTGGTTTCAGTCTCTCCCAGTGTATCCCAGTTGCTCCCACCATGTTCCCAGTCACTCCAGTTGTCCTCAATTGCTTCCAGCCTGATCCCAGTTGCTCCAAGTAAGATCCAGTAGGATCCCAGTTGCCCCCAGCATGCTTTCAGTTGCTTCCTGTTCTCCCCAGTGTGATCCCAGTTGCCCCCAGTTGTCCCTTGTATCAACCCCATCACTCCCCATATGATCCCAGTTGCTCCCAGCATGGTCCCAGTCATGCCCAGTTGTCCCCGGTGTAGACCCACTCACTTCCACTCGCTCTCAGTTCTCCCCAGCATGGTCCCCGTTGTTCCCAGTGTGTTCCCAGTCACCCCAGTAAGGTTACAGACATCCCCAGTAAATCCCAGTTGCCTTCAGCATCTCTGTGGTCATTCCCAGACACTCCCAGTGATCCCAGGAAGGTGCTTGTTATCCCAGTATGATCTCAGTCATGCCCAGTATGTCCCAGTTGTCTCCAGCCTGCATCCAGTCATTCCCAATTCCTCCAGTTTGCTTGCAGCATGATCCCAGTTTTTCTCAGTTGCTCCCAGTAGCCCAAAGTGGGATCCCAGTTGCTTCCTTTCATCACCAGTATGAGCCCAGTAACCTCCAGTATGATCCTTGTCACATGCCAGCACTCCCAGTATGGTCCCAGTATAATCCCAGTAACTTCCAATCACTCGCAGTATGGTCCCAGTTGCCTCCAGCTACATCAGCCCAGTCAATCCCAGTATGATGCCATTTGCTCCCAGAGTGCTCCAAGTTGCTCCCAGTCACCCCCAGTACAGGGATGCTGTGCATGGTGTGTTCCCAGTCACTCTCAGACACTCCCAGTATTAGTCCAGTCCCTCCCAGTATGATCCAGAGATGACGCCAGTGTGCTCCCAGTCAGTGCCAATATGAACCAGTTGTGCTCCACATGGTTCCAGTTGCCCCTTTCACCCTCACTGTCCCTCCCAGTCTCTCACAGTGTCCCCCCGTTCCTTCCAGCATATTCCCACTCACTCCCAGTTCCTTCCAGCGCGATCCCATTTGCTCACAACCGCTCCCAGTCAGCCTCAGTGTCGTGGCACTCACTGCCAGTATGATCCCAGTCACCTCCAGCATGATCCCAGTATAAGCCCAGTCGTTTCCAGTCATCCCCAGCAGGCACCCAGTGACTCCCAGTTCCTCCCAGTTGCTCCTAGCATGATCCCAGTTGCTCACAGCTGCTCCCAGTCACCCTCATCATGCTCCCAGTCGCTCCCAGTATATCCCATTTGCCCCCAGCATGGTCTCAGTTGGCCCCCGTAGGCTCCTACTCTGTGTCAGTATGATCCCAGTACGATCCCAGTCTCCCTCGGGGTGACTGCAGTCTGCCCTGGCATGGGCCCAGCTGCTCCCAGTATGATTCCAGTACAATCCCAGTACAAACCAGTCCTTCCCAGTGCTGCCACTCCTGGCATCCCCGAGCCCTCTGTGCGTTCCCCCCTCCTGATCTCCTGAGAGGAGCCCCAAGGGCCGGCAGTGCCCAGGCAGGGTCCCCAGGCAGCCCCAGTTTGGATGTGCAGCCCCCAGTTTCCCCAGTTTGCCTCTCCTTTGTCCCGGGCCGGGTTCCCCCCTGGAACAGCGGCTGGGAGCAGCCGAGAGCCCCGCGCTGCCCGTCCCGACCTGTCCCGGCTCCATCCCCGCTCCTGCCGCGGGCTGCCGGGGCTGCGGGAACGGGAACCGAGGGTGTCGCTGCTGCTGGGGGAGGAGGAGGAGGGAGGGAAGGGCAGGGATGAAGGAGGAGCGGGAGGTGGGGATGGAAAGGGGGAGGAGGAGGAGGTATGGAAGGGGAGGAATGGAAGAGGAGAAGGAGGTGGGGATAGCGAGGGGCAGGAGGAGGAGGAGGAGGAGAGGGGATGGAAGAGGAGGGGCGTCAGGAAGAGGAAGAGGAGGTTGAAAGGCGGATGGAGCAGAGCAGAGAGAAGCGCGCGGTCAGCCCTGCCTGAATTCGCAGCCCCCACCTGTGGGATCATCGCCCCCCATCCCACAGGTGAGTGGGGGCGGGGAGCTCGGGCCAGATCTCCTGGGGGGTGCCTGGGTTGGGTTTATTGGGGGAATGTTTGGAGAAGGAAGAACTGCGAAGCTGAGCGGAAAAAGCCCCTTGGGGGGACTCCTTGGAACCCCGGCAGCCCAGAGCAGGGAAGAAGGGGAGAAGGGAGCCCGGGAGCTCAAACAGCCCCGGCACCCCTGAATGGGGAGAGCCAAGAGGGGGGAGCTTTTGGGATTGCTGGGACTCCCGGCAGCCTGGGGAGGGTGGGCAGCGAGGAGAAGGGGGACCCCCAATCCAAGCGTGATCCCAGCAGCTGGGACAGGGGGGAGCCCCGAACAGCAAAGGGGAGGGAGCAGGGACGGGGAACTCCTGGGAGGCTTTTTCAGGGCTGAATCTCGGTGTTTGGGAGGTTTTTATGGAGCCCAGGTGGCCAGGGACTTGTAGAGATAGACGGGGACAGAGGGAGCTTCCAACTCAACGTGCTCATCCCTTGTTTTCCCCAAACCAGGATTTCCCATTCCCAGCCCCTGGGAGGCTGCGAGGAAGAGGAAGAGCCTCTCCTTGTCCTTCCTCCCTCAGAGCAGGAGCTGAGGATGGAGAGCAGGGAGGACAAATCCCCGCGGCAGAACCTGGTGGAAGAGGCCGTTTTGAGTGGCTCCACGGCGCAGGAACCCGACGGGGAGGAAAAGCCCCAGAGATGCTGCAGGAGGAGGAGCTGCAAACCCAGCCCAGGGAGCTGTGGGGAGGAAAGAGCCCCCCTGAGCCAGGAAGGCGAGCGGAGATCCAGCCAGAGCTCGGAGCTGGTGGAGAAGCCTCATGGCAGGGAGAAATCCCACAAGTGCTTGGAATGTGGGAAGGGTTTCAGCTGGAGATCCCATCTGATCGTGCACCAGAGGATCCACACTGGGGAGAGGCCCTACGAGTGTGGGAAGTGTGGGAAGAGGTTTCGGACCAGCTCCGATCTCCTCCTACATGAGCGGATTCACACAGAGGAGAGGCCCTTCCGCTGCCCTAACTGCGGGGAGGGCTTCAAGCAAAACTCCCACCTCACCGTGCACCGGCGCATCCACACTGGGGAGAGGCCCTACGAGTGTGGGAAGTGTGGGAAGGGTTTCAGAGACACGTCTGGCCTGATCAAGCACCAGGTGATCCACACTCGGGAGCGGCCCTATGAGTGCTTGGAATGTGGGAAGAGCTTTGGGCGGACCTCACACCTGAGAAAACACCAGCGCATCCACACCGGGGAGAGGCCCTACGAGTGTGGGAAGTGTGGGAAGAGCTTCTCCAGGAGCTCTCACTTGACCCAGCACCAACAGAGGCACCACTAAGGGAAGCCCTGTGAGTGCCCTGAGTGAGGGAAGAGCTTGGAGTGAGGGAAGAGAGTGAGGGAACAGCTTGGAGTGAGGGAAGAGAGTGAGGGAAGAGCTTGGTGCGCTGCTCCAGCTCCATCCCCCATGGGAGGATCCGGGCTGGATGATCCCCAGTGACCCCCGTGGGGCAGAGCCCTGCTGATCTGTGGTCCTGGTGATCCATGCTGGGTGTGTGGAAGGTGTTGGCTTCTTCTCCTTGTGCTGCTGTGATTTGGGTGGGTTCCCATGGATGGGGGATGGGAGGTGAGTGGGGGGTCCTGGTGCACTGCGGGGGGCTCATAGCTCGGGGGGTCCCAGTGCTTTGGGGGAGTCAGGGAGGGGGGGAAGCAGTGAATGGGGGGGTCCCAGTAACTTGGGGGGGGCACTGATGATAACAGGGGGTCCTGGGAGACAATAGGGGGGAAAGGACCGAACCCTAAGGGACTCCCCTGGTGCTGGTGAAGCCCCGGTGGCCCCCCGGCCCTTGGGGTCCCCCACAGTTCCTGCACTGTTCCTGGGGGTCTCGCGGCACTGGGGGGTCAAAGCGGAGGGGATGGAACCTCCGTCATGGATGGGGGCACAAAGGGGAGTCCGGGCCTAGTGCTTGGGTGGGTCGGTGCACGAGGAGGGGTAGGTGAATTAACACAGGGTGGAAAAGCAGAATTTTAACACTTTAAAATATGGGGTTCAATGGGAGAAGGTGGAGGGATCTGGGTGTGTCCTGACCTTCTTCTCCTTCTTTTTGCCCTCCATGTCTTGCTGTGATGGTGACACTTTTCTGTTGGTTGAAGGTAGAGACACACTGTCCAACAAAAATGATAGATATTGGCACGTTATTGTAAACACAGTTCAGGTAGTTTTTAGTGTAGAAGGCAAACAGCGCCCTGAGGGCAGGGAGACTGCCACAGACCGACCTGCTAGACAGAGCTCAGCAGAGCGGACAAAGCTGTTAGAGAAAAGGGAAAATAAACGGCCCTGAGAAGCAAAGCTCTGCATCTCGACTCCTTCTCTGCCTGCGCGGGCTGGGAGTAAAGGACTTTTCACAATCTCAGGGTCATCTCGACCCCCAGAGAACCGAGAGGGGGTCTCCACTCGTCCCAGTGCCCGGTGAGGGGGGGTCAGTTCTCGAGGGGGGTTCGGGGGCACTGAAGGGGGTGCGGGTGTGGTTTTTGGGGGGTCCCGGCACCCCCCGGGGCAGGGTCAGTGCTCAGCAGTGGGGGCTGCCTGGGGACCTCCCCGGCCCCAAAATCACAGCCGGGTCTCCTGCAAGGCACTGAGGGGAGGCTCGTTCACCCCCCCGCCCCCACCAGCATTGCCACACACCTTCCCAACGTGTCCCCAAGTGCTCCCAAAGTGCTATCAGAATGTCCCCGAGTCTCTGCCATGGTGACACCGGCCTGATGACGGCCCAGTGGTGATGTTGCTCTGTGCACAGCAGCCTCAGGATGTCCTCCATGGCTCTTTGGCACCGCTCGGCCACTGCACAGCCACCGTGGCCAGGAGAGGGACAGAAGAAGAGGGTGTTGATGTCTCCAAGTGTCCCCAGCAGGTGACGCGTGGCCAGGCGGGCACTGGCCTCCCACAGCTGCTCAGCCTCGGCCGCTGTGGCCACCAAGGCCGCACGGAAATCGGGACACCTCTGTTGTCCCCTCCAGGGCAGCCTCGATGTCCCTGAGCCGGCGCTGCAGCTCCTGGGGGAAGGCGGTGGCTTTGTCACACACGGCCACCAAGTCCCCCAGCAGCCCCAGGTACAGCTCCAGCCGCTGTCCCCTCCCGGTGGCCGCATCCCTGCAGGCGTCGCGGAGCTCGGTGGCCGCCTTGGCCAGCCGGGCCCAGCTGTCCATGAGCCTGTCCAGCACGCGCCTGGCGCTGGCCAGGGCTCTCACACAGGCCCAGGTGGTCCCTGGGGTGTCCCCGAGGTTGGCCAGGGCCCAGCCCAGGGAGGGGACAGGGCGGTGGCCCAGGGAGGGGACACGGTAGTGGCGCAGGGCGTCCTGGAGGTGAAAGATCAAGGTCCCCACAGCCACCCGCAGGAACTCTGGGGACACGGCCAGCAGCACGTCCCTGTGCGGCCTGGACACGGTGGCCATCAGTTCTCTCAGGGTGGCCACCAGCTCACCCAGTGTGGCCACCATGGTCCCTATCGCCTCCAGCAGCTGGTGGGGGGACAGCTGGGGAGGGGACAAGAGAGGTGTCAGGGGCCTGGTGGCAGTTGTGGCCTCCTACAGTGGCCCCTGTGCCCTCCTGGGGTCCCGTTTGTCCCCTCCCTGGAGAGCTGTGCTGTCCCCTCTGTCCCTTTTGTCACCCTCTCGTCTCCCACTGTCCCGCCCTGTCCTTTCCACCCCTCTGCCACCCCTGTGTTCCCCTGTCCCCTCCCGCCCCCCCGCCGGGATTATCGCACCTCGCGGGGCTCCATGGCCGCTGGAGACACCCCGGGGAGGGGACACGGCCGGGGACAGTTGGGGACACGCGGGAACGCGGCGCAGCCGGAGAGGGGAAACAGGAAGAGGTGACGTCATTGCCCCGGCCCCGCCCCACCTTTGGCCGCTTTTGGGGGATCCTGAGGAGATTTTGGGGGGGTCCTAGGTGAGCTTTGGGGGGTCCCTGGTGAAGGTTTGGGTAGTCCCAGGTGAGGTTTGCGAGGTCCCAGGTGAGAATTCCCAAGGATTTGGGGTTTCCCACCTGCCCAGGTGAGGTCTGGGGGTCCTAGGAGAAGTTTGGGGGTCTCAGGTGAGAATTTGGGGGGTTCCAGGTGAGGTTTGGGGTCCCAGGTGAGGTTTGTGAGGTCCTGAGGAGATTTTGGAGGGGTGCAGGTGAGCTTTAGGGGGTCCCAGGTGAGAATTCCCAAAGATTTGGTGGTTCCCAGGTGAAAACAGCTCGGGGGGCCTGAGGGGGGAAGGGCTGGGGAGATTTCGGGGTGTGTCCCATGGGTGGGGTAGGGGCGGTGAGGGAGGGTCGGGGGAATTTGGGGGGGTGGGAGCGGCAGGACGAACCCCCAGACACTGACCACGCCCTCTTTAGACCCCGCCCTATGTTTTGGCCCTGCCCCTTGCTGCTGGACACGCCCACCGCCGCTCTGCCCCCTCAGGCTTTGCCCCTCCCGGTTCTGGCCCCGCCCCCTCCTGAAGCTCCCCCCAAATGAGCCTTGGCCCCACCCCCGGATAGATTTTTATCAATGGAAACCAAAAATCGCCACAAATCGACCCAAAAATTCAAACCCAGGGTGCAGGAGTGTGTTCTTTATTCTTTAAGTGTCTGTGCACACCCCCCATCTCACTCCTAACCCCCTTCTCTCCAAGATGTGAATCTCCCCTCCCCCCGCTTCTTTCCCTGCCCCCTTTCACAGACTGTTTAGTATGTTAGTCCTACCCCAAACTCCTCCCCTGTTATTCCCCTATTGGTTGCTCTTCCTATACCCTTCCCCATAAGTTCTTGTATAAAACATCTGCTTGCCCCCTCCAAGGCGTCTTGGGGCACGCGAAATAAACCGAACCTGTTCACCCCAAGTCCCGTGCCGCCTCCATCTGTCCCCGCGCCGATAACTGGGACTGCAGAGCATTTACAGGGGGACCGGCCGCCCGTTCTCTCCCCCCGCCGCCCAGCACGCCCGCGCTCGGTGGTGTCGTGGTGAAAGGGGACCGCAACGCAACACAATTTGATCCCAGTTCCATATTTGATCCCTGTCTCTAGTTGATCCCAGTCCCTATTTGATCCAAGTCCAGTTTATCCCAGTCTCTAGGATCTCAATCTGTAGGATCCCAATCTCTAGTTGATCCCAGTCCATATTTGATCCCAATCTCTCGTTTATCCCAGTCCCTCTTTGATCCCAGTCCATATTTGATCCCAGTCTGTAGTAGATAGGGACAGGTGAACGGAAGATCTCGGGATGTGACGGAAAGAAAGACCCTTCCCCCTTCTCCCTGCTTCACGTTATCTATTAACCCCAGAGCATGTAACCACACCTAACCCAGTAGTTTTCCACTCCCGACTAACCCTAGGGACCCTACAACCCACCTCTGACGAAGCAAAGTCCCCCAAGACTATTTAAACCCATGAGATAAGATAATAAAGGCTTTCGACCGTCCACCACATTGGTGTCAGCGTGTGTCGTTAGTCCGAGTAGCCCGGGTGAGGCCGGGCTGCCGTGCTGTCTTCTTGTAACCAGGTCGCCGTTGTCTTTCATAAAGGCAACATATCTAGTGCCGAAACCCGGGAGAAGAAAAATTCGCTCGGGTAGCGGGAGTTCACCTGGACAGGAGCAGCGGCCGGAGCGGTCAGACCGTATCCTGGCACAGGGAGACGTCCCAGGACCCGCGAGCGTCATGGACAGCATCGTCAGGGTTGTAAGTGTGATTTATAAGCAATGGGGTATCGAGTGTAAGCTCAAAGACTTTTATCTTGCCATAGCAAGGCTGCTTGAGCTTGGGGCGACTGAATGCCCAGTGGATGCTATGCATCCGAGAATATGGGAAAAATGCACAGCCACGCTGGCCGAGGACACGAAATCCTCAGGCAGTGGCAAAAGCCTTAAAGCGTGGGGCAAAGTAGAGAAAGCCCCGCGCAGAGCAATAGAAAAGCAGGAGACGTGGAGTGCGGCGCGTACATGTTTATTAGTCACACCCGGGCTCGGGGTGGGGGCGGGAGCGCAGACCGTCCCTGAGGACGATCCGCCCGGTAGCAGAGATCCGGGGGGGGCCGGCGCATCACCCCCCTCCCCGGGCCAGAGGCCAGTCCCTGCCGCGGAAACCCCCCAGAAAACCGCGGCTTCCCCGTCCGTCCCGCCGCCGCCGGTCCACGACCCGTTGCCGGAGGTGCAGCAGCGCGCAGAGTGCTTCTGGCAGGAGCTGTCAGGGGAAGCCAGAGGTGCAGAAACCGCGGCTCGGAGGAGATCCGAACCACGCCGCCACCTCACCCCTTTGAAAATGGCGCTGGCCGCCAAGGAGAGGGGCGGGGTGCGGGAGGTTTTGGCTCGAAAACCCGGGAGGCGCGCAGTTTCAGGGACGCGCGTGCGCGGGAGAAAGAGGAGGAGAGCGGCAGAGAGCGCGGAGCCAATCGGCAGCCATGCCTGACGCCGCTACCATTTAAGGGAGAGACCTCCCCCTGCAGGAGGCAGGGCAAGCCGGGGGGGCGGGAGCAGCGCCACCCCCGCGGGGAGGAGCGAGCTTGGAGCCGGACAAAAAGGCACCGAGCCCCGGAAGTGTGCTGGCATTCGGCTTCCGACTCGGAGCCCGGCAGCAGCTCTGCCAGCTCGGAAGAGCTGCCGGAAGCCGGCTGGGACTCTGAGACGGAGGAAACGGAGCCAACGCGATTTAAGACAAAACCGAGTAAAGCTCTAAGCCGCACCAAAAAACAACTACAATATGAACCAGCCCAGTTTACCAGCTGGGGAGAAACATCCTGTTGGGACTGCGGGAGAAAAGGGCATCTCGCCAAGGAATGCAGGACCCGGCCCCAGGGAAACGGGACAGGGAGGGGGCGTGCGGCCCGCACCCAGCCTCCTCCCGCCGGGAATACAAAACGGCCCATCTATGCCAACCCCCAGTGGGGCGGGGAGCCCTTATACCCCATACCCCCACAGGAGGCAGCCAGCTTCATACCCCCGCCAGCGACACAATTGCAGAGTTTCCAAACACAGCCCGCGGTACCTTCGTACCCACTACCACCGCAGACAGCGCCTGTGCCACAGGGTCAGCAGGGGACGCCCCAGAACGGGACCCCTGGGTGACCCTGGCCATGAAAATAGGGAAGGAGCCCCCGAGGGTGTGGGGGACATGCCGCCTTTATGGCAGTCAGGACCCCCACATAATAGGGCTTCAGCTTTGGGCAGACACAGGAGCAGACTGCTCGATCTTGCCCCAGGCCCTGTGGCCCCGACGCTGGCAATGCAAAGCCCGCCGCGGCACCTCCACCCCAAACACGCCCGAGGGGATCCTGCTGAAGCTGCAGGAGGAAAGGGCCACTGCCACACACCCACCGCTGCCAATAAACCTGACCTTCAGAACAAAACTAATGAAAAGCTGTGAGTTTCAGTTTGCAGGACACGCTCATGGACCGTCCCCGTGATGCATACACCCCTGCTCCAGAGAGAGATGACGGACCACCAAACCGCCAGACAAGACCCAAGAATCCCACGGCGGTGAGACCCAGACATGCACAGTGTCCCTGTGCGATTTTGCGATTAGGGCTTGTGGCCAGGGGGACAAGCCGACCCAGGCCACTACCCTCATCAGCCATTTAGGTGGGTCATGCAACATCTTTCAAGTAACAAGGTGTTCAAAGAGATCACCACAGTAAACACCCCATCCTTTGTGTTCCACATAGCCAACCTGTTTAGAAGCTACCTTTCTAACCCTAAGCGAAACCAAATCCAACCTGACTAACCCCTGTTAGCTTTCCTATGATGTTAAACCCCCTTTCTACGAAGGCATTGCTTTAGACACCCCCTTCAGTTACTCCACAGCCAGTGCCCCCCACCAGTGCAGATGGGACACTCCCCGCAGAGGAATCACCCTGAGTCAAATCACAGGACAGGGCAAATGTTTTAGAAACGCAACCTTAGCGAAGCAGAAAGGCAACTTCTGCACTAAAGTTGTCAGGCCCAACAGAAAAACCAATAAGTGAGTAGTCCCATCCACATCTGAGATGTAAGTTTGCCAGAGATCCAGAGTGAATCCTTATATGTTCCTTGCCAAATTTAATAACTCTATCGATTTCTGTGTCCAAGTTCTGACTGTTCTAGGGTCCTGTACCACTCAAACGAAGAGACATACCACCTTCTCGAGGAACCTGACAGACTCCACAAAAGAGAAATTAACCATCGCAATGCTGCTTTGCCTGGGAGCAGCTGGCACAGCCACGGGTGTCTCAGCCATCGCAACCCAGCAGCACGGACTCTCTCAGCTGCAAATGACCATCGACGAGGACCTGCAGAGAATCGAGAAATCCATCTCCTATCTAGAGAAATCAGTCTCTTCGCTTTCAGAAGTAGTTTTACAAAATAGGCGAGGACTGGACCTCTTGTTCATGCAACAAGGAGGACTGTGTGCAGCCCTGAAAGAGGAGTGCTGCTTTTATGCAGATCATACGGGAGTCGTTAAAGACTCCATGGCAGAACTCCGAGATAGACTGGCTCAGAGAAAGAGAGACAGGGAAACCCAACAGAGCTGGTTTGAATCCTGGTTCAATCAATCACCTTGGCTCACCACTTTAATTTCCGCCCTGGTAGGTCCACTGGCAATACTGCTTTTAGCTATTACCATAGGACCATGCCTGCTGAACAAACTAGTCTCGTTTGTTCAGGCCCGTCTAGAAAGGGCAAACATTTTGTTCATAGGCCACCAACAAATGCTGTAAACCAAAAACTGCAAACACAGTCAGTCGCAAAAGCCTTCAGGACCTGCCCTAAAAAAATTACTCAGATTTACCAAACCACCCTTTCCTTAACAAGTCACAAGTTTGTACCTCACTCCAGTGCCTATATCTACGGCTACCTCATTTTATATATGATAAGGGGAGGGGAGATGTAGTAGTAGTAGGGACAGGCAAACGGAAGATCACGGGATGTGACGGAAAGAGAGACCCTTCCCCCCTTCTCCCTGCCCCACTTTATCTATTAACCCCAGAAGCATGTGACCACACCTGTCTCAGTAGTTTTCCACTACCGACTAACCCCTGAGACCCCACAACCCCCCTCTGACGTAGCAAAGACCCCCGAGACTATTTAAACCCACGAGATGAGATAATAAAGGCTTTTCGATCGTCCACCAAATTGGTGCCAGCGTCTTTGTCGATTAGCCCGAGTGGTCTGGAGAGGCCGGACCACCGTGCTGCCCCCAGAACCAGGTCGCCATTGTCTTTTACAAGGCAACACTTGGCCACCTGGGCACACTGCTGGCTCATGTCCAGCCTGCTGTCCATCAGTCCCTGCAGGTCCCTTTCTGCCTGGCTGCTGTCCAGCCACTCTGTCCCCAGCCTGTAGCACTGCAGGGGTTGTTGTGGCCAAAGTGCAGGACCCGGCACTTGGACTTGTTGAACCTCACCTTGGTGGATTTGGGCCCTGGATCCAGCCTGTCCAGTCCCTGTGCAGAGCCCTCCTGCCCTCCAGCAGATCAATATTCCCAGCCAGTTTGGTGTCACCACGGTTCCATGAGGCCCCAGAGGTGTCCCAATGGTCTCCATGACTCCATGAGGCCTCCCAGTGTCACAATGTCCCTTTGGTTCCATGGAACCCCTTTGTGTCACAAAATCCCTTGGATCCTTGGGCCCTGCAGTGTCACAGTGGCCCCTTGGTCCCCCCGGGCCCTGCAGTGTCACAGTGGATTTTTGGTTCCAGGAGGTGTCACAGTGCAGCAATGGTCTCCTTGGTTCCACGGTGTCACAATGGCCTCTTGGTTCCAAGGAGCACTCCGTTCCCAAAATTGCTTCCTTCATTCAACAAGTACTCGCATTGTCACAATGGCCTCTTGGTTATACAAGGTGCCCTCATGTCATAGTGGTCTTTGTTGTTCACGAAGCCCCAGAGAGTAACACTGACCTCCTGGTTCAGTGCAGTGTCACTTGGCCTTGTAAAACCTCACCTTGTTGGATCCAGCCTGTCCAGGTCTCCATGTAGAGCCCTCCTACCCTCCAGCAGATCCACACTCACACCCAGTTTGGTGTCATCTGCAAATTTGATGATGGTGGACTCAGTCCCCTCATCCAGATAATCAGTGTAGGTACTGAAATCCACACTGGCTGGCTCTGACCCCTCGGCCATCCTGTGGGTGCCCTGTGGTGGCACTCAAGGTGATCTGTTCCATAACCTTGCCGGGCACCGTGCTCAGCCTGACAGGCCTGGAGCTCCCCAGCTCCTCCTTCCAGCCCTTCTTGGGGATGGGCTCACACTGGCACCTCCAGCGCTCTGGGACCTCCCTGGTGAGCCAGGACTGATGATAAATGATGGAGAGCAGCTTGGGGAGCTCATCCCCCAGCTCCCTCATCCCCCTAGGCTAGATTCCATCCCATGCACCTGTGAGAATCTGAGTGCTTCACCTCATCACCAGCTGCTTCCTCCTGGATCACAGGGGGCTGTTCTGCTCCCTGTCCCCATCTGCCAGCTCAGGAGAACACTTGTCCTGAGGACAACCTGTGTACTTGTTGAAAATTGAGACAAACAAGGTGTAAAATCGTTTAGCCTTTTCCTTCTCTTTAGTAACTTTATCTTTAGTTCCCTGTGTAGGAGCTGAGCTTGTGACCCCTTTATCTTTAGTTATATTCTCCACTGCATCCAATAAAGAATAGAGATTCTCCTTCTCCCTGCCTTGGCTACAAAATTTTATGTAAAACTTTTTTATTTTTTTTTTACAGAAATCAACAGGTTAAGTTCTATTTGAGCTTTCACCTCTCTAATTGTCTTTCTGCATAGCCTAAGGGCATTGTAAAACACTTCCTGTGTTGCCACTCCTTTTTTCCTCTGAGTTCCCAGGAAAGCTGTATGGGCAGCCAGGACTGTAATTTTCATCACTAGCTCATCTTTTGCCACTCTGCGATAGGCAGCTCTTTCCCCATTAAGACAGCTTTCTTGAAATATGTTCATCCTTCCTAAACCCCTTCCTTTTGAAGGGCAGCTTTTGTTTAAAATATCAGTACCTGATTCAGTACTCCCCAAATCAGAATCCTAAAAAGGCCAAAGTCTGCCCTTCCTAATTCCAGTGTAGAAGATTTGTTGCTGCCCTCTGCAGAGCTTCCTGCCCTCCAGCACAGCCACACTCCCACCAGCTTGGTGTCACCTGGGAACTGACCAAGGCTGCCCTCTATCCCCTTGTCCAGATCAGCAATAAAGAGATGTAAATGGCCGGGCCAAAGTCTCCAGTTCTGGGGATGCCCCTGGATGTGACTCCATTCCTCAGCTGCTCTGAGTGCCAGGGCTTGGATGGGGGAAATGGTGGGGTGGGGGCAGGGACAGAGTCCAATGGATTGTCAGCCATAAAGGGTCTTGATTTTCATATCTATTCCAACTGCATGAGGAGGCACTTGGATTCAATGTCAACTGGGGATTTCACACATCAGTTTATTAGGAGTAAAAAAAACTAAACAGGACCTGAAGAAATCTTTTCTCACTGTCCTTTTAAATATAGTGTAATCAACCACAAGAGATTTGAAAACTTAAATGATTCCCAGGGCTTGGCTTGTTAAGGTGTTCTGAATGTTAATGAGCCCTGGGGCACTGAATTCCTGCACTGAGGAGCTGAAGGCTGAAAAAGCCTTTGGAGCATTAAAATTCAGCAGCAGCCTCCAAGTTGCTGAGGATGTCAGCAGCCCCCACTGAGGCCATCCCTGCCCAGAGACCCTGGGGGAATGGGCAGACAAGGAGAGCGTCCCTGGGGCTGGGGCAGCAGAACTCAGAGGCACCAGCGGCTCCCGCTGGGAAATGGAGTGTGGGATGGGGCTGTGAAAGCCCTGCCTGGGCTGTGCCCAGCAGGACACACAAGCCCTGACCCCCATCCCCTAAAAACTCTCCCAATGGGACATTTAAAAGGAATTACAATAGGTTCTGTCCTCTGAGTTGGATGCACTGAAGAAATACCAACAAGAGATTCTCAGGAGCTCAAAACAATAAAACAGCCTTTCTGGCAACATAGAAGATAAGAGAAACTTTGGGAAAAGGTTTAATAGGTCATTAAATCAACAAAAAACATTTCTCAAAGCATTAATCCTCGGATGTAGGGAGTTTTGGAGGTGGAATCCCAGTTTTGGCCATGACAGGATGAATGATTTTTTCCTATAGGAAAGAGAAGTGCAAGTCCAAGTGTCCTGGAAGAAGATGAGAGGTGGGCACCCTTAGGCCAAGCCAGCCAGACCTGACTCTCCTGATACCTTTTGTCTAGGGGCTATCCTTGGACACAGGGCATTTTGGAGGTGGAATCTCAATTTTGGCTGTGGGTTCCTGGATAGGAAGAATTATTTACATTAGGAAGAAAAGAACAGAGCCCCGGTGTTTCAGAGGCAGATGAGTGCCAGCCCTCAGGAAGCCAAGGCCAGCCAGACTTGTCAGTCCTGGCAGCTTCTGTCTGGGAGCTATCCTTGGATATAGGGAATTCTGGAGGCAGATCCTCAGTTTTGGCCATGGGTGCCTGGTGGAGATGGATGTTTTTTTCTCATAAGAAAGAAAAGCACACGGTCCCAGTGTCTGAAAGGCAGATAAGAGGTGACCCTTGGGTGGTCAAGGCAGCCAGACCGGTCTCTCCTGGCAGATTTCATCTGGAAACAATCCTTTTACATAAGGAAATTTGGAGAAGAAATCCCAGTTTTGGCCCTGGTTCCCTGGAGGAGAAGGACAGTTCTCTCCCATAGGAAGGAAAGCCCAGAGCCCCAGGGCTTCAGGGGCAGATGAGAAGCAGCCCTCGACATGCCAAGGTGGTCAGGTGGTCCCCAGGAGGCCCAGCCAGCCAGACCTGTTCCATGTTCCCTTGGTTCCATGGACCCCACAGTGTCACAATGGTCTCCTTGGTTCCATCAGGCCCTGGAGTGTCACAATGTTCCCCTTGATTCTGCAGTGCCACAATGGCCCCGTGCTTCCATGAGGCCTTGCAATGTCACAATGGCTTCGTGGTTCCACAAAGCCCTGATGTGTCACAATGGCCCCTGGGCTCCGTGTGCCCTTGCTGTGTCACAGCGGCTCCTCTGTGACACTGCGGCTGCACAAGGTCACCATGGACCCTTGGTTCCTTGGGGTCTCTGAGTTCACAATGGTCTCCTTGATCCCATGAGGCAGCACAGTGTCACACCGGCCCCTTGGTTCCATGAGGATCTGCAGGGTCACACAGGTTTGTGACATTTGTCCTTGCTGCCCCTCACATCCCCCTGCCCCACAAACAGCCCCGAGCCACCCGTGAGGGACAGGCCCTGCTGTGCCAGGCTGGGCTCCGGGCTTGGCCTTTCTGCTTCCCCCAGCCAGCCCAGGCCTTGCTCAGCATTGCAGTTCCCTGCTCTGAGCCTTGGGCTCCCTGCAAACCTGGCCTCAAGGATATGCTCTCACCAGTCCCTGGGGAGCCTTTGGCAGTCCCTGCCCTCACTGGGGCCCAAGGGACTTGGAGTTTTGCTCCTGACTCCTTGAGCAGCTTCTTCAGCCTTCTCTCAGTGCCTGAGGGTTCTGGACTCAGTCCCAGATCCATGGTGGGGATCATCAAAATACAGAAAGCCCTCACGGGTGCTTTGTCTTCATTAAATTGTTTTCAGCTCTCCAGGGCTTGTGCAGCTGATTGGAGTCAGTTTGGAGTTCTATTAAGGAGGAAGATTTCCAAGTGCACCTCATGACCTTTTTTTCTTCAATCAAATGTGTATTTTTTTATTTTCCAGTTCAGAGAAGAGCTGATAGAAGCATTCCCCAGGTGATCTTGACACTGAAGTTCTCCTTAGGAGGTCTGGGCATGTAGAAAAATGAGTCCCCTGAGGGCTGACCCTGTTTGGACAAGCTGCTCCTCACCCCCAGCCTCACCATGCCTGACATCGCCCACCTGGCACTGACATCCCTGTGCCCTGCAGCAGAACCTTGTCCCTGAGCTCTGCAGCTCCATGTCCCAGCCCATTGCACCGTGTCCCACCTGCTCTCCTCAGGGCTCTGCCTGCACACAGGCCCAGGAGAAGTTTTCCTCTTGGGAAGGAGAGAATGGAAAAGCCTGAGCAGGTTTCCTAAACAACAAACCCCACTCAGGAGCCACCTGCTCAGTACAGGCTGCCTGGAATGGTGTCACCTTTCTACAAGGAACAGTGTGACCAGAAATGATCTCTGGAAGCAGAATTCTCTGAGTCTCCCAGTTGAATCCTCTGTCCCACTCCTTTCCCTGGATCTCTGTTTCAGATGGAAGCTGCTGGTGCCATCCTCACCTTTAACCTCCCTCTGGAATGCAAACAGGTGTTCCCAGGTGTGTTAAGCAGGATTTGCTCAATGTTTCCATAAATCTTTTGTGTCCCCCATGGAACGAAGGGGTCATTTTGGCACTGAGGGGGTGACGTGGAAGCAAGGAGACAATAGTGACCCTGGGGTCCCATGGAACCAAGGGGCCATGGTGACACAGCAGGGCCACGTGGATCCAGTGGTCCATTGTGACACTGTGGATCCAAGGAGACCATGGAGACACCCCCAGAACCTCATGGAACCAAGGAGTCCATGGTGACCCAGCGGGGCTGCATGGAGCCAATGGTCCATGGTGACACTGCCCATCCAAGGAGGCCATTTGGACACTGCAGAAGCTCATGGAGCGAGGTGGCCATTGTGACACTGAAGAACTTCATGCCACCAAATATCCATGGGGACACAGCAGGGCATCATGGAACCCAGGAACCGCTGTTGGCAGTACGGAAACTCCTGGAACCAGGGGCTGTTGTGGCACTGCAGCACCAACACAGCTGCTGCACCTTGTCCCCTGCCCTGCACAGCTCCTTGGGAGGCACGGCAGGAGCAGCACCCTGGGAGCCTCAGGAATGTCCCTCTGGGATCCATGGCACACACTCCCAGAGGCTGGAATTCCAGTTCCCAGCCAGGAAAAGATGTTCCTGCCCATGAAGGAAAAGCTCTTATGGAAGAGCCAAAAGCCAAGTGCAGCAGGATCCTACAGTGACATTTCACTGCCAGCCTTCATAACTTCACCCATGGTTGTCATAGCTCATGGATTGGGAATTAAATCAGGGCAGGGCCTGTGGTGGGAGCTGTCCTGGGTCAAGGGAGACACTGAGAGAGAAAAAGAGCAGGCAATAGAAGGCAGGAGAGAAAGGAGGTGTTTTGGTTTGGAATGACAGGTGTCTGCTAAGGAAGGCAGGAGCCTCTCCTGAAATAGAAAAATGTAGACTCTTTCTTTCTGAATTGTTATAAATTTGAAATAAAGGGGGGTTCTCAGGTAAAAATATGGGAGCAGGAATAGCAGTATTTTCTCAGGGAAGAAAATAAAAAGATAAAATAAACAATGCAGTAAACGAAAACAACACTGACAGAGCCAGAATACAACCTGACAGTCTGTTGGACAGGGTGTTGGCCACAGTCCAATTGGAATGGTGGCTGCAGTCCTCCTGCAGTGTCAGTTGTGGCTCTGTTGGAGAAGTGATCCTGTAGAAAAGGGTGTCTTCTTCTGAAGAGGAAGAGGCAGCTGTTCCTCTGAGAAATCCAGCCCAGAAAAAGCTTTGTTGGTGGGCCAGAATCTCAATACTAGATGCAGGTAGGAATGCTTGGCTCCTCCCTCTGGGTGGAGCAGCTCACAATGGGATGTTACAGTTCTTATCAGTCATGCAGTGACATTCAATAGCCCATTATCAGCAGATATCTCCCCTGACTGAGGATTGATTGTGGAAGAGATAGGGAAAGACTGCCCACTTAACACAGCACAACTGCAATACAGATGGTAAATAGAACAAATACATCTTGCTTTTCAGTCTGGGACAGGAGGTCACAAACAAAATCAGCTGAGAAGGCGGCACTCTGAAAAGCAAACCAGAACTGACAGAAAATGAATGGGACAGAAATCAATAATTCTGACAGTTTTATTTATTATCAAAATAAATCACACCCACCCAGCCCCATACAATCCTGATCCCAAAACCTCAAATTTGGATCTTACTTCTCTCAATCTCCTTCCAACCCCATCTAACCCTGGAGGCGGAGTAATTGAGTAATTTTGGCATGGGACTGAGGTGGGAACCAGCCATTTTGAGGTGGGATTGAGCAATTTTGAGGTGACAGAGCAATCCACCTTGGCTTTTGGAGTGCAAAGATATGGAGAATACTCCCATATATCCCCGAAGAACCCACAAATCCCCCAGAATATGTTTCCAAACCGTAAATTCCACCTCAAATAACTCTTAGATGGAGGGACTTTTGACATCTCTGGTCAATACTCTTTTTAGTCATTTTTCAGGTGTTTTTAAGTGATAAAGACAAATCAGAAGAAAATTAGGGCCAAACCAAAACCAGATACCCCTTGAGCATCCCTTGAGCACTGGACAAAACAAACTTGGCAGAAATCAAACTTAACCCTCCATAAAATGCCTTGAGGAAGATTTGCTCTTCCCACAAGTCACTTGTGATGGAAACACATCAAATCCCAAACATGAATAAACTGAAAATAGAAGCAATTCTGTGGTAAATCCAAGTTTCATCAGTTCCTGCACAGCTTCAACTCAGCTGCTGGCAGGTTCCGATAAAAGGAAAGTGGAAATTTGGCCCAGTACAGATTAATAAAGGGAAGGGAAAGCTCTGTGTAGCTGTCACAAAGGTGACAGGGACCAAGAAAATAATGATGCTCATATTTGGCAAAGTCCCCAGACCAGTGAATTCGGGAGTTACTTGGGAATTTATCTACTTGAACTGGGCTTCTTATAGGAATTTACTGGTCTTGAATTCCTCACATTGGGGTGAATGATCCTTGTCAGTCTTGCTAGTATAATTTGTTCCCTTTTCTCCAGTTATTGTAAAAAAAATTTTTCAAGGAAGGACAAGAAAATACTTTCTTTACCCTGGCCACCCACAACAGCCATTTTCCTCATAAGTTCTCCCAAAAGTCACTCAGAGGAAGCTGCATCCAAGTTACTCCAGAAAGAGGCAGAACCTTCGCAGAGGAAAGACCCATGCTGTTGTCAAAGGCACTTGGGGTCAGACAGCAGTGCCCTGAACTCACTGTGCAAAATAATGTCTCAATCTGGCTAATAAAATTTTTAGAGAGATGCCTCTGCCTCAATGAAGGTTCTAAGGAGACCAAATCCAAAGTGGATGTTATTGAACAGTAAATGTGAGGTAGAGAGAGAGAGATGGAAAGAAAGAGAAAAGGGGAGAGAGCAAGGGAGTGACACGACAGAGATCTCCCCTGGGGTGGGGCAAGTGTGACATTGTCCCCTGTGTGCGTGGCCTTCCCAGGGTGGGGGTTTTACACCTGAGCCAGTTTGGGTAAGGGGGGTGGTGTTCACCCCCCACCCCGAGCAGGGATTGCCTCACTGTTTCAGGTTACAGTGTCAGATGTAACCAAAAGTGTTTTCAGTCACCATCTCCATAAACTGTTATCAACAGGTGGGGCAGTGTTCTTTATCTCTTCCATGGCTCAGCCCTGATAACGCCCTCCAGGGGCCATCTTCTGTTAATGGGCCATTGAGTGTCACTGCAGGACTGATAAAATTACATCATCCCATTGTGGGATGCTCCGCCCAGGGGGAGGAACCAAGCATTCCTACCTGGATATAATCTCACCCTTGCAACACCACGACCACCTTGCCTACTGCATTCCCAGAGGACAAGAGCTCCATAAGCACCACTGGACCTTCAGAGGAAGACCAGACCCTTCTACAGGATCACCGCTTTGACAGAATCACGTTCATCACTCCAGCCGGACTGCAGCCACCATTTCATCAGACTGCTACCACCACCCTGACCATCGGGGTGTCAGGTTATATCCTGACTCTCTCAGATTAAGCCAGTGTTTCTGTATCATTGCCTTGATCTTAATTTTCTTACTCAATTGTCATTCTGGCTTAGACTCTCCCCCTGGTTTGCTTTCAAACCAGTACAAAATTCAATGTGCTCATCCCTTGTTGTCCTCCCAAAACAGAATTTCCCATACCCAAATCTTCACGAAATGGAGGAGGAGGCTGTGAGGAAGAGGAAGGCGCCCTTGGACATCCAGGCAGGTGAGGAGGAAGTCAGTGCCCCTTTCCCCCTCTCTCCTGTTCCATCTCCTGGCCCAGCCTGGCCCCTGGCTGCAGGACAGCCCCGCTGCCGACGCTCTGCTGATGGGGATGCACTGGGGGGATCTCCTTGCCCTTCCTTGTGGCACGGAGGCAAATCCCACCCTCTCCTTGTCCTTCCTACCCCAGAGCAGGAGCTGATGATGGAGACCAGGAAGGACAAATCTCTGCAGCACAACCTCATGGAAGAGGCCGATTTGAGCAACTCCACAGCACAGGAATCCAACAGGGAGGAAAAGCCCCGGAGATCCCACAGGAGGAGGGGCTGCAAACCCAGCCCAGGGTGCTCTGAGGAGGAAAGGCCCACTCTGGGTCAGGAAGGTGGGCAGAGCTTCAGCCAGAGCTCAGAGCTGGTGGTCCCTGAGAAGCTTCACGATGGGGAGAAGCCCCACAAGTGCTTGGAGTGTGGGAAGAGCTTCAGGCGGAGCAAAAGTCTGAAGCGACATCAGATGATCCACAATGGGGAATGGCCCTACAAGTGTGGGGAATGTGGGAAGGGCTTCAGCTGGAGCTCCCACCTCATCATCCACCAACGCATCCACACAGGAGAGAGGCCCTACGAGTGTCCCGAGTGTCAGAAGAGGTTTCAGACCAGCTCCCATCTCCTTGTACATCAGCGGATTCACACGGATGAGAGGCCCTTCCGCTGCCCCGACTGTGGGAAGGGCTTCAAGCAAAACTCCACCTTTGTCACCCACCGGCGCATCCACACAGGGGAGAGGCCCTACATGTGCCCCACATGTGGGAAGAGGTTTCACTCCAGCTACAATCTCCTCCTGCATGAGCGGGTCCACACCGAGGAGAGGCCCTTCCTCTGCTCTGACTGTGGGAAGGCCTTCAAGAAAAACTCGCACCTCATCAGGCACCGGCGCATCCACACTGGGGAGAGGCCCTACGAGTGTCCCCAGTGTGGGAAGAGCTTCACCCGGAGCTCTCACTTGACCCGACACCAACGGAGCCACCGGTGATGGAAGCCCTGTGAGTGCCCCAACTGCAGGAGGAGCTTCATGCACCGCTCCAGCTTCATCCCCCATTGAAGAACCCACATTGGGAAGAGCCCTGGTGATCCCTGTTACCTGTGATCCATGCTGGGAAGATACTTGTACCTTCTCCTGCCCCTGCCAATGACCTTATATGGGATTGAAGAACATGAGGGTCTGGCCATGGCCCTGTCACTACATTCACTCCCACCTCAGGTCATTGCCAGGGGCAGGAAAGGGACTCTCTCCCTCTCTCTCTGAGAAGGGTGTCCTTTCCAGGCAGGAGGAGACATGTGGCCAGGAAGATACAATTGATGGTGATGCAATTTCCCCTGTAAACAGATTTTCTTATCCCTTCTGTTGTCAATATTTTTTCTGTTCCAGTTTGTTCCTTATCTCGTTGCTGTTCCCAGTAAATTGTTCTTATCCCAGCCTGGGATCTTTCCCTTTTTTCCTTCAGTGGAAGGTGGGAGGGCAACGAGAGCCAGCGCGGTTTTAGCAGGAGCAGGAAATTGGGGAATTCCATTCCTGAATCCCGGCCTGTGGAAACCGAGCATCCCAGCTGGTGCCAGCCCTGGTGGCCATGGCAGCAGCCTTGGGAGCAGGTCCCTGGCTGGGGTTGAGGGAACCTCTTCACTCTGGTGCCCAGGGACAGGAGTGCAGGGAGCGGCTGCAGCTGAGTCGGGGCAGGCTTAGGTTGGATCTCAGGGAAAGGTTTTTGCCCAGAGGCTGCTGGGGCACTGCCCAGGCTCCCCAGGGAAGGGTCACAGCTCCAGGGCTCTCTGAGCTCCAGCAGCGTTTGGACAGCGCTGCCAGGCCCAGGCTGGCAGTGTTGGGGTGCCCTGTGCAGGACCAGCAGCTGGACTCGAGGATCCTGATGGATCCCTCCCAGCTCAGCCACTTCTGTGGTTCTGGGATCCCATGACCCTGGGGATGGGAGTGCCAATGGTTGCCACGGAAACGGGCTCTGGCTGCAGGCCTGAGCTGGTGTCCATGGCAACCACCCCTGGCATGGGGTCTCCATGGAGCTGCCCAGGGACTGACCATAGCAACAGGGGCTGGTGATGGTACTCATGGAAACTGACCATAGCAACAGGGGCTGGTGATGGTACCCATGGAAACTGACCATAGCAACAGGGGCTGGTGATGGTTGCCATGGAAACTGACCATAGCAATGGGTCCTGATGAGGTTTGCTGTGGTAATCTGGGGCATCCCTCTGGCTGCCCTGGCAGGTCTGGGACCCTGGCAAGGGGGTCAGGAACCCCCCTGTACAGAGCCCCCAGAGACAGTGCCTGTGATCTCTGTCCATGGAAAAGAGTTTTCAGTCTTACAGGATGAATTACACACTCTGAGGGTTTGATATGAGTAATAATTAGTGTGACACGGGTGCAAAAGTAGAATTTTAGGATTCTAGATAAGGGGTTCAAAGGAGGCAAGATGGAGGAAATCGTGTGTGTCCTGTCCTTTTTCATCTTCTTCATGCCTTCCATGTTTCACTGCAGTGTTGGCATTTTTCTGTTGGTTTAGACTGGGGACACATTGTTCAGCACAGGTGTAGGTATTGGCACATTATTGTAAATATAGCACAGGTAGTTTCTGGTATATAATGTTTGTAACTTCCCACTGAGGGGCAGAGCCCTGCATGCTGCCCCGCAAGAAAGGCCTACTGCAGGTCAGACAGAACATGTTATAGATAAGCAAGAATAAACAACCTTGAAAACCAGCACAGATGAATTATGACTTCTTCTTTGGCAGCGGGGCTCAAAGACAGCAAATTTCTGCAATTTTGGGATCATTTAAATACCACAGATTCTGACATAAATGGCATCTCTGGCTGGGCTCGAACCACCAACCTTTCAGTTAAGAGCCAACAGTTTGCCTACTAATAATCAGTTATTTTGACAGGCCCTTAGAGGGGTTTCATGGGGACTTTCTAAGTGTCCCCAGGCTGCCAAAGAGCCGGGATGTCACAGGCACTCACAGGGGCTCCTGTCATGGGCAGACTGGGAGCTTTAGGCAAAGTTTATTAGAGAAGCTCCTGTCAGGTCAGGAGGCACAGAAAGGAACCCCAATAGCCCCAATAGATCCCCAAATACCTCCAAGGACCGCCAGCCTTTGTAAGCCTTTTTTTGTGAGAGGAGCCTTGGAGCAGCAGGTTCCAATCCCTACCCCTGACATTTCAAGAGCTCGTATGTAAACAATTATAAATGTGGAATTAAAACTTTATACAATTCTCCCTTAGCATTAGGAATTGTAAACCAGTGTTGGGGGTTGGGTTTTTCCTTTCTGTTTGTTCCTTATCATTGGCTGATGTTTATCGGCTGATCCCTTATTTTGGGAGGAGCTGCTGCTCTTGGAGACGGGAGTTTCCACTGCTGCTGCCACAGCCCGGGCCAGAGCTGTTTCTTCTGTCCTGGGATGAGCCTCTGCTCGTGAGAACAGCCACTAAACTGGGACCTTATTTACACCTGCCCCACTAAAAGACAGACCTATCCCTGTCTGCTCGGGTGCCCAGGATCCTGAGCTGGGCTCTCCCTGCCCTGCTTGGAGCCCCTCACCCCCTGCCTGCCGAGACATCCTGCCAGCCCAGCTGACTGCTTTTTGCCAGTCCTGCTGGGGCACCGAGCTGACTGCTTTCTGAGAGTCCTGCTGGGGCACCGGAGCCGGCTGCCCCGGGGTTTGTGAAGCAAAGCCTCTCTCCAGCCCTTCCCCCTTCGGACAAAGCCGCCATGGCCCCGCGCTGCCGAGCCCGGCCGGAGCGCCCCCTGCAGCCGCGTGGGGGTCAGCGCACCTGCCCTGCCCCGGCAGCCACAGCGCCCCTGCTGGCTGTGCCCGGAACTGCACCGCAGGGAAAGCGCCACGGCCCAAAGGCCGGGACTGGGCTCTGCTCTGTTTGCTGTTCGTGCCGCAGCTGCTGCTGCTTGTTTGCTTTGTTATACACACTAGGAAAGAGCTGACATTCCTATTCCCATATCTTTGCCTGCCTGAGAGCCCCTTGATTTCATGATTCTAATAATTTGGAGGGAGGGGGTTTACATTCTCCGTTCCACAGGAGGCTTTTTGCTGCCTTCCCTAGCAGCCACCTGTCTTGTAAACCAAGACCAGTTTTGGCACCCGATGTGCAGCCTGAGGGCATTGAGAGAAACAGGGTGAAATAAGAATAACAATTCTTGAGTAACATGATTTTTTTTTGTTGCACTGGATATAGAAACCTTGTTAGGTGTCACCATGTGGTCTAGCTTACCCTGGTTTTGGTGGCACATGGTTGTGGCTACATTTTTCCCATCCTATAACTATGGCAAATCTGGCTGATAATCAATTTGTTTGATGGGTTAATATCGTGAGGAATTTATGGATTTTTAATTTCCTCTGGACGGTGGGCACACAGATTTGAGGCTACCACACACTAACTGTATGTGTTTGGAATTACTTTAATAATGGCACCTACCATGAGGAAATGACACCAGGGGAAGTTTTCTCCCAACTCCTCAGCCAGCTCTTTGGGTCTACAGTGGTTGGTGTTCCTGCTATGCCTGTTAAGCCTATTCTGTTCAGCATTCAGAAGTAAGGGAAGATTGACTAAGATAACTATCGTAGCAGGGCGTCCCCAGCCTGTAATAATTAGCACTGACTCCATGATTCCAGAAGGCTGATCAATCACTTTATTACATTATCCTATATTATACTGCTAAGAAACACTCATCGCTCTTGCAGACAGTCTGATACAGACAGACCAGACTGGTTAATTGAAATCCAAACACCATCACCACTGGCCAATTTAGAAATCACCCTTTGATAAACAAATCTCCATAATACATTCCACATGTGCACAACAACAGGTGCAGCAGGTGAAGATTAAAATTGTTTCTCGTTCTTTTCTCTGAGCTTTCTCACAGCTTCTCACAGCTTCTCAGGAAAATCCTGGGAGATCTCTCTCTCTGCTCAGAGGATATGTGATTACCACAGGTCAGTTGTGACAATGCAGGTCCAAGGACACCACGGTGACACTACGGAACCTCATGGAACCAAGGGGCCATTGTGACACTGTGCTGCCTCATGGAATCAAGGAGACCAATGTGAAACTCAGAGACCCCAAGGAACCAAGGGTCCATGGTGACCTTGTGCAGCCGCAGTGTCACAGAGGAGCCGCGTTGACACAGCGAGGGCACACGGAGCCCAGGGGCCATTGTGACACATCAGGGCTCTGTGGAACCACGAAGCCATTGTGACATTGCAAGGCCTCATGGAAGCACGGGGCCATTGTGACACTGCAGAAGCAAGGGGAACATTGTGACACTCCAGGGCCTCATGGAGCCAAGGAGACCATTGTGACACTGTGGGGTCCATGGAACCAAGGGAACATGGAACAGGTCTGGCTGGCTGGGCCTCCTGGGGACCACCTGACCACCTTGGCATGTCGAGGGCTGCTTCTCATCTGCCCCTGAAGCCCTGGGGCTCTGGGCTTTCCTTCCCATGGGAGAGAACTGTCCTTCTCTTCCAGGGTTCCATGGCCAAAATTGGGATTCCTCCTCCAAAACTCTTAATTCGGTAATGTCATGTGTGGTATTAGAGTTATTGTCCTCAGGTGGGTATGCTCATGTGTTGTCCCTCCTGCCCCCTTATGTTATGTTTCCCACCAAATTTGTGTCCTCACGCAGGGAGGGACTGCGCTGGGAAATTAGTTTTTTGATTGTCCCCCTGGGTTGAAGGCACCTTGCCCTTGCTGTTGGTTTTTAAAACGCAAGAAGTCCTCTTTGAGGGGGCAGTGAGATGCCCAGTGTCCTTTCTTATTGCAGAGGTTGCAGGGCTTTCCTGGGTGGTAACCTTTGGGTGGTGGCCCAGTGAAGCGGCGTGCAGGAGCTGGGGCCGCGGATGGCGTGTGGGCTTCGGTGAAAAGACTCTCCGTGATGGCGTTTGGGGTGTCCCCTGAGGGTCCTTTGATGGCAGGGTGACCCTTTGAGCGCACACGTCCAGCATGTCTTGGAGTGTTGGCTCTGGGTCGAGGGGCAGGCTCAGCATTGCCTGTCTGCAGGCCTCATTGGCGTTCTGCAGGGCGATTTGCTTCACCATGCCTTGCTTCAATCCCTCCTCTGGAACCTGTGCTTCAGCTGCCCTGTACAACCTGTCTGTGAAACTAACGAAAGATTCCCGTGTCTCCTGCTTGAGAGAAAAACAGTTAACAACAGGACCACTGGGTCTTAACTTAAAAAATGCTTTTTCTGCCACCTTGGCAGTTGCTGCCAGTGCCCCTCTTGGAATCTTTTCCGCCTCTGTTGTTGCCACGTCCCACTCCCCCATCCCGCACAGGTGATCAATGGTTAACATGCCTCCATCGGTGTCAGAGGAGGTCTCGGCTTTTGCCCAAAGCTGGGGTAATGCATCTCGTACCTCCCGCCTCCATGCGGATTCCCATACCAAAAACTCAGCTTGAGTAAGCAAGCACAAAAACAGAGCGCGCATGTCAGCAGGGACGTACTCGTTGGAGGAAAGTATGACTTTGAACAGTCCCCTAAAGTATTCACTTTCCCGGCCAAACTCCTTTTGGGCTTTGCAAACATCCCTAATCACAGCCTGTGGGATAGGGGCCCACTGTGCCAGGGGTCTGCCCCTCTGCCGCGGCGTGTACGTGACCGGTGCAGCAGAAAAGGCGAGCAGGGGCTGCGGCAGGTCACGGCTTCCCCCCTCCCCCCCCCCCCTTGGGAATCGAGGCGTGGGAACCAGAGGGCGGGTCGCGGGAACGGAGGGCGGAGGCAGGACCAGGGCTAGGGGGTGTGGCTGGTATTACCTCACCCCCAGGGGCGGGGTCGGAGGGAGGACTGCTGAATGATTCATTAGGGGAGGTGCCAGAAGGGGGTGGAGGGGAGGGGTGGGTGGAGAAGTCTCGGGAGTGGGAGGGGTTGGCTGTAGGGCGAAAGGGGTCGTTGGGAGAAAAAGCACGGAGGGAAGGGGATGGGCATGCCATGAGGTCCCCTCCATCTTGTGCCCTGGGGCAGGGAAGGGGATTATTTTGGGAAAGGTCCGGGAAAGGTTGTGGAGAGGGATCTGGGATTTTAAAACTCACAACTTTACTACTATAGGGCAGGACTGTACAAAGAGAGCAACTTTGGGGAGGGGAAGGGTGCAGGGCAATGCCAGCATTGTCCTGTGATGGAACCTGGGGGTTGACAGAGAGGCCAGAATCTGCCTGCGGCTGGTTTTGCCGGGATGCCTGTCTGAGAATCCCCGGGCTAGGGAGAGAGGGATAGGAGAGGGAGTTTGGGGGATTTGGGGGGCTTGGGGGGCAGCATTCGCCCTGGGCTGGCTCTGGCTTCCCTTCGCAGTTATTTTTGACAATATTTCTCAATTGGATTGCCAGATGGATGAAAATTGAGAGGGACTGGTCGTCCTTTTGAGCAATTTCTTTTTCAACTCGGTCCCAGAATTGAATTTGGTACAAATTTGCCTGCGAGATGTCCTGGAAGGACTGCAGAAGCCACTGGGCAAAACACTTAACGTCTGACTTTTTACATCTCTTTCCTCCCCCAACTAAAATTCCTAGGATTTGAACGTAAATTCTCTCGTGCGACACAGACAATTTTGCACCCATTATGTCGATGTTAAAGTGTGTCGCGAACCTCGCGGCTGGTAAAATAACAAAAGAAAAAAAATACCTCTATCGGAAAGCTAGGTAGCCTGCCCTTACACACTCCCTGCAGCGGGAGACAGAATGTGGGATCTTATCGCCCCCTTGTGGGAGAAAGAGAAACCCACCCCAGAAGGAGAAGGGTGTACCCAGCCCAGGGGACCCCGGTAACTCACCACGGGTCCAGCGACGTCCGAAGGGGAAACGAAAAGTCCAGCTGTGAAGTTTTCGCCGTGGGGGGACCGAACTTCAGCAGTGCAAGCCAAAGCTGCCGGTCCAAGCCCTCTGGAAGCCCTGGCTCCTTAAAACGGAACCGCAGCTTGCGAGGGTGTTGTAATGTCCACGAGGTAAATCCACCAGCCTCTCGGGGCTTGGTGGTCCTCAGTCCGTTTGCCTGGAGCTCCCAAGCAACGCGGTGGGCACCACAACTGCCTTGGTGCTCTCTTGTCCCCACTTTGTCCCAGCTAGCTCTGTGGGGGGGTGAGAGCACGGGCAATTTCCGTGTTTTCCAGCGAGCCCTCGCGGGCGTCGGCTGGTGCTACGTGGGTCTGGGAGTGAGGCGAGTCCCGCGGCGAATAAAAGGAGAGAGACTTTTCTCCCGGGGGCAGAATCCTGGTTTATTGCGGCTTGGTTGGGAAAGCAAAAACCGAAAAGGCTGCAGCATGCCCCGCTGAAGTTTGTTCATGCCGCCTTGCTGGTTTGGGGGCAGGGCGGCGCGCTCCGAAGCTGGCCGCGAGCCAGGGGAGGCGGCACGCAGAGCCGCGGCGCTGTGGCCAACTCGCGTGGGTGCTGTGGCGACAACGGCGGCAGCAGCGGGGCTGAGCGGCTGCGGCAGCGGCGTGGAGCAGCCGCAGGGGTCGGCAGAGAGAGAGAAATCGCGGCGGAAGCGGCTGCGGCAGTGGCGGTGGTTGCGGGGTGGCAGAACGCCAGGGCCGGGCGGGAGAAAAAGCGGCGGCGGGCCGGGCAGCAGCAGCACGCAAGGGTCGGCGAGAGAAAAGCCTGGGGCGTCCCCAGCCCGCGGGTTAAGTACCGAACAGGGGAAACCCGGGGCGGCCAATGGGGTAACGCCACGGGGGGTCTGAGGGCAGTGGGGTACAGGGGTACATCCAATAGGGGATGGACAGGTGGAGGGTCCCAGATTGTCTGCCGAGGCAGCCGCGTGACTGACAGATGGTCTGAGGGATGTAAAGACAGTGACTTGGCACTTTCCCGGGAAGGCAAACCGCGGGGAGAGATGGGAAAACCCGGGGGGTCGCTACAGAGCGCGGGGGGGTACATGGAATGAACTTATACATAGTAAGACACATAATAACACAATTCCACACCCAGGTGTCACTCGGGTGTCACTCAGGTGTGCCAGGTGTCACTCAGGTGTCATTCAGGTGTCACTCAGGTGTCACTCAGGTGTCGCTCAGGTGTCACTCAGGTGTGCCCAGGTGTCACTCGGGTGTGCCAGCTGTCCCCGCACAGGTGCCCCGGTGCCTGACCAAGCCGTCCCTCCACATGAAGGTGCACTCGCAGGTGCTGCAGGTGCAGGGCCGCAGCCCGGTGTGGGTTTCCATGTGCTCCTCAGGTGCTGTTTGATCCCGAAGCGCTCGCGGCGCTGCGCGCAGGTGAAGGCCGCAGGCCCAGGTGCAGGTTCAGGCGCCACTCGCGCGCTGCGCTGCGAGAACGCCTTCCCGCAGCGGCACACCAACACCTTGGCCGAGCCGCACCAGCTCACCTGGGCGGCAGGTGAGGGCTGCGAGGGGCCGGGACCCGCCCCCACCAGGATTCGGGCAGCTCTGGGCAAAATTCCCAAATTTTTGTGCGTAAATCCGGCGGGTATGGTCGAAATTTTCCTTTGTAAACTAGGATTTTCTTTCTCCTGCAATCTGTGGTTTTGCAATCTTTCCCCAGCTGCAGCTTGTGGTCTTTTAAACCTTTAAGAACCTTTTTGTACAAGCACAATTTATTCATGTATATTTTACATAATCATGAATAATTCCATAACATATAACATTAGGGCTGCAGAGATCCCTCTGCAGGTTCATGGGTGTGAAAAACACCAATCACTTGGTTTTTAAAATTTTAAAAGTTTGATAATTTTAAAATGGTTATAAAAATAATAGAGTAATAAAGTTTAGAGTTAGGACAATTACAAGACAATAAATAGCAAAGAATTACGGACGTCCGGATGCTCTTGGACTCTAAGTCAGGAAAAGCATGACTTGTGAACAAAGGAATCACCCTTAAACCAATACACTTGTTGCATATTCATACATCCTTCATGGTTATGCATACATTCTATTCGAAACAAGAAACTCTGTCTGTTGTACATCAGCTGTTTCCTTTAATCCCCTGGCATCTTGGAGTCTGAGCAAGGCCTGAAGAAATTAGCTTCTTCTGATAAGAAGCCATAAATTCCTCTCCTTTGGAAGATTGAGGTGTTCCTTGAAGCGAGTATCTCATTCCTAAAAAGAAAACTCCCGCCACGTACATAGTCTCTATTTTAATATTATGTTGTAACCTAAAACTACACTTAACACAATATGTAAGAGAATTAATACAGCATAACTTTCTAACATGATACATATAATATTCATTGTTACATTTGCAAAAAGCCAGTCATAAATATGCATTTGTCACAATCCCTCCTCTTATTCTTTATAAATCATTTGGCTTGAGCAATATTTCTTATCCTCTTGCATTCTTTGGACTCTGTTGGTAATCAAATAAAACATGGGATTAAACAAAGAAGAAATATCAAAACACTTGTAACACATAAAAGGAAGAATCCTAATTTCTTCCACCATCCCATTCTCAATACATTACCCCACCTTTTAGTTTTTAACATTATTTTCCCTTTGGTTGTTTTTGGATTGATACCAGGGTCATAATTTTTTTTCTGATATCCTTTGTTTTTTCCAGGATGACACCCTCATTGCCATCTATTTTCAACAATCTGTACACCCCATTCTTTAGCCAATAAATAGCATAAAGCCAACCTATTTTAATACACTGCAGTTATAGTTTGGCTTTGCTGACTCAGTATTAATTCCAGTGCCTGAGCAGCTTTGTTTGTTATCTCCTCTATAACTGCTTGGAGTCCTATAATGCGATGCAGTATGTAATTTGGGGTTAATACAGAGCTAGATTGCTGTGCTTGTTTTACCTTTTTTTTTTTTTTTTTTTTTTTTTACTAATTGTCTCTTTACCGAATCTTGGACTACATCTCTAAGATCAAATGTAAAACAAATCCATCTCCCTCTTTTTGGACATTCCATGCCCCAAGTATTACTACTTTTTCCTAAGTTCCTTGTAATCCAATATTTGTTCCCATTTTGCCTGCAGGTACTCAGTTTGGGTGGGTCTGTGGCTGTTGACATGGGTGTGTGTAACAAAAAGGAACTTTGGTTCCTTTCCGTGTAATACTTTCTGTAGCATTTGGGACACAATCTTGCTGGTATCTCAGAAGGGAAAAGACAACAAATGAGAGACAGAAACAGGAATGACAGAGGTCTGGCATGGCTTATACCCCCACCTCCCCTGCCTGTGGGGTTGCTTCCCACAGCAGGTACGTGTGATCTTCTCGGTGGTGAGTACAGTGCTCAATCCAGGCTTGCCCTCTGTTTCCCTTGTCACTCCTTTTTACTCATTTTTTTAGATAAGTCCTTTTTGACACTCCTTAACTGTGGTTTCCCACTGTTCCTCAGGTATCTCTCACTCAACAGGCACTAATAATTCCCATCCACAAAACAAAGTTATTACTTCAGTTGTTTGGGTTCTATCTGTATAGGGAATTGATTCAGTACTCGATACCTCTTGCAACAAGAACATAGATTTTGTGAGCTACAACACCAATTATTCCCATAATTTGAACATTCACTTGTAACCCAGCTAGCGTGTCCAGTATTGGGATGAATCACATAAAATATACAGTACAGTACTGATGGCAATTTCCCTTCTTCCCTGTACAAGCCACAGGCTGAGGCCAGGCTATAAGAACTCTTTGACTGAAACACTCCCGATCCTCCTGTTTGAAGTGGCAGTGTTCCTCTGCCAAGGAGGTGTTGGAGGCGTCTCAGGGTTTATTTAGGCAGGGCTTAGAACCAGTGATGCAAGCTTTGCCTTATTTCTCAGTGAGGTGTTATTCTTTGTACCTGCCTTGGATCATTTGGGTCTTCCCAAACCATTACCACCCAGTCCTGGTTGGAAGTCAATTTGGTATCACCCGGTTTAGATGTGATAGTTCATTCCTCAAGTTTCTTCACAAGTCCTTTGGTTTTGCTGGCATGAATTCACCCTCTTTCCATGGTTTGGATTGCTGCTTTAATGGTACCTGGAAAGGATTTCTTAATAACACAGTGTTAAAAGAAAAACAATACTGCATTAGCTTTTACCATTAGTTTTCTTTAAAATTTTCTGAGTTTAACTAAACTCTTTTTCTACAGCCACTTCTTCTTCTTGTACCCAGCTGTGTTAATATCTGCAGAAACCAATTCTTCTTCCTGTGAGCTATAATTAGTTAAATAAAAAAGACCAGGCCAATTTTAACATGAGATGTATCACATCTCTTGCCTTTTACTTTTTGGGTAACATTTAACTGTTTTAGTCTTACAGACTTTAAGTCTTCAGAACAAAAGCCTTCTCTTCTTAACAACAGCAATCAGAAAGAAAAAAGAAATCTTGCTTAAGACAATAAACCACTTTGTGAGAGTCACTATCTCTGCCTTGATCTTATCTCTACTGGTGGTCCTGTTCACAGCCTTGGGTTTAACTCTGTCCTTCCCCACTTCCCCCCCTCCTTGTTGTCACTCTGCCTAGCAGGAATGGGGGAGAACTTACAGATAGCTGTGGCTGAGGGGACCTTGGGAGTGTATTTCGCTCTCCCCTTCGCTCTCTTTCTCTCTCTTTCCCTTTCTCTCTTTTTCTCTTTTTTTTCTCTCTTCACATTTCAGCAGCCACATTCCAATATCAGTCCACTTTCTAACATTAATTCTACATCCTGGAGAGGTGAGTCTGCCAATCACCTCTCCCCCCTTTTTCAACTTCCTTACAAAGTAAATTACTTTTGTTATGTGTGTTCTGCAGGCCTGTAATTCACGGCACCCTCCACCAAGGCTACCAGCCTCTCACAGCTGACAGTGCAAAAATAAAGACTTGGTTTGCTATCACAATTTTTCCATTCACAAGCTTGAAAAGGTTGCAGGAACAAAGTAAACAACAACTTACTTCCAAAGTGACCCTGCCTGCACCAAAACAAATTTAAGGCAATGCTAGTTAGTGCAATGCAGTTTGCAAGGAAGCCAAGGTTTGATTTGGGAAGGCCATCTGAGGACACAGAGCATGAGTTTTACAAATCTGTATTTTGAAGAGGGAATGGACAAAATATGAATAGAGTTGAGGGCAGGGGGAGGACAGCAAGTGAGGAATTTTTCTCTGCAATACTCTCTTTTCGACTGCCAGGAAACACTCTAACACTCTCTCCAAGGAGATAAAGAAAAGCCCATAAAAAACAATCTACATGACATATACTACCATTCATCTACATTTACTCACTTTTATTTTTCACTAACTCTCACATACAACAAGAAGATACTTTTTACTTTCAAACAGTCTACATTACATATCTACATCCTGAGTGCTGTTGGAATGTTAATCCCTCAACCCAGCAGGTTTGAATCCTGGATGCTCTTGGGCACTCTTATCCCTCAATCCGGCACTCCACGGGGTTCCTCTTCTTCCTAAGATCCAGTCCCAGTTTCTCTGGGAGGGATTCTCTCTTTTTTATCACTCGCTTGGTCTCTTTACTGGCTGTTTTTCACATGAAAAAGACGAAAAGCAGCATGAGAGACTACAGCAATCACTTGGCAAGTCTGGGATACCCAGCAGCTTCTGTCACACACATTCATTCCCCCCTTATCCACCCCATCCCAACAAATACTCACCTATCCTTTGTCCTTGGGTCTTGGTTCTTCGTGTACACTTTAGTCTTGGGGCTAATTACTGTGGTTTTAGGGAATGCTTTCCCTTTTCTTTGTTTTATTGTCTCCTTTTGCCCACAGATCATAACCTGTGTCTGGTCACACACCAGGGGAACAGAGCGAGGCTGCCTAAATAGGGCAGGACCCGTCTTCCTCACCCTGACTCTCCAAGGCCCCGGCAGAGAGGTGTTAGAAACTATCCTTTGCTACCATAATTGTGAAAAACGCCAATCACTAGGCTGTTAAATTTTTAATAATAATAACATGGGTATTAAAATAGTAATACAATTAGAGTAATAAAAATTTAGAGTTAGGACAATTACAAGACAATAAAAAGCAAAGAATTAAGGATGTCCAGATGCTCTTGAGCACTTAAGCCACAACAAGCATACCTTGTGAACAAAGGAATCACCCTTAAAACTACACTATTGCATATTCATATATCCTTCATGGTTATGCATACATTCCATTTAAAACAAGAAAATCTGTCTGTTATATGCCAACTGTTTCCTTTAATCCCCATGGCAAGGCCTGAAGAAATTGGCTTCTTCTGACAAGAAAGCCATAAATTCCTCTTCTCTGGAAGATTTAGGTGTTCCGTGATGGTTACGTCAAAGCGAGTCTCTCAGTCCTTAAAATAAAAAACAAAAGACATAAGGAGTTTCTATTTTAACTACTAAAGCTTCATTTTAACTACAAAACTACATTTACCATGCTATTAAAATGTTAATACAGCACTACGAATCAAACTAACATAATACATACAGTAACTATGCGCAAAGAGCCATATATTATGCGTTTTTCACATTGGGTGCCTCCTGGATTGCCCCCGCAAAGAGCCCATCTCTGCACCGAGCCACGTTTTTTCATTTATAAATTAGGTCTTTCTTTCTCTGTCATCCGTGGTTTCTGCAGTCCCGGCTGCTGCTTCTGGCCTTTTAAAACTTTAAGAATCTTTTTGTACAAGCACAACTGACTTGATGTATATTTTACATAAGCACGAATTATTCCATAACATATATTACAATGGGGCTGCAGAGATCCCCCTGCAGGTCCGTGGGGATGCAGAGATCCCCCTGCAGCCCCTGGAGGAGCCAGGCTGGAGCTCGGGGATGCCTGAGAGGAGGCTGTGACCCCGTGGGCAGAGGGGCCCCGCTGGAGCAGCCTGGCCTGGCAGGACCGAGCCCGTGGCACAGTGACCCACGCTGCAGCACTTGGAGGGGGCTGTGGCCCAGGGGATGGACTCGGCTCGGAGAAGTTCCTGGAGAAGTCTCAGCTGGGAGAGAGCGCAGGGTGCAGCAGGGAACGACTCCTGTCCCTGAGCAGAGGGAGAAGCCGCGGGGGATGAGCTGAGCACGGCCCCATTCCCTGTCTCCTGCCCTGCCGGGGGAGGAGGTGCAGCTGGGAGCAGGGAGGCGTGGGGAAAGCTGCATTTAAGGCTCTGCACTGACTTCTCCTCATCCTGCTCTGAGTCTTTGGAGTTTTCTGCCAGAAATCTCTCCCCTCCCCCGCTCACCCACAGGGCTTTGGGCAGGTTTCCCTTTTTGGGGGAAATCAAAGCGAAGCACCGATGCACTAATGAGGGGCAGGAGAAGGGAGGCTCCCGGGCTTCCCGCAGAGCCGGAGGCACGGAAGGCGCAGGGCCGGGAAAGCCGTGGCGGGAGGTGCGGAGAAGTTTGTTTGTGTGGGCAGCTCAATCCCGCCTCGGGCCCGGGCCCGTCCCGGGGCTGTTGCTCATCTCCGGCTTTGCCCTCACGCAGCGCGGGGGGCCCTGAGAGCGCGGGGCGAGTCTGGGCCGTGCGCAGAGCCCGCCCCCAGCTCGCTGCCATTGGCCGCTGGTGCCGTCAGTCGCGGTTGCGGCGCGCTGATTGGTGGGAGCGGGGCGCAGCACGGCCCCGGCGGCGGGCTGAGGGCGGCCGTGGGCGGGCAGCGGCGCCATTGGCGCCGGGAGCGTCTGTGCGGGCCCGGGAGCGGCGGCAGCGGCCGGAGCGCGGTGAGGCGGCGTCGGCGGAGCTCGGAGGCGGCCCCGGCGCAGGTGGGAGCCGCGCTGGGTTCTGCGGGGGCTCGGGGCTGGCTGCGGGCGGAGGGGGCGGCAGGGGGCTGCGGCGGGTCGGTGGTGCCGTGTCCGGCCCGTGCTGGCCCCGGGCTGAGGGCGCGGCGGGAGCGGCTGCCCGCGGTCTCCTTCCCGCCGGGGCCTGGGCAGGAGCCGCTGCCGGAGCAGCGCTGGCTCGGCCCGGCTGCTGTGGGTAGGACAGAGGGGGCTGCCCCGCGGCCGGGAGCGTGCGGGGAAGTTCCCGTCGCCGGAGGTTTCTGTGGCCGGAGGAGAGCGAGGAGTCCTGTAAAAGTGACTTTATTGCCGAGCAGGGGGAGAGGCCGTGGGGCATTTGCCGTGCGCTCTCTGCCATGGTTGTAGTCCGCAGCCTCCTTTTTATCCTCATTTTCCCGGCCGCATCTCCCTCTGCCTTTGCCCACGGGCTGAGGTCCTTGGAAGGTTCAGACTTCCCGATGCGCCTGCTGCCTGTCCTCGTTAATATGCACCCTCCTTTTGTATACCAGCCGATATTCATGGCTCTGTTAAGCCTTTGTTCTCCTGGAAGTTCGGGAATTTTGCGGGACTTTGAGAAATTGTGTGGCTCAATTTGTGAAATTTATTGGAACTGATGGTTTCCCCCGTTACTTCCTTATCTACAGGTGCCTGGCCCTATCTCCAGGCAGATTCACTCCTGGACTCTGTTTTGTTCTTCCCGGGTCCTCTTTAGTTTTGGGTTTATTCTCGGTGCCCTCATTCCCTGTCCTTTTGTAGCCGTTTGTGGATCAGGAGGCCTGGCTGCCGTCTGCATCCCCTGGCTCAGCTGCTGGATGAGCTGCACTGCCAAGGTGTGGAGCATGGTAGAAAGATGAGAGTTGCTGCAGCACAGAAGAGGAGAAGCAGCATTTGTTTAACCCCTAGTCTGCCCGGGAGCCACGAAAGTGTGTCCCATTCCCATCCTTTCCATGTTTGGACCAACACATAAACTGTTCACCTTTATCTTTTTCACCACTTTACCTTTGTCATCTCTTTGCCAACAGCAGTTTGAATCATTTAGTTCTCCACAAACTCCTCCTTTTTCTGCTAACAGATAATCTGATCCCATCCCCATGTGAAATGTTGTGTTCCTCTTTCAGTGGAAGGTCAGGAGCTGGAGCTGTCTGGTTGCTTCTTCTTCTGAGGACAGCTTTTAATCTAATGATGCCGTTGAAATGATAAATGGGTTCTGTCTCCTGGTATGAATTAGTTTGGGTTCCCAGGGGCTGGTCCGTGGTGTTGTAGGATTTGTTCTGGTGGCCCTTCATCTTTTTCCCATTTCTGGGTGCTCCCTCAAGCTGAGGCTGCATCAATGACTGCATTTTTCTAAATACATCATCAAATACTTGAATTCCAACTAATTTCTCTGAACTTGTTCTAGCAAAAGCCCCAGTGCTCTGATACACCCTGTACAGCACAGACAGTGGCAGCAGATGTTGATGTGGGCAGGGGGATGATCTCCCCCTTATTTTAGTGAAGTTTTCACAACATTCTCCATTTGCTGTTTCCCTTTGCAGCCTCACCCATTTCTGTTTCAGAGTCAGATCCTCACCATGGGCTCTGCCTTCAGCCGTGCAGATTCCATCTGTGCAAGCAGGCAGAGCTTGGGGTGAGGGGCAGAGGGAATCAGCCAATTCCTGCCCCAGGCAAGAAGAGTCAGGTACATTGTCCCCACTCTGCCCCAGCAGTGCTGATTTGCATTTCTAAAGCTCCTCCTGGGTGCCTGGAATGCAGCTTCTCTTCCAGAGCAGCTTCAGCAGCCTCACATGTGCCCCCCCCCAACCTGCTGCTTTTTCTTTTTTTTTCCTTTCAAATCTTCTATTTATTTTCTTTTCCTTTAAATCTTCTATTTATGAGTTAAAGGGTCACCTTTAAATCTCTTCTAGCTTCACAAAATGTTGCCTAAAGGTGAACGTCGAAAAACCCAGACCAAAATTTTTCTATCTCTAAGAGCCACACACAAACATACACAAAAAATTTCCAAGTCAATGAAATTTTTTCTACTTCTCCTCTTAGTAAAAACTCATTCTCTCATCCCTGGCCCAAACCTAACAGGCAATATAGAAGTAGGAGTAATTTAAAAATAGTCTAATGCTCTAAACTTAGCACTGATACTGCAGGAAAAAGAAAAACTCCAACAATATGTTTATTGTTAGAGTCAAGGCATTCCTTGGTTCTGGCCAGGATGTGCAACAGAAATCATTCCATCCCCACAAAGCCCGGGTGTGCAGAGAAAATGGTTCCATGACACGTAAAGTATCAGTAAAATATATTGGAGTATATAATAAATAAAATACTATCGGAGTAAAAGCTCCGTGGCTTTTACTAGATTTTTCCCAAACTTGATACAGTCAGAACCAGTCTAAATCCACTGGTTTAATGTTCCAAAGTTTCAAGTTGTGCAGTTTTTAGTATTTGGTTTCCTATTGGACCCGGATTTCTTTGCTTCAGCTGTTAATGAGGTGGGAAGTGCTGGATTTCCTTCTCAGCCTTTTGCAGACCAGGTGTCTGCAGCCCTGGCAGTGTCTGGGGTAGGTGTTGGTTGCTGTTTGCTGCTGGGGTTGACGTTTTGCTGCTGGGCGTTATCTTGGTGGGTATCTTTTGGGCCATTCCCAGTGTGTTGAGGTGTTAAACTCATCTCCATTGAGTGGTGCAACATCCCTTAGCAAAACCTTTAACATTTCTTTCCCCAGGGCCGAGGCAAAGCAAGCCTGAGTAGAGAAATGAAAGGTTAACAATGTTAAAATCTATGAGCTGGTGTATTTTCCATCAATGCCATGGCAGGCAGGGCAGTGTGTGAGTGTAAGTGAGAGCCAGAGTGGAATTGTCCCGTGCTCTTGCCCAGCAGCTGTGGCAGGGCAGGCCCAGAGAGCGCTGAAGCTGCAGCAGTGGCACAAGGGCTGTCCCCGGTGGCTGGAGCTGCCAAAGGAGGGTGGCCAGGCCGAGGATTTCAGCAGAGGATGTGTGGGCAGGCCCAGGGCCTTGCCCCGCTGTGGAGCCCTGGCTGCTGCTGCGCTGCCTTCAGTGCAGGCTCAGTGGGGGCCTCCCATCCTCCTGCTGCAGGCGGGAAGTGCAAATCTCCGGGGCTGCAGAGACCTGGAGCCGAGGCTGAGGGGTCCCCCCGTGCTCAGCTGTGCTGGCGGCTGTTTCTGGCCTCGGGGCCACTTGGCACGGGCCACGCCACTTGGCCACCAGTGGTGCTGCTCTGCACTCCTTAGGCAGGAGCCGATGTCCTGCTGGGATGTTGGCAACAGCAAAGTGCCAAGGCAGGCTCTGTGCCAGCCCAGCTTCCTGGGGGAGAGATTGCACCAGAGACAGGATTCTGGCCACAGACTGCTTTAACTGTGCATCCCTTATCTCCACCCTGCACTAGGTGGAGAATTCCCAGGGTAAGGAATTCCCGAGATCAATTGCAAGGGGAAATGATTGAATATCTGCCCTGGGTCTGGCTCTTCTTCTTGCCCAAGCCAAAGGCAAAAGCCGTACCCATGGCATCTTGGTTTCTATCCCCAGCTTCCAAAGGTGTTTCTTTCCATCCCCTTTCATTCTTTGTACTCAGCCTGAGCTCTGGGGGTGCCAGGGGTTCTGGAGGTCCCATTGTATTCCTAAAGCTGCCATAACCCCCTGGAGGATCTTTCCTGTAAAATGAGTTCTGCTGTCTGAGTCTATGACTTCCACAATCCCTTTTATATTAATTATTTCTTTCAGTGGCTGCTGAGCAATCAGAATTGCTTTTGCCCCCCTGTTAGGTGAGCTGGTGTCACCAGAAGATATTGAAGCCTTCCTGCTCAGGGCATTTCAGTGCCAGGCTCTTACAAGCACACACAGCTGTGCCGGTTGAGCTGACCATGGGGGGTAACCTGGGCTTTGTCTGATTCCCTTTCCTCAATAACTGCGTGTCTTGGGACTCTTTTCCCTTCTGCTGCCCTTGAAGAGCCATCCACAAAGACATTTTCTGCCTCAGGCCAGGCAATGTCTCCTGAATCTCGCCCAGGCTGGGTCTGGAGCTGTGTCACTTGAATGCAGTGCTGGGTTTCTTCCCAGCCCCTCTGGGGGCTGTTCAAACAGGAGGCTGGGTTAAACCCTTCCCCTGTCCTCAGTTCTGAATCCTCCTGTGCCACTGAACAAGTTTCACACTGTAATAACCGAGCACTGCTCATCCATTGCGAGGCTCTTTTGGTTATCAAAGCTTGAACTTGATGGCAGACTGGAACAGTTGGAGATCCTGTTGTCATCAGGTTTTGGGCCTCGGTTCCCGTTGAACCTGTGGCTGCACAATTCTGCAGGCAATGAGGCCACTCTGGCCACTGGGTGAAACATTTTGGCCCAAGGATTTCTTTTGGCCTGGCCCTGTTGAACATTCACCTACAATTCCAATTTCTTTTCTGAGTCTGGAAGAGCCACAGCTAAAGCATCAATATTTTTTGTTTTTCATTTTCTCAAGTTTTATTCACTTTCTCCTGTCCATACCACAGCATGGAGGCTGTATGGGGTTACAAAGTCCTACAATGTTCTGGCTGGAACAGAGAATCCTCAATCCAGGCTGTGTAATTCCCTATTAATTCTCAGAATTGTCTCTGCTCCTTTTTGGTCCTGGATAACGTTACTTCTGAGATTGCCCACACCTTCTCTTGGTCATTCAACCACATAACTTCAGTCAAAATATGTCCCAAATATTTAAGGTTTTTCTCCACCATTTGCACTTTTTTTTGCAATACTCAAAAGATGTTTTTTATCTAGAAAATTCAGCCATTTCACAGCGGCTTTGTCTACCACTTGTTCTTGTCCTCCTCATTGGAGCCATCTGATTCCCTGAGTGGCAGGATAGGAGTGCTGTAGGGAGACATCCCTGGCTCCAAAAGCCCTGCCTTTAGCAGGGACTCCATACCAGGCTGTGAGCCCTTCCTTCCCTCCCCTGGAACAGGGTGTTGCTTTTAGGCCCCACTTGTCCTGGTTGCTTCCAAGTAATTTGGAGAGGCTCCACATCAAATTTTCCCTCTGGGGCTGCCCACACCTCTGGGTTCCCTTCAGCATAGGCCTTGCCAGACATTTGACACAAAGGTACAGCAGCAATAGCCTCTGTATCACCTTTTACAGTATTACAATGCCACCATCAAATTCCTTCCTAGTTAATAACAATCACAGTAGGAAGAGAAAGAAATTAGTTTATTTCAAACCTATCCCCCACAGCTCTTTAGAGGGATTGAACAAATGATACCAGTTCAGCTTTTCCATTTATTCCCTTAATAATGAAAACATTCCTTTACAATTCTCCACTCTTAGGTGTAAGATTCAGAGTGGATAGAGAGGCCCCTGTGTCCATCAGGAGAGGCCTTCTCTCGATGCAGACCCAGCCTGAATGTTCACCAGGGCTGCCTCTGCCAGGTGCTTGTGGCCAACGCCGTCCCCTGGGTGCTGGGGCCCCCTTGGGCCCTGGGGTTGGTCCCTCAGGGGCTGTGGGAACTCTGCCATGGCCTTTGCCTTCAGCTTGGCCTTTTGCTCATCCCTTCTTGCCTTCAGCAGCTTGCTTCCACAAGCACCTGGCAGAGGCATTGCCCTCCTGGCCAGGGCAGAGCCCACCCAAACAGCCCCTGGGAAGGAGTCAGGGCTCCAGCTGCAGCCCACAAGGACACTGCAAGCACAGAGAGCAGCACCCTCAGGAGGAGCGAGTCCACCCCTGCATGGACATGGATTGTCAGGGCTCTCTGAGCTCCCATCCCACCGGGGACCCACCACACTGCAGCCCTGGAGAACATTCAGGCCTTTGTGCCCAAGTGCTGCAGGGCCTTCTTCTGCCACTCCTGCAGCCCCGGTCACTGCCTGTGGGTGCTCATCCTCTGAGAGCTGCTGAGCTTTCTGCAAAATCTTTCCTTTCTGCAGGGACCCAAGCTAAATCCTTCACAGAAAATCCTGATCCATCCATGTGCACTCTGCATTTCCAGATGTTGCTTTGTTTTGCTCCTTGTGCTCAGGGTCCCCTGCACAGCCCGGATGGCAGAGCCGGTGCCTGTCCTGCCGCAGTGTCCAAAGGCGGCCCCCCCGGCGGGCAGGGCCGGCAGCTCCCCGGGGCCGGGCAGCGGCCGGGGCGTCCCGCAGCCTCCTGGGGGCCGGGGGCCACTGCCGGCCCTGCCCGGGGCTGGTGGGCTCAGGCAGCGCCCGGCGCTGAGCCCCGGCTGCCCCACAGCCCCGGCCCGGCCCCACAGCTCCCCACAGGCCCCCAGCCCTGCTCCCGGTCCCGCACCTCTGCGCCCGCTGCTGCCGCTGCCCAGCACAGAGAAACCCCTGACATCCTGACCTCCTTCTTTTCCTCTCCTGGAAACTGGGAAATCAAAGTATCAGCTGGCAAAT